>NW_028270152.1:100403706-100728706 GCF_037043375.1 Chiloscyllium plagiosum
AATTTTCCAGTCTTCCGTATCCCCACCCGTCTTCAAGGATGCTGCAAAGGTATCTGGTAAGTCCCCAGCTATTTCCTGTCTTGCATCCCTCAGAACACTGTGATAGATCCCATTCGGATCTGGGGACTTTACCACTTTAATGCCTTTTAGAATATGCACCACTTCCTCCCTGCTTATTCCGTTATGATCGAGAGTAATCAAACATGTATCCCTCCCGTCAGCATCCGTCATACCGTTCTCCTCGATGAACACAGATGTAAAGTACTCGATAATAATATCACTGGTTTTCTCTGACTCCACGCATAACTTTCCTCCTTTGTCTTTAATGGGCTAACCCTTTCTATGTTTAACCTTTCTCCTTGTATATGAATTTAAAAAATGGAAAAAGTATTCCTTAACCCTTCTTGCAGAACTTATTTCATGACCCCTTTTAACCCCCTAAATCCTTCGTTTCAGATTGGTCCTACATTTGCGATATTTTTCCAATGCTTTGTTTGTCTTCAGTTGCCTCGAGTGTATGTACGCTTCTGTTGCCTCTTAGCTAGCCTCACGATTTTACCTGTCATTCAGGTTTCCATAAACTTGCCATTTCAGTACCTCATTTTGTTTGAAAGAGCCAGCGTGACGACGATAAAGATTCTCTTTAATTCTAGATTATAGGTACATGGCAGGAGATCAAATCATATCGTCATGCATAACCCGAATTGGAGGCAAGTTATTTGAACATATGCCCACTGTTGTTCATATTGGTGAGCAAAGTTTGAAAAAAAAATTCTCAGAGCAGCAGGGTTCTTACAGCTGCTCCTGGAATGGCAGACATAGTTATATATTAATTATAGTTTTTCTGCAGTTAATACACTCATTATAGTCTATTTATAAATGATTAGTTTTATATTTTGTTTTATTAACATGCAAAAACAAGTTTAAAAATCCAAAAATAAATTATGATTATTTTCAAACGAACATTTTTTAAGCAGATGGAATATAATAATATTAGAAATGTCTGTATACGTTTTAAAATGTTTCTTTTTTTCACTGCAAATGTTCTATTTTTGTTTATGAAAACCAAACAGTTCAGTGTTAAATAAGAAGTTGTGCCTTTCTGTCTACTAGCCAACATCATATTCATTCTATTCCTGACTCATTAATCCTTGAGTTTTAATAAAGATGGTTATAGTACGTAGTTATGGAGCAGGCCCGACCCCTGCATACATTTTAAAGCTGATAATTTCGCCATTTGTTTCATTTAAGTGTATCATGGATATCCCCAGAGCGAAATCGCTGGTCCGACTGCCAAGGTTTAAGCAATCGGAACTTATTTACAAAATTATGGAATGAAACACAAAGAACACAAAATACTATACCAGATAACTTATCCTACCCGAACTTGACAGGCTATACAGACTTAACGATGCTGTTCTAAACTATTTACAACATTCCCAAAAATCAATCCACTTAGTACAAAGAATAAAATGGCAATAAAATCACAGGTTACGATGTCAAAAGGACAGAAGGAGGGGAAAAGCATCCAGTTTCAACTGACCCTGAATCAACTCAACCCCGAACTGAACTTACCTGCGCACTCAGAGTGCTGGCCACAGTCGCTTGGTTGTACCAGTTCATTTTTAAATCATTTTCATGAAACATTATTTGCTAGGTATAAACAAAAGGGCCCCAGTGATCCACTCAAACTTCAGACATGCTGGATACTTGGGTTGGTTTGGAAATCTCTGAAAAACTCAAGGACATCATAACATTGTAAAAGGCCCAGCTTTTCGACACTCCCCACCCCCCCCCCTACAAAATTGACCATGAATATCCAAAGAACGCTTCATTCGTCAAAACCGCCCAATGTTTGGTTAGTACTCTAAAACACACGTATATTCACTGACTGTAAATATGCAAATATGTACAACGAACTTCGGTTTCAGACGGCCGTACTCCCACCACTCCCACCGCCTTCATCACTCATTCAGGTCTCGACTATGGGACAGCAATCACTTTTTCACGACCTGCCGCTTACATAGTTTTCAAATTGAATGGCGGTTACAACAGGCTCCACCTAAACAATCTTACATTTTTGTCTTTCAATTCTACCACAAGATTTAATGAGTTATGATTAATGGATAAAAATGTCTCAGACGCGTTGCTGTTCATATTACCACTGAAATGTTCTAATGTTAGCCCCAAGCTCAAAGTCTCTTTCTCAGCTGTCTAATATTTCTGCTGATGAACGTGCAACATCCTGAAGAAATATCCGATAGGTGTTTCTATCTTCTTTCTGCAAGAATAACCATCAACACCCACATCACTTGTATCCACACTCACACTGAAAGGCCTTGTGCAACACCAGGCCAGTTGTCAACACAGCTTTGAGACTGTCAAATGCAATTTGTTAGTCCGCTGTCCACTGAAACTCTTTGCTTTTCTTTAGCAACTCAGGGAGTGGAGCAGACGCACACCTAAATTTCGACAAAAACATTCGATTACATCCACCCAATGTCAGGAGACTTAATGCTACTCTTTTTAACGATGGAGTGGGAAATTACACAATTACTTTCGTTTTCGCATTTCTGGGGCGTTTTGTCCGTGTCCAATAACACGGCCCGGGAAGGTGACTTAACCTTTGACAAATTCAGCTATGGCCAGGTTTATAAAAAATAAGTCGATTGAACTCGTCTGATAAATGTTGCAAATATTCCTTCCATGAGGCATGAAAAATCATCGTCATCAATGTATGCAAGAGAGTTTGGTAATCTGGCAATTACCAATGTTCTGAGAATCTTTAACCCCAAACAGTTTGATTTAAAACTGATATAGTCCATTTGACGGTATGAAAGCCGAAATTGCCTTTGGTTCCTGACATAAGTACCAGCCAGTATCCTCATAGCAAGTCCAAATTATAAATGTAAGTTGTTTGATCTACCTTTTCAACACAATCTTGCAACCTCTAAATTGAATATGCAACGGTCTTTATAACTGCATTGACTTCGCCATAGTACACATATGAAACTTGGTTATCATCTGGCTTTGGTACCATGACTATGAATGAGCTCCAGTCACTGCATACTCACTTCAAGTATTTCCTCTTGCAGCATGCGTTGAATCTCCTTCCGAACCTCTGACAACTTTAGATGGTTATGCCTGTAAGGATGCTGGTTAATCGGAACAGCATCACCTAAGTCTACATCAAGAACAATAATATGAGTGCTTTCAAGTTTGTTTCTGCATATGTATCTATATTTTTGTGATAACTCTTTCAGGTCATTTTGATTTTTTCTCAGGAACGTAACTCAATCATTTTTCCGAAGTTTTCACAATTTACTCATTGTCAAATTAAAATTGAGGAATGTCCAATTCAGTTTTGCTTGACCTTCGTTCTTCCTTCTGTGTTGTAATCATTAACACCTTCTCCAAATTCTTTCCTTCCTTATCAACATACTGTATGTGCCTATTCACAAGATACACCCTGCGAGATTTCTTCCTGTCTGGAGTTCCTAACAAGAATTTCACCTCATCAATTTCCTTTAGAATTGAACGTGTACACAAAAACTTAGTTTTAAAGTTTCACGTATCAATTGAAGTAAAAATATCACCTTAACTCTGAGAACAAAATTTCAAATTGTTGATTTCTTGCCCGTTAGCTATTTCTTTGCATGATGTCATAGTTTAAATTGCGGTCGAGTAAACTCCCCAGCTCTGTTTAATCTCTCCCTAAAATTTGACACAATATCCAATTCTGTGGTCCCTGCATTCTGACTTCCGAATTTCTCCTTAATCAATTTTAACGCTCCTCTCAATTCATGTTCTACCACTAATTCAAATGGACTGAATTTGGATGATTCATATGGTGCATCTCTGATCATAAAATGGACAAACGGAATTCCATTATCCCAATTCACGGGACAGCCTTGACAATATGCATCAAAATCGTCTTTAATGTTTGAGGACACCTGTCTAGCCCTCCATGACATTCTGGATGGTATGTAGTAGACGTGAATTGTTTTATACCTAAGCTGTCAAGAAGCACTTTGAATACTAGGGATGTGAAGTTTGAACCTGGATCTGACTGTTTCTCTATTGGTAGTCCTTTTCTAATTGCAAATTTGAGTAATTCGTCAATAATTCTTTCAGCTGTTATAGGGCATAATTGGATGGCCTCTAGAAAACAATTAATACATGTATTGTTGTTAATAAATAGTGATTCCATCTTTTCGTGTGAGTTAGGGCACCGAAGAAATCAATTAAGACTCTTGTCAAAAGATCCTCAAATTCTGGAATCGGTACGAAAGTCGCAGGTTTTATATCGCCGGTGGTTTTCCAATTCTCTGGCATGCATGGCATGTCTGTCAAAATTCAACTACGTCCTTCTGCAATCGAGGCCAATCAAACTGTCTTTGTACTTTTGCTTGTGTTTTCCTAACTCCTAAATGACCTCCAAGTGGTTGCACATACTCCACTCACAGCACCTCCCTTCCATACCCCACTGGCTAGATAATGTGATGAATACATGCCCATTTGTCATCAGGTTAAATATGTGATTGTCTGCATTTCCTCATTAACACATGATTTTTCAAATTATAACACCCAGAGATACATCCAGTGCCGTCCCCCGCCCCACTGTATATGCATTTTGATACCAGTTCTTGAAATGTTCATTTTTCTCATACAACTAAGTTAGTTTAGTTGAGTTAAAATGTGAACATGGTCACCTCTTTGTTCCTGTTTTGTCTCAAATAGCTAAGCAAAGTCTCTGCTGATGCGACTTCAGCTTCCTTATCTGAACAATCTCTATCCTGTTTCAAATGGTGAATTTGTGACCTTGTTAAGACACAATCAGGAAAGATTCCAGAATGAGTGCCCTGCCTTGCTTCAGATTCCTGCGTCTCCACTGGCGTTTCAACCACTGTAGGCAGCAATCCGACTGGTCAATCAGCTGTATCATTCACAAGGACAAATTAGATCATGAAGATGAGAGTTTGTCCGGTTCTCCTAACACAAATTCACAATTCTTTCTGGACGTTCTCACCTCACGTTACATAACTGAGCGCTTTTTTATCTTAAACGCTCTCTGTTTTTCTTTTTCCTTTTTCTTCAACTAAATCCATTTGTTGTTTTACAATTTCTTCTGCTAAAACCGTTCTGTTTCTTTCTCTTCTGATTTTCATCGGAATTCAAAATGTTTTATTTCTGGATCTAGCTCAAGCTACTCTATTTTCATTTGAGTTCGTGCCATCTCTACAGATCCTGATGGATTTCCAGCAAACTTAAAAGCTGAGATACTGCCGCAAACCTCCCATTTGTCCTCACATTAGGAGTTAACTTCAATTCCAGCTTGTCTCCTAATTCCAGAAGCTTGGTCTTATTAGGGGTAGCAGTGACATTGGGATTTGTGAAAACCCCAATGTCACTGCTTCCACCTCCAGAACGTTCTTGCTGACTGAAATATTCATTGCTGATCGAAGATATTTTTACTCAACCAAATGAACACCTGAAATAAAAGACACTAACACCTACCATCGCTACCTAAATCCGGCATTAAACCCACAATGTATTATGGACCAGGCCCGACTTTCTCCCCATCCCCATCCTCCTCTCACTTATCTCTCCACCCTTCAGGCTCTCTGCCTGTATTCCTGATGAAGGGATTTTGCCCGAAACGTCGATTTTACTGCTCCTCAGATGTTGCCTGAACTGTTGTGCTCTTCCAGCACCACTAACCCAGAATCTGGTTTCCTGCATCTGCAGTCATTATTTTTACCCAATTGACAGCGATGTCCGCATTCATTCCAGTACAGTTCTTATTGTCAAATAAATGTGCCATGTTGCAAGGGGTTAACCAGAAGTGTTTCCACTGTGACTGTGCTTGATGTCAGGCTCCATGGGTTCTATTTTTCTCACTGGAGGGTTTACCCAGCGAGAAGAGAAGTCAGACCCCGGGGATAGTCTGGAATGCTACAGCAAGAGATCAAAATCAGAGAACAGTAGCTTGGTATGTTGGAACAATGGGTCAAAGTTTGAGAGCAGCAGACTGCAATGTTGTAACAACGGATTCGAATCTGAGAACAATCAACTGGGAAGTTACTAAAGTGGATCCAGATCTGAGAATAGCAAACTGGAATGCTGCAATAACAGACAGAAGGTTATCCACGGCTATTTTCTATCTTTCCTAGGTTTGGTCGACATTATCAGATCGGATATTCGGTGCACTGCTGATTATTCCGTTGGACGACTATCCCATTCTCGCTACTGTTGGTGTTTCTTATATGTTTCTCCATCACTATTAATTTCTTAATCCCAATCACCTGTGGTGAACTTGTTTGCAATTTCATTATCTTTCTTGGAAAAAATTGCCATCAGTTCCAATTGCAAACTACATTTATAATTACAAATTTGCGAAGGGCCCACACCACCCCGCCTACGCCTGTTAAACATCTGAGAACAGGACTGGTCGCATTCCCAAACGCAAATTTCAAAGTCCCTGATCATTGTCCGAAATTCACTGCTCCACACCCACCTACAGATGACAGCGACACTGTCTGAGAGTAATAATTTCGGTGGAGATGTAATAGAGAGGCGCAGGATATTACATTAAAAACAATGGTCCACCTGCTCTCACAGAAGATAGAGACACTGTGCCAGAGTAGTAAGGTCACTGGAGATGTAATTAAAAGGGAAAGGTTATTCCACGAAAGGCACTATTTCACATACTCGAACCGACGATCGTGACACTGTGTCAGTGTAGTAATGTCTCTGGAGGCGTAATTCAGACAGATTTTTACTCGAAAGATACAGTTTCGCATCGTCCTATAGAGGACAGGAACATTGTGTCAGAGTAGCAATGTCGCTGGAGATGTCATTAAAAGAGAAGGTTATGACACTAAAAACACTGTTTACCATCCTCCCACATAACAAGGACAATGTGTTAGAGTAGTAACGTCGCTGGAGATGTAATTTAGAGGGAAATGTTATTACACTAAATTTTGTGTTTTGCATCAGCCCATAGATGCCTCTGTCACTCTGTCGGAGTCGTATTACCGCTGGACATGTACTTCAGAATCCCAGGAAATTAAAAGAAAGGTACTGTTTCACTTCTTCCACAGTTAGGTAGGAAACTGTGTCAGAGTTTAATGTCGTTGGAGACAAAATTCAAATGGAACAGGTTATTACAGTAAAGAGCTGAAAATGTGTTGCTGGAAAAGCGCAGAAGGTCAGGCAGCATCCAGGGACCAGGAGAATCGACGTTTCGGGCAGAAGCCCTTCTTCAAAAATGAGGAAAGTGTGTCCAGCAGGCTAAGATAAAAGGTAGGGAGGAGGGACTTGGGGGAGGGGCGTTGGAAATCCGATAGGTGGAAAGAGGTCAAGTTGAGGGTGATAGGTCAGACTGGGGTGGGGGCGGAGAGGTCAGGAAGAAGATTGCAGGATAGGAAGGCGGTGCTGAGTTCGATGGATTTGACTGAGACAAGGTGGGGGGAGTGGAAATGAGGAAACTGGTGAAATCCGAGTTCATCCCTTGTGGTTGGAGGATTCCTAGGCGGAAGATAAGGTGCTCTTCCTCCAACCGTCGTGTTGTTGTGGTCTGGGGATGGAGGAGTCCAAAGACCTGCATAGCCTTAGTGGAGTGGGAGGGGGAGTTGAAGCGTTGAGCCACAGGGTGGTTGGGTTGGTTGGTCCGGGTGTCCCAGAGGTGTTCTCTGAAACGCTCCGCCAGTAGGCGGCCTGTCTCCCCAATATAGAGGAGGCCACATCGGGTGCAGTGGATGCAATAGATGATGTGCGTGGAGGTGCAGGTGAATTTGTGGCGGATATGGAAGTTTACTGTGGGGCCTTGGAGGGAGGTGACGGGGGAGGTGTGGGCGCAAGTCTTGCACCTCCTGCGGTTGTAGGGGAAGGTGCCGGGAGTGGAGGTTAGTTTGGTGGGGGGTGTGGGTCTGACGTGGGAGTGGTCTTTACGGAATGCTGATAGGGGAGGGGAGGGAAATATATCCTTGGTGGTGGGGTCCGTTTGGAGGTGGCGGTATTAACGGCGGATGATGCGCTATACATGGAGATTGGTGGGGTGGTAGGTGAGGACCAGTGGGGTTCTGTCCTGGGAAGATTCTGGAACAGTTGAAGAATCCGGAGTGTGGGGGTAAGTCCTATTACAGTAAAGACACTGTTTCATATCCTCCCACAGATCACAGGGGCACTGTGTCGGAGTCAGGATGTTGCTGGAGATACAAATCAGAGGGAAAGTATATTTCACTAAAGCAACTGTTTCATAGTATTCCACAGCTGATACGGGCACTGTGTCAGAGTAGTGACATCTCTGGAGATGTCATTCTCAACGACAGACTATTGCAGGAATGATACGTTTTCACATCTCCCATAGATGATAGAGACACTGGGTCAAAGTAATAATATCACTGGAGATGCAATTCACAGGCCCAAGTTATTGCACAAAGGACTCTGTTTCACATCCTCCCGCAGATGCCATGAGTACGTAACTTCAAATGGCAGCAACTGGAAATAAAATCGAATTGGACGAATATCAACCATAAGACTGCTAACACTTTCGCTATTTTTCAATATTTTTCACTTCTATCATTTGGTAAATAAATCTTTCATTATTACCCAACCTAGCTTAAGACTGATTCCAGACCCACAGAAATATGCTTGGCTCTGGACCTATCTGGAGAAATAGTTTCACAGTAAATGGCATTTAGTGACGCCAACAAATGTCTGCGGTGCTTGCAGCCCATATAATAACAACATTACTTATGAAATAATTAAAGAATGATGCTAAATATCGGAAACAATAAAGACGAGCAAGTGCCAGAGAATCTAAGCAAATTTGACAGGCTCGAGTGAAAAAAAAAACAGCTGGCACTGTGAGTCCGATGACCATAGATCAGAACTGACCGCAGTTGGGGAATAGCGTGATTGATGCTGATAACAGGGACGTCTGTTCTAAAGTGGAGCAGGAGCGAGTTGAATGGGTAGAGAAAGAGAGAGTTTGAAGAAAAATCAAAAACCGGGATTGTTGACCATCAGTTAGAGTGGAACTGAAAAACGCGATTAATCTAATTTATTTTTCTCCTGTTCCCATATTCGAGAATATCGTGCCCATGTAGGTATACATTAAAGTCATTGTTAAAGTGAGACATGTCCCTTTTCCTCTCTCCCCTGAGTGTGATCACTTTCTTTTCTTCATTAACGGAATGCTGTGCCAGCATTTAATTTCATTTTATAATTCTTACTGTGAAAATGTTGGTGAGCTGCCTTCCAGACACACTGCAGTCGGTGGGTTGTATGTAGTCAGTGCTTAAATACATGTGGTTTCATTTCTTTCAGGCTTTGTAGTGGAGTAATATGACTGAGTGGCTGGCCTGACATTTCAACGTGAATTCCAAAGTCAATCACACTGCTGGAGTCACATGTCAATCCAACCAGGTGAAGATAGTAGATTTTCTTTCATGGAGGACATTAGACAGCCATGTAGGTCTTTTTTATGACCGTCGGCAAGGGTTTCATTGTTTCATTTGATTCTTCATTCCCGATGTTTTATTTAATCCAAATTCCACCATTTGCTGTCGTGGGATTCGAGTCCGTGACATCGGACATTACCAGGGTCATAACATCAATAACCTTGAAACAATACCGCGAGGCCATGGCCTCCCAGCATCTCCAAACATCTCCATTGACAACTTTGTTGTTACTGATAATGTGGTTGTGCTTGAAGCAGAGCTGTTTGCAAGGTAGAGTAATGTTTTGACAAAATATACGATCATTCCTAATTTTGTATTCACTAGAAGGTTAGAGGATCGGACGTGGTCTTGGCGAAAATGAACTGGTTGATCTTCGTGATGACTCAATGACAGAATTCACAAAGGGCAGCAAGTAATCTGCACATTCCATGATGTGCTGTCCTTCGTGGCAAAATTATTAAAGTATAGGGGTGAATATGCCTTCCTATAGTAGTAATGTGCTGTTATGACAGTACTTGTGACACTGTGTACAGATGTTCCCATTTTTTAAAGGAATGATCTTCTTTCCACAGATGGACAATGTGAAGTAGTTTCACCAGAATAATGTCTTTAGTGATGGTCCCATGCGGAAAGCGCGAAGGAAACGTGGTTTTAGTCTGGATGGTTATAACTGAATAAAAGGTGTTTATATTAAAACTTGAGTGCTTTGGACCAACAGCCGTTAATTCAGAAACGAATCATTGATAGCGTGAAATATAACACATGTTTTCGCGCAATTCGCATTTTCACATTTGGACAAAGACATAGAAAGGAAATGTTTAAAATGTGGGTTCAAGTGCAGGAAAATGCAATAAGCGTGGATGTACATTTTCGTCGGCAAGGACTAGTTTGGGCAGAAGAACTTGTCTCCGTTCTGTAGGACTCTATGACTGTAAGATATTTGCTGCGTAGAGCCCAATGTTGTGCGAGTAAGAGGTTCAGGCTCTAAATGTCTCTCACTGTCTCAATGCACAGTTGCTGTGTGTCCCTGCATCAAGCGTCATATTTTTTCCCAAGTCTGTCAACAACCACTCTCTGAAAGAGTTAGACATTCCCACTCGCTTCTGACTTCCAAACCGAGCACGAACCTATCTTCTCCGAGATGGAAGATGCCTCGTTGTGACTTGGTACAAACCATCCATTGTCCCTCCTCACTGTCAGCAAACTATATTAATGTAACACGTATGTACCATTAGCATCAGAGCCAGGATTTACAGCCATTAAAACCCACACTATTCGTTTTTCATTCGTATGTCTATCCAGTGATCATTTTGACTAGTTTACCACAGTTGTAGGCAGCGTGTTACACGCCCATTCGACTCTCTCAGTAAAGAAACTACACGTGGCATCTGTCCTACATCTATCGTCCCTCAATTTAAAGCTATGCCCATCGTGCGAGCTATCACTAACCACGCAAAACATTCTCACTTCTCCCCCATCTAACCCTCTGATTATCTTATATGTCTCAATTACTTTCCCTCTCAACCTCTTCTCTGTGACGAAAACAGCCACAATATTTTGCGTTTTTGCTATTAAGAACTTCTCTCCATAACAAGCAACATCCTCGTAAATCAATCTCCTCTGAACACACTCCAAAGCTTTCGCATCCTTCCGATATTGCGGTGACCAGTGCTGTACACAACAGTCAGAGTTGTGTAAAGTTCAGAATGACGTAGTCGTTCCAAAACACAATCCCTCTATCAATTAAAGGTTAGGGCACCGTATGCATTCTTAACAAATACACCAACCTGCGTGGCAACTTTCAGGGATAGATGTACATTGACACTGAGATTTCACTGCTCATCTACACTACCAAGGATCCTACAATTGAAACCGTACAATATACTCCTTTGCTCTTTGCAAACTGAATCACCTCACAGTTTTCCGCATTAATCTCCTTTTGCCTCCTCCCAGACCAGCTCTGCAGTTTATCTCTGTCCCTCTGTTACCTGTAGCATCCTCCAGCGCTATCCACAACGCCATCGACCTTCATGTCAACCATAAATTTCACTCACCCATCCTTCTATGCACTCATTTCGGTCACTTACAAAAATGACAAACAGCAGTGGCCCCAAAACAGGTCCTTGCGGTACACCACTAGGAGCTGAACTCCAGGATGAACATTTCCCATCAATCGCCATCCTCTGTCTTCTTTCAGCTGGACAACCTCTTATATAAACCAATAAATCTCCCTCAATCCCATGCATCTGTATTTTGCGCAATGCCCTACCTTGGGGAAACTTATCAAAAGCATTACTGAAATCCATATACACCACTTCAACCGCTTTACCTTTATCCACATATTTGTTCACCTTCTCAAAGGATTCGATAAGTTTTGTGAGGTACAACTTAATCTCCATTTGTTGTCAGACTCACTGTTGCAATAGAGGAGGCCAGGTCTGTTTCCGTCTGCGAGAGAGCGGTTGGGGGTTTTGAAATTGGTGGTGAGTAGAAGGTCAGGTCTGCCTTGCGGGCCCACCTGTGATGCATAGCAAAATTTGCCCTTAGTTTATATTTGGTCTCCGTGATGGAGACAAAACAAGATCGGAAACATTGAATGCAGTAAAACAGGTTAGAAGAGAGGGAGATGATCCTCTGCCTGAACCTGGAAGTTCTGTTAAAGGCACTGGATGGAGGTGCAAGAGATATTGTGCGAGAAGGCCATGTATCTATCCGGTTGGAGGAGACAATACCTGGAGTGTAGTGATTCGTGGGGAATGTAGCACAAACCGAAGATTACCAAAGGGAAAGCTGCGTGTGGAAAATGTGTCAGTTGGTGGATCCTACTTCATGGACCTCATCTGGTGTTCCAGATGAGATCTTCCCTACATCTGGACGACCAAACGTAAACTAAGCGAATGTTTTGCTGAGCATCGCAGCTGGGTCCCGAAGGGATGATCAGACTGTTCAGTCGCACCTATTTCAATTCGCACTCCCAATCCCGAGTGAACATGACCACCTTTCAATATCTCCATTACCACAGCCAACGACAAAAGCACTTTGGAGGAACAATACCTCATCTGCCGCCAGCGCAGCCTGCCGCCCGGAGGACTCCAAATTCAGTCTTCCGACTTCAAATAAACTCCCTTTAAATCCCTAAACTCCGTTCCCAGCGCCTCCCCTTCCTTCCATTCCTCTGATAAACCCTTATTCGAACTACAAACCGGATTCATTCCGCCCATGAACAACGCATATCCTCTACCTGCGTTCACGTATCCCCACTCCTCCATCCTGCCTCCCCATCCTTCCCCCCGCCTCTTTATCTGCAGCTCCCCTAATGCCAATGCCTCGTCCTGAAGACAAATTATACCCAAGGCGTTGACTTCTCCAAAACCTGATGCTGTCTGGCTTGTTGAGTTCTTCCAGTTTCCTGCAGGTCTACTTTGGATTCGAACACTTGAGTTTTATTCTTATAAACACTTCTAGTGTAATAGGCAGGAGAGTGTGAATGTGCTGTGCCTCTTCTTATCCAATGGCATTGATGGGCTTAATAGCTTTCTCAGATTCCTGTCAAACCAGCTGGAGATGCTGAATTATCTTCTCTTTTTTAATGTGGAAATGTGCTTGCTGAGCAGTACACTTACATGAGTATTACTTACACGTTAACACCACAACTTTGAATGTTGTCCTCATTTTATCCTTTAGCACCTATGGAATTCAGAAATTGATCTATACATTGTGTGAGGTAAAAACAATGACTACAGATGCTGGAAATCAGATTCTGGATCAGTGGTGCTGGAAGAGCACAGCAATTCAGGCAGCATCCTACTTAATACCCTAACAACTGATCTTATGATGGAGGGAAAGGCATTTATGAATCTGCTGAAGACTTTTGTGCTGAGGAAGCTATCCTGAGAAATTTCCTTCGTGATATCATAGACTGAGAAGACTGATATCTACCTGCCACATTGTGTTCTGGTTCACGCAACCAGAAGGGTTTGACAACTGATTCCCGTTAAATTGCATTTTGCTCAGGCTCAATGGCGCCTTGTTCAGTCAAATATTGCCGTGATAACAGTGCCAGTCACTCTTACATTATGTTCGTATCTTTTGTTGATGTCAATAGGTCACGTGAATGTCTGGAGAGTGTTTCCTTCACACCAAGGGGAGCGCTTGCCGGGACTTCTCTTTTCCAGAGAGCTGGGGAGATTGATCATCGAGATGTTTGGAAGACGGTCACAATGGATACTTGACGCATCAGAGAGTTGAGGGCTGAAGAGATTGGACATTGAATATTACTTGAGGCCAAGAACAGAGCAGCCATGGTCTGCTGGAATAGAAAGATATGCTTGAGGGGCTGAACGACCTTCTCGTGTTTCCGATGTTCTTTTATTCTGTTATTGGGAAGTTATTTTCCTGGATGGTCTGTTCTTGGATGTTGCAGTCAGAGAGACCATAGGATTCTGTGAGTCCTCCCTGGGTGTGTTATGGGAGCTATTTTCAGTGAATATGCGTCTACAACATGACCAACACATGAAAAAAACTGTTTCGCAGCGTCATCTGCTCCTTCGTTACCCAAGAATATTTTCCAAGCCCACACCAAACAGCATGTGACCGTTTTGAGGCCCAGAATGGTCTCCTGGTGTGTTCACCAGATTATTTGAGTAACTGGCCTCTACCTGTGTAGCATGTTTCAGGGGTTGAACGGAACAAGGAGAAACTGGACTGAGGAGCAGGAAGTGCGTAATTAACCACTTTGAGCGTTCTCCACCAGCCACGATGATTGTGAATAAACTGGTTGTGGTCTCAGCCTCAATTTCCCATCTGTACATCAACAACTTTGTGTCTGTGCAACATCTAAGCGACACAACTTTGTAAAAATGCAAAAAAAACACAAGCACTACAAACTTCTGGGGAAGAGCATTCGCTCTAAAATAGCCCTTTATGAATTTCTTCCCATCCCTGTTCACACAAAGTTGGAGAGATGTCAGAAAGCTAGTCCTTTTTTCCTAAAGGATGTTCCTTTTCTGAAGGATACATTGTAGTTGTTTTATTTTTTCATAAGGGTCGTGTAACAATCCAGTTTGATAATGAGCTGAAAGTGTATTAGGAAGCCTTTCTATTTATACGTAAACAGATCAGACTTTAGGCTAAAGCGTATCTTTTTGAAGTGATCTGCGTAATGATAGTGGAGTGGTCAGTCCTAATAGCTGAATTGTTGATTGAGTCAGTTCAACTGTGAGCTGTGAGGGAACACGCTGCTAGACTCTCTCGCCTTCTCCCATTCTAACTTTGTCCTGCAATCTCTGGTTTCATTTTTTTGATCTGTGATAAACAGGTTTGTTTATTGGGACTGTTGTGTACATTCGGAACAGCATAATCAAGTCGAATTTGGATAGATTGAGTTCTGCGGATATTCGATATTCTGTTCTTTGTGTTTCATTCCACAATTTTGTGAATACATGGTTGTCAGTGTTAAAACCTGGAAATCAACCTAACTTACTGCTCTGGGTAATTTTCAACTGTACACTTCACGACACAAATTATAATATTACAGTCAGGGCTGCCTGCTGAAGAATGTTTTGACTGGTCTGGCCTAGTCCAGAAGGTACTGGCTCTTTGTACGATTATCAACAGCCAGTGGTATGTGCTAGTCTGTTTATTTCGCGTGTTTGTGTAGTCAAAATTGGGATAGCGATTGCTCTTGCAGTCACCAAGAGTTTTTTTTTGGCGGTGGACAGGGTGAACTTTGTAGTTTTGCAACAGGTGATTATGGCGAAGCTGCAGGAATTAGAAGACAATCTGGGGTTGGAGCTGCCTCCTTCTGTGAGGTAAGGAGAAATAATTACAACAGTAGCACTGTGTTTAAAATGCTGGAAACACCATTAGGATCTATTATGGTGGTGATTCTTCAATTGCAAATGAAGAGACATGAGTTAGAGGCGAAAGGTAAAGAAAGGGCAGCCAATTTGTGTCACGAATACAAGTAGAAGGGATGGCAAAAGAGCGAAGCAGAGGTGAGAGGAAAAGAGAGAGCGTTTGAACATTAGAAGTCGACACTCAAATACGGAAGTCAGCATAAAAAGGTGGAGATGACGGCTGAAGATAACGTTAGCAAGGAAGGACGGCATACTCATGTGGAAGAGCAGAGAGTTAGAACAGAAAGTGTAGAAGCTGAAGTGGCTGATTATTATGGGTTCATCTAAAAAAAGGCTTGCCTTCCAGAATCAATTTCGTGGTTAGAAGTTGGTGAAAAAATAATCCTCACGTGAAAAGGGATAGATCTCAGAAACGATGGCAAGGAGAACTTACCACAGGGTAAAAAGGAAACCCTTGACTGGTACAAAGAAGGCAAAAAGCTCCAGTGCTTTAATTGTAATAATGTGAGTCAAATAAAAACACAATGTTGGTAGGCTTGAAGAAAGCCAGATGTAGGAAAAGAAGATAACACTGAATGTTTTGTTGGCATGGTGACAGAAATTCCAATGGAAGCTAGAAAGCGGAATCATGGGTAGATTAGGGAGAAAATGCCTGAACTGTTTAAAAAACGCAGATGTAAAGCTTATTCATATAGGTCAGGAGTAGCAGGCGAAGAGGTTACAATTTGAGGGGATACAAGATCATCTCAGTCTGCAACGCATGGAGGATGAGGGGATTTGTCATCCTGAAAATGTATTGCTGGAAAAGTTATTGGTAACAGGAATTCATGGTGAGAGTACAAGTGCTTAGTTCTATAAAGTGAGGCTGCAATGTCAAGAGAAGAATGTAGAATTTGTGGTAGGGATCCTTGACAAACTCTCAGCTCCAGGGATACAGTTTCTCCTCGCAAATGATATATTTGATTCACCGGTAGTTGTGCTGCCTGCTGGAGTTGAAATGGCAGTGGAGATGCAAGCAACTGAAGAAATTCAGAACATTTATTCAGGAGTATTCCCTCATTGTGTAGTAACACGATCGCAGAATAACAAGCTGAAGTAGGAGAAATCAAAAGGCACAGATAAGTAAGCTGAAACAGCTTTCTAAGAGACTTTATTTGATTAGGAAAGTGCGACTGAACAGGAGAAAATAAGTAAAAATGCAAATACCTTTAGCTCTGCTGAATCTATTGAGTTGCAGCAGGAAGATGAGATCTTAAAGCGTTTATGATAAAAGAATGGAGAGGAGTATATTTGCTTCCCTGTGTCTGTTATTACTTAACAAGTCGTGTCTTAATGAGGAAATGGAAGCCGTCATGTATTGAAACAGATGAGAATTGATCACAGGTACATCAAATTGGTTTGCCAGTAGGCATAGAATAGAGGTGCTGGGAGTAGCACATGAGCTACTACTTGGAGCTAATTGACAATTGAGGAAAACACAGACCATAATACAAGGACATTTTTACTGTCCTGGACTACGCAAGAATTTAGTTGGATATTGCCTGACATGCCATACATGTCAGCTAATCCGATGTTACTTTGTAATAGGTGAAAATTGAAAAGCAAGTTTTCGTGATGCTTCTCAAATAGAGAGGAAATTGAGTGAGGTGAATTACTTGATAGGGACTCCAGACAGAGAGACCACTCACAAAGTGTGTCATGACTACATGCTCAAAAGCATTTTGACAGGGAAGGAAAGAACCATGTTCAGAGTATTCTGTATTGGACATTAGTCAAATCAATTTGGACAACGGAAAAGTTGTCAAAATTGAGATAAACTATTCAGTTACGTTCAGAAAGAAAATCGAAACGACCTGAAAACGTTATTACCGTCACATGTGAAACATGCAGAAATAAAGTGGGGATTAGTAATCTAGTTGTGTATGATGTAAATATAAGCGATTAGACTGATGTATATCGACCTCTGTGGCTGGTCGACTGTGTTGAAAAACTGGGCCAACAATGCATTTCGAAGTTGGACTTGGTTAGAAGCTATTAACAATTATCTCTGATGGAGAAAGCAAAGCTGATTCGGATTTCATTTCACCTATTGAACTGTACAGTTCAAAGCCAGGAGATTTGGTATGACAAACGCGCCAACTATATTGGAGAGACTGAATAATAAGGTCACTGCCAACTGTATGATCCTTATTGTTGACCTGGTAATTTTTAATCATTCATGGAAGGAACATTCACAACATTAATCAGTCTTGTTTGATCAATTTTGGAGAGCAGGTTTGGTGCTAAATCTAGCTAAGAGTGAATTTGACAAAGCTCACGTCAGCTTCCCGGGCCATGTTATCGGAAACGGTAAAAATGGTCCAAAGAAATGGGAAAGGGAAAGTAGTTAGGGTATTTCCCGCACCGTCGACGAAGTGAACAGTACTAAGGTTCCTGGGATTGAATGGAATTTACCAAACGTTGGCGCAGGAGTTTAGCAGTGTAGCTGAACGACTAAACGAACTCTTATGAAAGAAAGGCAAGGAGTTTCATTGACGAGGGAGCTGTTAAAAGGCATTTGTCAGCCCAGAACTGTGTTAACCACTGCCCCGGTATTAGTCACACCAAATACTCAAATTCTTTCAAATTGTATATCAATACCAATGATGTCTGTGTTGGTGCAGTGATCCTGCAAGAGGATGGCTAGCGTAGAAAGAAACATCGGGTACTTTTCAAGGCAGTTGAATGTTCATCAACAGAAATATCCTGCAATGGCGAAAGAGATTTTGAGCTTGGACTTGATATTGAATCATTTCAGTGTTTAAATTACCAGCAAAGTATCCCAGACAATTGTATACACTGGTCATAACCACTGACACTTGTGGAGAAATTTAAAAACAAAAACTCCAGACTGTTTAGATGGAGATTGTTGTTGCTGCCATTCAATGTGACAATTGTGTATGAGGCAAGTTGCGAACACGTGATTGCTGATGCATCACTAAGACTCCAATGAGATACAGAGGTGTTCAGTGGCGAGTGTGCCACGGCCTGAAATTGAATGTGTTTGCGCGTTTCCAAGTGAGTCAATATTGTAGTGTACATTCGTGTTTTAGAGTAATAAACCCTTGTTTTTGAGGCGTTTTAAAATCAGCCATCTTTGGGCTTTGATGGTTCATTTTTTAAGGGGAGAGGTATCAGTAAGCTGGTCTTGTTTTCTGAAAGCTGTCCATTTTCTCAAGGATATTGTATCCTTTTTTGTTGTTCAGAGAAGCTGTTAAACACTCCCAACTCAGAATCTGCTGTGTACAGAGAGAAAAGTGCATCAAGAGGCCATTTTCTTTATATGTAAACACGAGACTTTACGCCAAAGCTTATGTTTTAGAAGTGACCTGGATAATGAAAGTGGAGTGGTCAGTCCAAAAAGCTGAACTCTTGGTTGAATCAGTGGTACAGCGGGCTGTGTGCAAACTGGCTGCGACACTCTCTCTCCTTCTGTCCTTCTAACTTCGAAATATGAACCTTTGAATCATTTTTGCTCTGTGTTTAAGGGGATTGTTTTTTGAGACTGTTGTGTATGTTCAAAACAGTATAATTATGTCTCGTTTCGAGATATTCTGAGTGCTGTGGGTATTCTATATTCTGTTCTTTGTGTTTCATTCCGTAATTCTGTAAATAACATTTTTTTTGTCTGTTTTCCAACCTGATAGTCAACCTAACTCGCGTACCCCAGTTGTTTTCACTGTGCACTTACCAACACGCATTGCAAATACACAGTCTGGGCTGTCAGCTTAAGAATGCTTTGGGTGGTCAGGCCCAGTTAATAAAATAGTCTCTCTTTCATTTACTGGTCCTGCTACTTCATTGGTCATGACTAATTTTAAATGTTACCAGGTTAGTGACATGGCCAATGACATAGGTCTCAGAGTAGGTCAGATCCTTTGTTAGGGACAATTCAGATATATATCTTAAATTTGCAAAAATAACTCATCTTTAACCAAAACAACGTAATTCAAGCTATGAATCAATGATACATGAGAAGCAATTTGGGCAAATATGTGCATCAATTCTTCTATTTGAATGCATGCAGAGATGCACTTCGTTCGCACACACAGGCATACACATACACGGACACACACCGTGACATACACAGAGTCACGCACAAAGGTGTACACAAACGCATACATACACATTCTTGAAGACAAACAGAAAAGAAAAACCTGCAGAATATGAACTCGAAAGTGTTTGTCCAAGCAACAGTTAAATTCCAGAAAAGAGGCGAAATTAGATTGCCCCAAATGCTATTCTCCCCGTCTGGTTATTCTGCTCAACCAAGCTGTGGGCAATGGGATTACTTCCTGGAAAAGTTGTATTTTGCTTCAGGCAGTGGAAATATTCAAATGAATCATCAACAGGAATCTTTCACTTTTGTTAAAGATGAATGGCATATTTTCACCTCTCACATTTTACTGTGAGAAGGAACAAGGAAAGAGAGTGAGCAATAAGCCGTGGCTTCTCCAATAGATTACGTTTTGACAGTCTCTAACTGAAATTGACAATAATGTTATCTGACCACCAAACTGGACTACGTGAGGCCTCCTTGAAAATTATCTAGAATGTATGACTCCATCCCTATTCCCTGCTCAATGTCGAAGTAACTTTTAATTTATAATTATACTCTCTTGGTGGCTGAGCAAATTTGAAGATATGCACAAATGTGTTCTCATGTTTTTTTGTCCAATAAATTTATGTTGTCATAGTAACTGTGCTAAAATGTACACATTATTTTCTTAAATTTGAATCCTTAGCCTTAGTGTACCATGCCAGGGGAAATGTCCATCAGCTATGCACCTCTCATTCTCGACTCTGAAGTGTTTTGGCCTTCTAAATGTTTATAAAACCAAGACGGGCATAGAAATGGTAAATCACCAACGTCATTTACCGACTTAGGCGGACTCCAAAACTGGATCACATAGATTTAAACTGAGAGGTGAAATATTGAAAAGGACAAAAGTGGTAACCGTTTCATGGAGTGTATGGAATTAATTGCCATAAGTTCTGTTGAAGCTGCGACCATTACAGCATCTAACAGCCATTAGGATAAATACATTAATAGGAATAGTTTAGACGGAAATGGGCCAAATGCTGCCAAATGAGACTTGATTAATTCAGGACATCTGGTCAGCATGGGCAAGTTCGACGGAAGGGTATGTTTCCGTGCTTTATGACAGAACATGGTCTTCTTCCAGGAGCAAGTAAAGTGAAATATATTTGCAAAGCTTCGAAAACAATTGGGTATATTTATTTTCAGTTTAGGGAATCATAACTACATACAATACATCATATGTGGCCTCAGAAATGCTCTGTACAGATGCAGTAAATCATTCTGATAGAATTTGTATGAAGTAGAATCATTCCATATACGGTCCTAATCACTTGGTGCATCTGCATACTAACCTTGTGTGATTTATGTACCAGGCCACACAAATGCTTTCTACCACTAAAGTTTGTGATCCCTCTCCATTGAAGTAGGTTACTGTTGTCTTACACTTTATCACAGCACGAATTTCGTTACTCCAGTCTAGACTGTTTCTGCTGAAGGTTTGCACATAACCCAATTGTCTCTATCTCCTTACAGACCCTCTACCACCAATTGACATCTGATTAAATTACTATTTTGTTTGCTGAGCTAATTGAGCTCAGTCCAATCAGTACACACATCTAAAACATTGACAGATTCTAACTAGTTGCTAATCTAATAATTAACTCTGTGGCACTCCACCAATGTAAATCTTTCCAACCTGAAAAGAAACATCTAACCCTCATGTCGATTGTCTGACATTACCCAGTGCTCCCCTGTTCCTGTGCAGCAGGCTAGAACTGTTGAATGACCTCCTCCTGTTCTGTGTAATGTACTCATAAGGCTGAATGACTTCACCCTAACCCTTTGTAAAAAATAGAGGAACAGAATGTTATCCTCCTGTCTTATTGCATCGATGCTGACTGGCTGAATGGGATCTTCCTTTCCTTCTGTAACAGCATCGAGAGGCGAAAGTGAATGCTGCAGATGATGGAGATTAGAATCATGTGTGTGGCGCTCGAAAGGCACAACAAGTCAGACAGCATCCGAGAAGCAGGAAAATCGACGTTTCTTGCAAAATCCTTTAATAAGAAAATAGTGCTGATGATTAAGGGCTTTTGCCCAAAACGACGAATTTCCTGCTGTGCATTTCCGGCGCAACACTCTTGACAGCATCAAGGGATTGAGTGAGTGGACACCACATGGATTGCGAGCAGCAGTTGGTCATTTAGCCCCTCGAGCCCTCTGCACCATTTTGAATATGCAATGTTGATATGAATATTGCTGCATAACACTTTCCTGTTTGTTCTTTTGATCATCAAAGATCTATGGAACTGAACCTTGAATGTTTTCAGAAACCCATTCTCCACTGCTCTTTGGGGATGAGAACTCCACAGCTCACACAACGCTAAAGAGAAACGAGCATCCCTTCTTCAGTCTGAAGTGTGAATGCCCTTATTCTCAAATGTGTTTCTCTCTCGACAGTCTCCTGTGTTTTGAGACACAAGGATGCAACAACGAGGAACAGATATTGACCATTCAGCCCTTGATAACTGTCCACATGTCCATTGAATATCTTCAATGAAATACACACCAAATTCTGCCACCACTGAATTTAGCGGAATTCCAGATAGCATAAGCTCACAAGAGTATAAGAAATTGGAACATAGAACATAAAAGAGTACAGTACAGTACAGCGCTTCAGCCCTCAATGCTGCGCTGACCTTTCATCCGACTCTAAAATTAAACTACACTACATACCTTCATTTTACGATCATCCATGTGACTATCCAAGAGTTACGTAAATGTCCCTAATGTATTGATTCCACGACACCTGCTGGCACCTCATTACAAACACCTCGGATCTCTCCCTTCAACCTACCTCCAATCACCCTAATATTCTGGTCCCTTTGCGATCGATATTCCCACCTTGGGAAATACATTTCTGGCTTTGCACCCTATCTATGTGTCTCGTCATTGTGCTCACCTCTGTCAAGTCATCTCTCATCATTCATCACTCGAATGAAAAAAAAAACCCTAGATCCCACAAATTTTCTTCAACAGTCATGCCCCCTCCCAGTACAGGCAGAATCCTGGTAAATCACTACTACACTCACACTAAAGCTTGCATATTCTTTCTATAATCTGGCGACCAGAACTGGACACAACATTCTAAGTGTGATCTAACCAGAGCTCAATAGAGCAGCAACGTCCTGTTAATGAAAGCTAACACACCATATCCGTTCAGAACAATGTTCAAATTGGGTAGCAACTTTGAAGGGTCTATGGACATTGATTTCAAGATCCCTTTGTTTTTCAACACTGCCAAGAATCCTGCCTTTGAACCTACAATCTGCATTTAAATTCGTCCTTTTAAAATGACTCACTTCAGGAAACAGTATTTTTAGCAGAATTGGGACATTTAACTCAGTGGATCTGCTGTGCTAATTGATCACGTTGGAAATGCTTCTCAGCCGTATTCTCGTGCCTTCTCCAACTGACCATCGTTTACCGTATGAATGAAAAACCTATTTCTGTCCTAAAGAAATTTCGATGTGTTTGCATGTAAGTTAGCATATCCACATGTATATGTGGCAGCTGTTTAATATGTGCAGTTATATTTGTGTGCATCTCTGTCTGTATCTCTGTGAAATGCTGTCTCTGTGGTTTTTCCAATAAATCAATTGGAATTGGCATCAACTCCCGCCCCCCCCCCCCCCCCCCCCCCACGCCATCTGCCTGTCCCCGTGAATTTTATACACATACAATGACTTCTCCAAGCAACCACAAAAGTGGCAGATACGCTTTTTTCTTACTCTGAGAGGACATCAAATACTGTGAAACTCTCATGATGCACGGCTGTTTAGTTTTTTTTCAAATACTGTCTTTGGAAGCACAGAACAGTTTTGCCTGATATGGAGTAATGTTGTTCTTGAAATTTTGCCATCACCAATGGGCCAGTTTCAGAGCTTTTAAATCCATTCTCACTTATAGTTTGTAGGATTGCATTACAAATTATTTAAAATTAAACAACGTACAATACATTCATCACATCACCTTACAAATGGTTTTGTCGGAAATGCTTGGATACGATTCCAATGGAAATACACTTTAATGTGCACATTCTGTTACGAATAATCTTCAAACATAAATTGCTTCGACATTACAGAGCAAACACATACATTACTCTACATGATCATATTGCACTCTGAGGGGCTTCAGTACAATAAGTATTCCTGCCTCTTTCAGCGTGTGTGAGTGTTCGTGGTGAAGGTGCCATGCACAGCGATACACAGAGAGACACACAGAGACGAATACATTCACAAAGATGCACACAAAGATGAATATTATAGAGTCACACAGATACTAATGCAGCCATAAAAGACAAATACTGATACACAGATGCACATGCACACAAAGATACGCAGTCATCAATACACACACAGTACACACACTGACACACTGACCCAAAATACAGACATAGGAAATCTGGCAGTACTTACTTTTCTGCGTGATGACTTTCTCAATATTTTAGTCGCTCTGTGTGGTCTGTGTCAGTATTTCTGCTGTCCTCTGCACCCTCGCTAGACCTTCACACATTTCGTGTAATAAGTCGATCATAATTGAACACAATATTTCAAGTGTGGTGTTATGACACGTCAATGAAGCCTTCTGCTAATTAAAGTTCGCAAGCTTTAACTGCCTTGTAAGCTATTAATATACAAGTGAAAGAGAATGAACAAAATCAACTATTTAAAAAAAACAAAAGAAAACAATTTATTCCTTTGTCTAAAAGTGATCAGTAAACAGCAACTCATAGCTCAGGCCCACCATTATCTAAACTGTTTGTAATCCGCTTCCAACTTTATAACAACGTAGTATTCCAACCAAAACTTGTATCAAGAATACATAAACTTAATTTCTGAACCAGACAGCGGTTGCCGTCTTCAATGCCCTATTTCTTCGGTTGAGCATCTCCCTGGGTTGTCTACGGTAAAAATGCTTCATACAAAAAAAGTACCCTTGATAGAGAGTGTTTTAAAAGTCAGTCTCTCTCCATGGCGGTTTACCCTCTGTGTAATTTTCAAACTGACTGCCTCTTTATCATCCCAATATCGATCCTCCAATTTGTTCAATTTTGGCAAAACAATGAATACAAAATCAATTCAATTTTAGTATCCTGTGACATAATTTAAACTGCTTGGTTAAATTCGAATTATTGTCAAAATAGCAACCAAAACCTAGATATCTATTTCATAGCGAGATGTTACATATTTTACGTTTTTCTGGAAACTCTGAGACTGCGAGTTAGTCATAACAAGGGTGCTTGTGAACACTCTGTACAGAATACCATTCACTCTCTCTTTAAGCTACAGGGCACACTTCCAAATTCATAGCAATGGCTTAATGCGGGCTTTATACAGCTGCATCACAACCTCGCGGCTCATAAAGTCCCTGGCTAATGCAAGTCAGCGCACCATGTGCCTTCTTAACAACTCGAACAAACTGGGTGGCAACTTTGATGTAAATTGACATAGACCCCAAATTACACTGTTCTTCCACATTACCAAAAATTGTGCCTTTAACCTTGTATGCTGTATTCAAATTCATATTTGAACTCCCGAAGTGTATTATTCACACTTTTCCAAATTGCACTTCATCTGCCAATTATCAGCTCAGTTCTGCATCCTTGCACTTCATCTGCCAATTATCAGCTCAGTTCTGCATCCTGTCAATGCCTCGGTGTAACCTACAATAAGTCTACACACTGTCCACAACTCGAACAATCTTAGTGTGATCAGCAACATTCATAATCCACTCTTCCAATTACACGTCGAAGTCATTCATAAAGATCACAAAGAGCAGATATCCCAAAACTGATCTTTGCAGAACACCACTGCTCACTGAGCTCCAGGGTGAATACTTTTCATCTTCTGTGTTCTATGGGATTGCCAATTATGGATCGAGATATCCAGATCAACCTGCATCCCATGTCTCCTTACTTTCTGAAAAAACCAACCATGCGGAAAATTATCAAGGCCTTAGTAAAATCCATTTACAACAATTCCAATGTTCTACCTTCAACAATGTGTTTTGTCACATCGTCAATGATTTCAAATAGGCTTGTGAGGCATGAACCGCCCCACAAAAAGCCATGCTGAGTCTACCTAATCAAACTATGGTAATAATGAGTCCTGCATCTTGGAATCCTCTCCAATAAGTTGCTAACCACTGGCATAAGAATCACTGGTCTGTAATTACCAGGATTAACCCTCATCCCTTTCTTGAACAAGGAATAACATTTCCACCCTCAAATCACAAAGCACTACTCCAGTGGACACTGAATGCGAAAAGATCAATACCAAAGCAATCTCTTACCTAGCCTCTCATACTAACCTTGAGTCCGACCCAAAAGATTTATCTATCTGTGCGTTTTTCAAAATTTTCGGCAAATTATCCTTCCTCACATCAACCTGTTCCAGAATATCAGTCTGTTTCACGCTGTCCTCAGAAACATCAAGGGTTCTCTCAGTACAGAATACCGAAGCAAAGTATTCATTAAAGACTTACTCTCGCTCCTCCAATACTAGGTGAAAGTACCCTCCATGACCCTGATCAGCCTTACCCTCACTCTGGCCACCCTCTTGTTCCCCACATTAGTGTAGAATGCGCTCTGATTTTGCTTAATCCTACCCATATTTTCATGCCTCTTTCCAGCTCACGCTTCGTCCATTATTCAGTTCCTTCCTGAATACCTTGAAACCCTTTAAAGCCGTGTCTGATCCTTGCCCCCTCAAACATAAGTTAATTCTCTTCTTTCACTTGACTAGATGTTCCAAATCCCATGGCTCAATTGAGATATGGAGCTCCAAATGAATGGGAGCTGCACATCCTGTCATTTCCAGCAGGGGCTGCAAGATTCCATCTGTTTTACAGTGATCGAACACAGTGTTAGCAAGCAATGCACAGGGGCGTTGCACACAGCTGTACTTTCCGTGAGGGCAACAGCTGCTGTTTTACAGATCAATTCACTGCTATTCGCTGCAAGGATCCCCATGCTGGACAGGCAGCTCATCAACTAGTGTGTTCTGCACAGTCTGCACAGATTGTTGCGGTGCATTGAGCAGGACATTCGACTGGTCTGCACATTACTCCACACTGCACTGACATCTCTTTTGGTTTGTGGTATCTGATTCTCTGAGGTAGATTGATTATCGGATATCACTTTCCATTTCAGCTGATTTGTCGCCACATTTATGTAATGTTCTCATCCCTGATATTGGACTCATCAAAATCTGATTCCTCAATCCAGTGCTATTTCTTTAAGACGACCCACATTTCTGCAACTTGGTAAAAACAATGACTGCAGACGCTGATTTCTGCAACTTGCCGATCAAGTACTAATCCAATGATAATATAAATATCTGTCCTTCTGTACCTTTACCCGACTTTCTTGCTCATATCCCTGGATTCCCGGGTACAACATCATGAAGTTCAGAAGCAATGTGCAAAATGTATACCTGTACAACCTCTCCTGTACAACCCGGGTATGGGTCACATTTAGCTCCATCGTGTATGGAGTGCTGGAATTATGAAACTCAGAAGCACTGAAATGGGGTGTGTAGGGCTGTCGTTCACTTCTGGTGTGTCCCATGTGGTTCTCCATGTTGGACTGGGGAGTTTCAGCAGCTTTTTCTCACATCTTTGAAATCTGGCCAGTGCCTGTCCACCGAGCATCTATGTTTGTCCTTTTCAGATGATCATGTGGTCAGTTACATGAGAAAGCCCCTCACGTATTTTTGGAAAGGCAGGCATCTAACTTGTCACTGAGAGGCTTCTGACTGACGCATGTCCTTGAAATTCAAGTTAAGGTGCTGAGGTTGGTTTGCTGCAGGTTGTGCTGTGAGCTGCCTCAGATATTCCAGGAGTGATGAGGATTAGTGACCCAACTCTGAATGAAGCATGGGGACTGTAGTTCTAGCAACTGGGTGCATAGCATTACCAACAAAAGAGCAGAGGCTCCAGTGTGGGGTTGATCTGAAACCACGGAGTGAGTGCTTTGGGGAAAGGAGTTTGGCCGTATCCACCCATTGTTTTCCAAGAACAGTTTCTCAAGCTACACTTAACCCAGGAGTTGAGAGTAAGGGGGCAGTGATGTAACAATGAATCCGTCACAGTGCAGTATCACCTCCTTGAACACGACCTGCAGCTTCACACCAGGGGGTGGACCGCACTGCCACCGATTGTTAGGGTCACACTTTCATTCAACTTCTTTGATCCGGACTTTCCAGGCAGGAGGGCGGTGACATATCGATCATCTCCTCGAATGTCGACGTCAGTGTCACCATTTGGTGACTGAAGAAATATATCGTGTATCAGAACAATAGGGCACTTGGAACATCAGGGAGCAGAATAGTAGGGAATGGAGCACCACATCCGATGTCTGAACGGTTTGGAGTGAAACCTCCAGTGCGCACTGGATCACTAAGTCCAGTATTGTCTCTACAATTCAGTAACATATTCCTTGCCAGTCTCACGGAAATCAAAATGGCATGTTATATATCACGTTAAATTCCACTACTAAACTATTACAGACTGACTTCACTTATCGATATCCATTTCTATAATCTCCAACTTCCATTGATAATTTAATTTCCTGTTTATCTTAGTTTAATCGCCAAACCTAGTTACAGTACATCTGTTCCATCCTCCTGATTGTTGAGACAGATTGTAAATAACTGAAGACCGAGCACCGGCCACGATACGGCTCCAATGGTTGTGGTCTGTCAACAGATTAAATCTGATTTATCCTGGGTGCCTGCTGCCTGTTTGCTAACCAATCCACCCCCATTCTTGTGTAAAACATTCGAAGGGCTGAGTCAGAATGCCAAGCATTAGACAGCAATTCAGCTTTTCGAGCCTGCCCCGCCATTTAACACAATCATGGTTCTGTCATCTCGGGCTCAAATGCACTTTCCTGCCGACTCTCCATTCACTGCACTTTCACACGATCCAGCATCCCCTGCACTCTGGGGCATAAAATCACAGAGATTTACAACGATTTGAGGGAAGTAAAATGCCCTCAACCCTGTTCAAAGTCTGTTCCACCTTATCCTAAAACTGTGATCTCCTGTTCTAGGTTAGTGAACATGAGCAAATATCCACTCCACATCTACACTGTCAATCACCTTTAGCAACCAACATAAGTCAATGAGAACTCCTCTCATTCTTCTAATTCCAGACAGTGTAGGACTGAATTACTCAATATCTCTTCAGAGGACAAACTCCACAACTCTAGAATCAATTCGGGGAACCTCTTCTGAACTGTCTCAAATGCAAATACATCCTTCCAGCAGTCAGGACACCAAAACTGCACACAATATTCAATTTGATCTCACAAATGCATTGCGTTTTTGCAGCAACATCTCCCCCTCTTTAGAATCGACTGTTTTAGAAATAAATGCTAAAATGACACTGACCTTTCTCATTACCTGCTGCACCTGCATCTGAACCTTCCGTGATATGTGTGAGGACACCCAATAATTCTGCATCTCAGCATTCTGAAGTCTCTCTCTGTTTGGATAAGGCGTTCTCTTTCTGTTACACTGACCAAAATAGACACCCTCATACTTTTTGTTGATCATTTTCTTCTGCCAAATGTTGGCCGAATCTATTCATATCCTTTTACAAATTTATTACATCTTCATTTAAATTTCACACATGAGTTTGTGTCATCTGATAATTTGGTTATAGAATGTCTATCCCCTCAAATAAGTAACAGTTTAGATTGCAAACAGTTGGGGCATGGGGACCGAGCCCTATGGTACTCGAGAAGTTGCATTTTGCCAAAAGGGAAATGACACATTTATTCGATCTCACTGCATTTTGTTTGTTCTCCAATTCGGTATCCAAGCTAATAAATTACTTCTAAATATACGCAATCGTATTTTACAGAGAAAAACTTTTTTGCATAATATATTCAATGCCTTGTGGAAGTCAAATATTACATCTCAAGGATCCCCATTATCCAGCTTGCTTTTCACATCTTCAACGAGATTTAGATCGTGATTGAAATATGATTAATTCTTTGTCAAATCATATTGATTCTGATGGATTGTGGTTTGCCTTTTGAAATTTCCAGTAATCAATTACTGAATAATTGATTTTAACAATCTTTCTTAAATTTTAACAGTTTTCTCGCTACCTTATATTATTTAATTCAAAATTCTTATCTTTCAATAATCTCACCATTCCATGCAATGCGATATAAGAAGCACAAAGCGTGAAGTTGCCTGCTCTCGCTGCTGTTCATGAGACGGTAGTGGCTAAATGGACTCATTTGCATCCTTGTGTACAAAACCGGTTGGCTATTGTTTTTCTGGTATTTCCACATAATCGTCGTGATGGTTCTCCTATTGTTGATGCCGAAGACTCTGCAGGGCTTATGGAACCTTCCTGTTGATATAAAATAGTTTGAGCGACTGAAGACCATCCTCATATTCCTCCATAACAGGCTGGAGACAGTGAATCGTCTCCCCCTGCATCTCTGAAATAGGACTGATGGAGTATTTGGCTTCATTCTGTTCCCATACAACAGACATGTGAGGTGAACGTTTTCCTTCTTTCACAAAAGGAGTCTCATAATTTGCATCCTTTTTTCCAATTCCGGTGCAACAAGTTTGATGCAACTCAATGGCCTCATGTTAACCCTATGTATTACCCTCCAGTCACCCCGTGACGTCTTCCACTTCCTGCTTTACAGAATTAAGGAGGCCGAATGGACTGATCCTGTTGCTGTGTATCATGATACTGGTGTTGCATGGCCGACTCTGGATACTGTGCTACAGGTTCGAGAGACTGATTGGGCTCATCAGGATAGCATTCTCCTGTACTGGTTTAACAGGGTCGAAGGCCTCAATATTCTTCTGCTGTTCCTGTGTAACCGGTTGGAGAAGTGTAATGGATTCCTCCATTAACTGTGCAATTGGCTTCTGTTTCTGATACCTTCCAGTTTTCAATGTAAAAATAAGATCATTTTTCAATCTTGTAAACTCCAATGGGCTAGGGATCAACCTGATCATCTTTTTCGGATAAATTCATAACTTCACTGCAGGAATCAGTTGAGCGTGCCAACACAGCTACCAAAGTCTGACATGCCTTTTTCAGTGTGGAAACTAGCTCTTTACACACGAATCGAGATGTGATTTCACGAAGATACTGTACGGCAGCAGCAATACTTTCCAAGCCTGCTATAAAGTTCCCAATCTCTTTCGAGCAGTTTTAGTTGTCTGGCGGAATACACAGCATTACTGAAATATCATTGTCCTTCTGAACTCCAAACAAAAAGGAGATCTGGTGTAAATATCATAATGACAGTTGAGAGGAACATGAGAAGATGCAGAGGTGTGATCTTAAAAGAAGTCAAAATAGGTCTGGCTGAATCCACCGTGCATCACCCCACAACCCACGTCACCCAAACTCGACTGAACCTGATAAAATAGTGCTTCGAACAGACTAGCATTGATGGAAGTTATATATCAAAATGAAAACGGTGACACAAATGTCGGGCATGTTCAAAAACAGGAAATTGGATATAGAAGTTTGTGAGTACTGCAGTAACAATGTAAGTTACAGAACAACTCTAGACACATCTAAACCAGCTCAAACCAAATGAATGCTAATGCTCGGAAAAATTGATTTCATGAGTGTGTCTGAGATGGCTTGGTTTAATAGTGAATTGACCAAAAAGCGAGAGATCAAGCTGTTTTGGAGTGGATACTGTGTGATTAGAAGACGTCATTGAAAACCTTGTGGTGAAGGAAGTTTTTTGGGAATTTTGATCATAGCACATTTTTCTGTCACAATAATATTTGAATACAAGACGGTTGATGATTTCTGTTTTGGAAATTTTGTCCAATAACCTGAGTCATGCATGTAAAGAAGATATGGGGGCAAGTTGACTTCAGTGAATTGGAAAAGTGAATTGGAAGACAGACACTGCCTTTTAAGTAAGGAAACACTTTCAGGTGTACAATTCACATTTATCCCTTCAAGTTGAAAACATCAAAAGGGAAAGGTGACTCAATAATGGTAAACAAAACGTATTTTGACATTAGATCAGAGTAAGCAGCTGCGATAAATTGAAAATATTGTGAGAAGCCATTGATTCAGGGAAAATTAGGATCCAAGCATGGTGAAGCAAGAAGCTAATAAGTCAATAAGAAAGAGAACAAGTTTGTAAAGCAAGTGGAATCATAAATATTGGCGAAAACCTTCTACCGATAATTAAAAGAAAAAGCAAGCAAGGTCAATTGTGGAATGGTGAGTGTGCAAACAGGATTTTATTTGTAGGACAGAATCGAGAACCTAATCCGTTACTTTGTGCCTATCTTCATGGAGGAACATCCGGGAAACCTCCCAGAAATAATGTCTGACAATCATACCTTTGTTAATAAAGTCCTTCAAATCAATGACGAGCTTGTAATGCAAACATGTCTGGTTGAACATTGGTATATCTGACGAACCACATGTAAGTCATACTAGCATTCCAGATGAGATGGTAATACACATATTGATTGCATTGGGGAATCAAAGTAATTTCTTCCTGTATATTCTAGAAATTCAGGTAACTCGGCCGATATTGCCAAGTGCTTTAAAAATGACGGGTGATTTCAATGAAAGTTAGTTAATTCACACAGACAGTAGCACAGAGAAATTGGGAAATGTGATCGGGCAATTTTAAGGAGAATCACAAGATATTTCACAAGGACATCAAGCGGAACAGAATAACCAGGGAAGAATTAGGTTACATTCGAAACAAGGGGAGAACATTTGTGTGAAGCTGATGAAGATTGCCAACTTGTTACCTGATAGATTCACAACAGTTTTACTTCGGAGAAGGAGGATGCAAGTATAGTATTCGAGACAATAGACTGGGAAGATCCTGAGAAGATTGACAGAAGATGCAAAGCTTTTCACGGAGAGGGTGTTGGGGGTCTGAGACAGCAGTTTCACATGTACCCATACGAACGTTAAAAAGTACTTGGACGAGCACTTGAAGTGTCAGAAAATTCCCAGCGACGGACCTCGTGTAAGAAGGTGGGATTTAGGTAAACCGTGCTGTATTTCCTTTGGTACAGAGTCTATGATGCTGTGATTGTATGGCTGTGAAATGCCAATTATTGAGCAACATTAGACAGGACTTCATGGGTTACTGAAAAGTATATTAACAAGGTTATTTTGACTGAACTGTTATAGCTTCTAAAGGTATGCCAGTGCAAAAGCGAAAGGTAAACAAGAGCAGTCTCCTTACTGTCGAAAACTAGAGAATGGAGAACTGAGAAATGGCAGAACTATGACGTAATGATTTCAATTCTATTTTCACAGCAGAAAACACTATTTAAAGAAAATTTTCTCAAGTAATAATAGGAATGTAGGTCTGGTGAGAAAAAAGAATAGAATGAAATTTGTAAAGAGACGATTTTGAAGAAATTATTAGGAGTCAAAGCAATATTGATTTACGAAATAGGAATCATGATTGAAAAACTGACTGGGAGATAAAGTATGAAGAATGTATCAATACAAGGCATTTGGGTTTTCTGAAAGAATATCAGTAAAATGTCAATCTGAGTGCACAAAATCAAATCTTCTGGAAATGAGTCTACTAAATGTATTTTCTTTTAGGATGGGACAACTGACAGGAAAGAGTGAGTGGGAAGGAAGCAATGTTTTTCTTTTAGTGGAAGGCACGTGGGGTTTCAGAAGAATCTGTACTTGGGCCCCAGCTATTCCCAATACATATCAAGCATTTGGACGAGGGAATCAAATGCAATATTTCCAACATGGCAGAGGGCACTAAACAATGTCTAATTTTGAGTGGGTGAGGAGAAGGTGATAACTCTCCAAGGTCACTGAGACAAGTGAAATGAATGTGCAAACACGTGGCGGATGAAAATCGATGTGTAGATTTGATGTTCTGCACGTTGTTGGGAATATAGAATAGCAACCTTCCATATTAAAAGTGACTAATCTACAGACACCCAACAACTGGATAGCTGTAACACTGAAAAGGATCTTGATCTCCCTGTACACCAGTCACTGAAAACAACATTTCAGGACCAGAAAGCAGTTAGGAAGATAAACGGTGCGTTGACTTGCACATCAAGGATTTGTGTAGAGGAATAATGGCGTCTTACTGTCGCTGCAAAGACCTTGATGAGACCCCATCTCGAGCATTTTGCAGTATTGTGTGCAGTTTTGTTCTCCTGACCTAATAAAGGACAAACCTGACATTGAGGATATATAGTAAATGATGGCCACACTAATCTCTGCGATGACAGGCTTAATGTGGAAGCAGATCTTGGGTCTGTATTGCATGGAGATTGGTAAAATGAGTGATGAGCTCGGTGAAGACAGGTCGAGAGAGATTTGAAGCAGGTATGATAATTCCTCTAACTGGGACGTCTTAAACAAGGGGTCACATAATAAGATACAAACAGACATATCTGCATTGAGTTAAGAATAAATGCCAGCGTTGAGAGTCTGGTGACACTGTGGAATTCTCTGCAACACAAGGTTGTGGAAGCCAAGGCATTTTGAGCCTCTAAATGGATAGGGAGAGAGCAGGTGTTCACTGTGGAGATATCGGATCAGACATAATTATAATGGGTTGGGTCCAAAACCTGACAGACAAAAGGGATTAGTGTTGTTCCTATTTTATATTTCCCAAGGTCAATCACATTAAGAATTGTGTACAGTCTGTGCGAAAAGAGGATTGAGGAGACGTTCGCTAATGAACTAGAATGGGGAAGGATCATTGTATTGGATGAGCTACTCCATTCATGGTGTTTCTGCGCAGTCGACAGGAAATCTCTGGAAATGTTTTCGAAAGCTCTCATATGTTTGGAAGGACATTTCTACAGGGTCGACAAGTCTCTGGTACCCACTCCTTTTTTTGAAACGTAGGCTGGTGCTGAGTGTTCTGTCCTGATTTATCCTTTAAAACCATGGAGCAGTTCGATACAATTGAGAGATTTGCTTGGCCGTTTCAGAGACCATTGAAGACTTTTTCACGTGTTTCGTAGGTCTGGAGTCACCTTTAGGCCAGACCAGGAACGAACGGGTGATTTCCTCAGTGAAAGTACGTTGGGGAAACAATATGGTGATTAGAATCGACGTCACTGTTGATTTTAGATCGCAATGTTTTATAATTGTTTTAAACGTCCAACAGTTACCAGTGCATTAGCCTGATCTGGCTTAGTCACCCATTGATATTTCCACAACAACATCACCTCCACATGGAGACATGTCGGAAATTACCCTGAGCATGTTATTTCTTTGTCACAGTTGTCACAGGTATCGGACGGTTTATTTCTGTTTACAGGTCTGTGGTCAGGGATGTTGTGCAAGAATCAGTGCTGCAATCTCTGTACTTTATATCAGTGATTAAGGGGAAAACGTCAGTGCTCTGATTAACAATTTGACTGACGATATGTGGAAAGACAATTAGTTATTGGGCTATCTGGGAGTATTGTGGATAATGAGGAAGGATTTAAAAGACTGTAGCAGTATGTCGATCAGCTGGAACACTGGTTGGAGAAATAAAAAAAAAATTGCATTTCATCGTGACAAGTATGAAACGAAACATTTTGGAAGTCAAATGGTAGAGCCAAATACACTACAAACAACCGACTGTGCTATACAGATGGGTCTTGTTTGCATTTCCATAGCTTCCTGAAAATAACAACATGGCATTATGTGCTGGTAAAGAAGGTGTACGGCATGTTTGCCTCCCTCGTTCGCAGCATTAATTGCAGACGTTTATATGTCATGCTGTAACTGAATAAAGCTTCAATCGGCTCAGTTTGGAATGGTATGTGTCGTTCTAATCGCCACACGATCGGAAGGATGCGGAGGCTTTGAAGAAGATGCAAAAGAGGTTTACTGGAATGTTGCCTGGATGACAATGTGACAAGGAGAAGTTGAAGTTTTGCCTGTATGCAAAAGCGTTGACTGTAAGGAGAGGTTGGACACAGTTGCATTGTTTTTCTAGAGTATGGAAGCTCAAAGGCGATTGCTCCAGATATATGGCATTGGGAGAGGCGTGAATAGTCTGGATGGTCGGAATCTCTTTTCCAACGTGGAAATATCAAATGCTAGGGCGCATTAGTCTCAGGTGAAAATGACAATTTTAATTGAGATGAACGACACAAGTTTTTTTTTTGCACAGAGAGTGGAAGCTGCCCAGGATAATGTAGAAGAGGAAAAGTTAGCAAAGTATTTAAGTGGGGTTCAGACAGAAATACGAACAGGCAGAGATTAAAGAGATATGAGCCACGTGCGGCAGATGGTATTAGTTGATACAAGCATCATGATCAACACAGCCATGGAGAGCCGAAGGGCATTTGCTGTGCTGTACTATTCTATTTTCTAACCTCCCAATTTCTACCATGGCAAATACACTCAGAATCTTGGATGTGTATTGAAATTCTCTTTCATTCTTCTAAATTACAGTGTGTTCAAGTTCAACTAACACAACCCTTTATGATTAGAATATCGGTCCAGCCCCAAGATCAACCGATCATCCTCTGCCCTGCCTGCAAAGCCAGAATTTCTTTCCCTGAGACACTAGTACTGTTCATATTATTCTATGCTTCATTTGATTCGGTACTTGTATAATTTTAGCAAGTCCTCACTATGTTTGCAATCCATTCCCATTGTAATAAATGACAGCATCTTGTTTACATGTTCTATTACCCGCTGACCTGTAAGCTGCCACTTACACAAGAATTCTCAAATCTCCTTATGTGAAACCAAACGGTGCTAGCCCCTGACAGTAAGTTGGGAAAAGCTAGACTGTAATAGATAGGCTATGACAATAAATAATAACTGCACACTTAGAAACAATGGGATACACATGATTTTAGGAAAGGGAAATGTTTTTAATCCTGTTCGGATTTTACATTTTGGAGTGACCATTAAAGACAGAATTGATATAGATGTGGGAGAGGACTCTCGGTGTGGGGACGTTTGAAGATCCAGACACGTTTGGAACAATTTGATTAAGGGATAAATCTTAGCTAGGGAGAGATTAGGGCCTCTTAAAGTTCAATGAGGTTGTTCATGTGTATCCACTGTTGATGGAGGAGATCTGAAACAAATATCTTGCTGTAGGACCTCTTAATGAGAATGATAGGAAGCATAGGAATCACGGAGAATAAATTGTGACATCTTGGAAAGTGTTCACGTTATAAAATAAGATGTGCTAGAACTCTTGAAATGCTAAAAGGTTTATGCAACCTGGGGACATGAGCAGACATATAACAGCACTTCATGAGATGCTCAGGAGGAAATTGAGAGCCGCTTGCAGATATATTTATATCATCGACAGGCACTAAAGACCAATGAGACTGATGAATGTGGTGCATCAGTTGTTGGAGTAGATTCTGAGAAAATAGATCATCATGCATTTGGAAAGGCAAGGAATAATGAGCAACAGTAAGCAAGGGTTTTTGCGTGTAAAGTGGTTTCTGACAAACCTGACTGGGTTTTGAGAATGTCGAGAAGTGTATACCAAGGTAAAGCAGTACACCTTGTCTACATGGACTTTAACAAGGCCTTTGGCAAAGTTCTGCATGGCAGAAGAAAAGAACATAACAACTACAAGCAGAGGTCGGTCCTCTGGCACTTCAAGCCTGCTCCACCATTCAATAAGGTCATTGCTTATCTATTCCTGGACTCAGAACAAACTATCAGCGCGCACATCTTACTCTTTCATTAATTTCTCTTGTCAAGAGTATGTCAACCTTAGCTTTAAAACGTTTACTGAAGTAATGTGAACTGCTTCACTGCAGTAGGAATGCCACAGATTAAAAGCGTTTTTGGTGTAAAGGTTCCTTCTCAACTTAGTCCGAATGCTGCTCCTTCTAATCTTTTGCCTATGCCATCTTCTTCTCGCTTCACCTGCCAATGGAAATATCCATTCCACGTCTATCACCTCTTCTCCCTTCATAGTTTCATTTTTTCTGAGATCTCCCCGATTGATTTGAATTCCAATGAATAAAGTCCCAAAATACTATTTGCATCTCCTTATAAGCCAATCCGCTCAACTTCGAAATCGAACATGTGAACGTCCTGTGCACCGCTCCTGTGTCAATACATCCTTCCTTAAGTAAAGAGACTAAAACAACACACGGTAATCCAGGTTTTGCCAGCACTTTGCACAGTTGCAAAATAAAACACTCTGCTCTTAAAATCAATCCATTCAACCAATGAAGGACAACATTTAATTGCCTTCCTAATTAGTTGTTTCACCTTCGGACCAACGTTCTCTGACTCACGCACAAGTGCACCCAGGTCCCTCTGCACAGCAGAGTGCTGCAACATTTTACCATTCAAGTAATAATCGTTTCGACTGTTACTCCTGTCAAATTGTGAGGGTGCTGGTGTTCGTCTGGTGTGGACAAAGTTAAAATTCACACAAAACCGGGTTATATTTCAGCAATTTCGTTTGGAAGCAGCAGCTTTCCAAGCAGCGCTCTCCTTACCGACATTCATCTCTTTATCGATCACTGGCATGTTTTGAATGTCCTCCACTGTGAAGACCGATCACAAATACCTGTTCAATGCCTCAGTCGTTTAATCATGTTCCATAACTAAATGCCTCAGCTGTTTTATCGTGTTCCTTAACTAAATGTTCCTCATCATCATCTAAATAACTAACATTTACTTTCTTTTGTGTTGTAAATAATTATAGAACATTTTGCTGTCTGAACTGGAACTGCATTTTCTTCTGTTGATCTTTGACGTGTTCCCAATCTTGTCGATCCCTGCTGTTTTTGGAAACTTTTTATCGCTTCTCTTTCAATTGTTAGCCTCCCTTGTTTCCTCGGATAATCATTGCATATTACCCGCTTTTCTTACAGCCGTTTCTTTTCGCTAGAATATGTTTTTTTTTTTGCTGAGCATCTTGAAAAACATGCTCTGAATGTTCTGTGCAGTTCGTCAACATATTCACATTAAAATATTTGCTTTCAGTCTATTTGAGTCAAGTCCTCGCTCATTCTATTGTCGTCTCCCGTTTTTAAGCACAGGGCCTTGGCATTTGATTTTGTCGTCACACACTCCACTTGTACTCTAAATTGAAAAAAAAAACTATGATCACTCCTTCCAAGAGGATTTCAAACAAACAGATCAACAATTAATCCTGCCTCATTACGTAGGACCAGATCTCGGACAGATTGTTCCCTCATTGATTCCATTTCATACTGTAAGGGCCAACTACCACAGAAACACTGAACTAACTCTTCCTCAAGTCGAATGTGACCGAGCTGGTTCACCCAATATTCCCCATAACAATTGCCATGCAATTTTAGAGACTATAGTTATTTGTTTGTTGATTGCACGCCCCTGACGTATTAATAAGTTTAGATCACACAGGGCCAGGGAGTGCTCACCATCTGGATTCAATATTTGATTGACAGTCGGCGACAAACTGTGTTCATAGTGGGTTGAGGTCAAGGTGCAGGCCGATGTGAAACAGTGAGCAGTGAGGTTCGGTGCTGGGTTCACTGTTGTGCATCGTTTATATAAACACTTTGTATGTGATAACAAGAGTGATGTATAGCAATTTTACGAGTGACATTGAAATTGGTGGTAACGTGGACAGTGAAGTGGTTTATCTACGAGTACAATGGGATCAACAATACTGCTGATCCATTGTTGAGGTATAGCAGGTGGAGATTTTACAGACGTTGCATTTTGCGAATATAAACCATGGCGGGACTTTTCGAATGAATGCTCGTGGTCTGGGTAGTTTTACCAAACAGAAAGACCTAGGGATGCAACGACACGGTTCTTTGAAGGTTGTGTTGCTATTTTGTTTTACTTTCTGTTGAATATGTTACACAGTTCCTTCGAATGTTTTCCACTGTTCACATCCAGCAGCACATTTCAGTCTGTTTATACTGTTTAGCTTGGTTAGTTCTCCACTCACACTCAAGTAATCGACTTTTATATGATTATCAGCTGTGCCTACTGGTCATTTTAAAAAATCATAATCTCTTTGAATTCCAATATATTTCAATTTCGCTGAGGATCGCTCAGTGTGAATATCTCTCATTCCCTCACTTTCATCTCCTCATCGATCTGAGAGAGCTATGTTCATAACGACTTGCACTATTTGGTATTCAAAGAAATATGACAAAAAGCATTCCCCACAGTCCAGTTTGAATAACGCTCTTGCGAGTGTGACTGTCCCAGAATGTAGAAACATTGACGTCTCCCAAAACTATTACAATGCATTTGTTACAAATTCTAATAATTCATGTTTAATGCCGTGATGAGTAATTAAATGTTGCTCGGCAGCCGAGAATCCATTCTCCTGCTGGTGCTTTTGACAAGTTGTACCTAGAGTGCAGTCGGATTCCACTGAATAATCTGAGACCAATTGTTTTTTTTTGTAATGCCTTTGTCAGGATTACACAACCTGCATTCCCAATTAGCCTGCGCCTCGGGACTGTTGTATATTATTGAATATTTATGTTCTGCAGGTTGTTCACTCTTCTACCACGTCTGTCCATCGAACTTATTTCAGGTAATTTGTCTCTTTCCGAAAAAAAATATAATGTACATGTCATCAGCATTTCCTCTAACTAACCTATTAGGTGATGTACACTTTTAGTTCAAACTCTGTCCATTCCTGTTCCTTTCACTTTGTCTTTTGCCATATCTCCAATGCTTTTCCGATACTTCCCTTTTCCTCTTTTGAATTTCGAAAGATTCTTTCACCTGAACAATGTCTCTGCGTCTTCTCTGATTGTTTAAGTACCTTTTCATAAACATATGAATGGGATTGGCCAGGACACAAGTCCCAGCTGGGTTATGTTTATTTGATGCGTGCGATGTAGATGTTTCTCGCTGTTCAGTGTTTCTTGCCCGAGCTGGCCTTGAAGTGAGTGGCTTGCTAGACAATTTCAGAGATCAGCTGAGACTCAAACTCATTGCTTTTGTTCTGGATTATATACTTGTCAGACAGCTGCTGATAACAGATTTCCTACCCTGAATGATATTAATCTATCAAATGGATATCCCTTGCTGAACAGTCTTGTGAATAACACTCGGCCATCGTCTGACCACGAATAGATCACTCACCCCTGAGTACTGATACAATTCTACCCACGTTCTTCGTGACAATTGTTTGATCCTGATACCTTCCTGAACTCTGGTGCTATCACTCGATATATATTCATGTGTTATCCCTCTCCATGTGTGTCCAATTTCCTCTGCCTTCACCTTTTGCAGCTACTACAGATCCGGATTGAACAGAATTTTCCGCTCCAGAGAGATGAGGTATCAGAGGCCAAGGCGGAGACTGGGATTTTCGTGGTCTCTATGGGCCTCAGCACCATTCTCCAAGTGTAACACTCAATGAATCACTCTATTTTCCTATTCTCTCTGTTTCTCTGTCTCCAGGAGGTACGCAGGAAATGCCCAACTGAATAGACTTCACAAAAGCTGGGAGTCTCATCCATCACCATGAATTCCAGTATGTTTGTTGAGCCCGCACTAGGATGAATTCATTCTCCCAGTCGAAGTGGTGTCCTTCTGTGCATGTCCGTACATATAGTAGTGATAGTTGTTCATGTCTTTTGGTGGCTATTTGCTGCTCGTGTGTCCTGGCAGCTCGTGTCCTGCCTGTGAGACTGATGCAGTTTTTCGTCAGAGGGATGAACGACAGCTCCAGGTTTGTAGACACAAAAAACTTCGATTAGCACTGGAATCCAATCCAAAAGACAATGGACTTATGGAAGAAACTGAGCATTCCATTAGACAGACAGCAGCTTCAGCACTAAACAGGAGAAAACAAGGGACACGCGTCGAATACCCATGAAAGGGAAGCACTGGAAGGACTGAGAAAATGTAATGATATTGTAATCCTACCGACTAAAAAGGGCACGTGGCCGTCATTCTTAAAGAACACAGTACATTGGAAAGGCAAACTCTGTACTCGCAGACACTGATACCTGACTACAGGTGGAAATGGATCTGACTCCACAGCACGAAAACTGGATCACAGTGTACTGCGGAATCTCCACAAAGCAGGCGAAATAAACAAGACTGACGACTCAAGAATGAAACCTGGTAGATACAACACATCCCTTTTCTACGAATTACCGAAGGTCCACAAATCGGGGAGGGGGGGGGGGGTGGGGGCTACTTCAGACCAATAGTGCCACTCATTGGCACACCGAAATACAGATGACCAGAGAAGCTTCACCAAAAACTGAACCAGTTATTAGAAACCTTACGCTCCTGAATCCATTCCACCAAACAATTTTGCAGCATCACCCATGCACTAAGTTAGGGGAAGACGAAGTCATTGTTACCTTCGACGTAGCAAAATCAATTAACATCTGCCTGGCCAAAGAAACACTGACTGCACTACGAGACGGTACCAAGGACGTAAGTAACAGACAGCACTAACTCCATCAGAAAGTATAGCATCTTCAAGGTATTAGTCCTGTGTCACACTGCCCACTTAATGTTCAACGACCAGACAGACAAACAAATCAACGGGACACGCATGAGATTATCAATACCAGGATTCTTAGCAGAAGCAGTTATCCGGAAATTTTCGCAAACAGCCCTTCACATGTTCCAAACCAATCTTTGCATCCGGTATTTGCACGACACATTATTTTCATTGCGAACTGGAACAAATTTGAAGAAACCTGCAAACTCAAGAACTTACTGGTATAATATTCACCAAAGATGAAGAGAGCACAAACGGACTCCCCATCCCAGATGAAGCGATTTTTTTTTGTTCAAAACATCGATTTTCCTGCTCCTTGGATGCTTCCTGACCTGCTGTGCTTTTCAAGCACCACTCTAATCTTGACTCTAATCTCGAGCATCTGCAGTACCCACTTTCCCCTTCCGAGATCTCCCAATAAAAACGTTGAGAGTCGGCGTTGTGATGTCATGCTGTAGCTGTACAGAACATTGCTGAGGTCACCATATTGATCAGCATTGATGATCAAATCTCCTCTCAGCGTGCTCTGCTCCAAACATTCCTCATAACTGCACTTTGACTTTCACAGACTAATGAATTTCCTCTGTTCTCTCTTCAGTTCAATTCTTTCCTTCCATGTGACAGGGTGACCAGAACTGCACTCAATCCACAAATTGCAGTGAACTCATTATTTCCACATTTGCAGCATAAACGTCATGTACTGATATTCTGCATTTTGGCTGATAGATGAAATGAAGCCAATCCTTCACTTAAAGATATTATTGAAGTATTCTTTTACCTTCTGGGTGCCCCCCAGTTGTTTGCCTTGCACTTCTCTTAGTTGCTTGCTTCATTCACCTGGGTCCAGGCGATTCTGTTTTTTTAATGGTACGCCTTGTGGTCCCTTGTCAAATCCAAGTACATGACATCAAGTTGCAAGTTACTGTCTCAAGCCAAAGCAGAAAGATTAATTCGGCATGATCCTTCTGAAACAAATCTAGCTCGCCTGCCTGGGACTCCCTGGGCAGAAACCCAGCAAACAAAAACATTGCAGGAATGCACAAAATCTAAGTCTGGTGAGAGAAAAAAGAATGTAATTAGGAAAGAAATGGTTTTAGAGAAATTATTGGGACTGAAAGCCAAGATAGATTTATGGAATTGGAATCATGTATGAGAAATTGACCGATAGATACATTTTGGAGAAACAATCGATTCAACACATTGGGTTATCAGAAAAAAAAAACAATAAATACAAGCTTAGTGGGCAATATTAAATATTATGGAATTGGGTAAAATTCCATGTCAGCACTCCCATATTTTAAGAATGGGAGAGCTGACGGAAAGCAATATGTTTTTGGATCGTAAGAGTTATGTGGTATTGTGGTTGTGTTCGCCGAGCTGGGAATTTGTGTTGCAGACGTTTCGTTTGCTGTGCCTTCATCAATCTATTTCATAATTTCCTTAAAAACTTCAACGAACTTTGAGACACACTATCTTCCACGCACAAAGCCCTGATGTCTACCCCTGAGCACTCCTTTGTTTTCCAAATACAAGTAAATCAGTCACTCAGAATATACTCCAAGAGCTTGCCCACACTGACGTCAGGTTCACCGGTGTGTTATTTCCTGGCATTTCCTTATCACCTTTCCGAAATAATGGTACGACATTAGCCAACCTCCAATCTTCTGGCACCGCGTATGTGGCTATCCATGATGCAGATATCTCATTAAGATGCCCAAACAATCAAATCCATAGCATTCCAAGGGGTTTGGTGTTACAACTGATGAGGTTCCCGGGCGGTATCCGCCTTTGTGCATTTTAATACTGTAACTCTTCCTCTTCTCGATTATAGACACTTCCCAAAATATCACTATTTATTTCCACAATTTATCTAGATTCCATAAGCTTCTCCACAACAGATATTGATATGAAGTATTCATATAGTATCTCACCAAACATCTGTGGTTCCACAGATAGGTGGATTTGTTGTTCTCTCCCCAATTACTCCCTTGCCCTGACTGCATTTGTAGAATCCCTTTGGATTCTCCCTGACCCTATTGACTGAAGCTTTCTCTGGTTCACATTTGCCCCCCTGATTTCCATCTTGCGTATGAACCTGCTGTCATTATACTCCTCAATGGATTCAAGTGATCACTGCTCTCCAAACCTATCATATGAATTTTTTCTGTTTCTTGACCAGAGTCTCTGCTTCTAGCCATCCAAAATACTTCACAACTGCCAACATTGCCCTCCTCTTGAACAGTAATATACTGCTGCTAGTCTTTGTAATTTCGTTTCTGAAGATATCCCATTATTCCGCGTGTAACCTCTCCAAAGTACTTTCGAAGTGCTTCGCTAAAACGTGCATTATTGGCCTTAACAAATTTAGAACTTGAATATTTATATCAGACCAATTCTTCTGCATATCTCTTTTAGAGCCAACAGCTGCTGCATAACAAGCTCAAGACTTCCTGCAACATGCACGAAAGGCTGAATGGTCTCCCCCTGTCACTTTCTTTCAGAAAGACGTTGATAGACTGTTACCCCCTGTTCCGGAGAACCCCACCCAATGATCTAAATGATATCTAAATGTTAAGATACGATTTGGAAACAGGGTACTTCACAATAGGTGCAGCATTACATGATGTCCATAGGCCATAAATATTGCTACCGTGATTTATGATATCAGTTAATTTTCCAATCAGTCACATTCTGCCGCTGGTCTCGTATAAACAGGGTGAAAATGCACCACTCTGCAGTGGCATGGCACTATTCCCCAATACAAGCAAGAAGGATTAAAAACATTGAAGGATTTATGGTCCATCCTTCAAAAACTCATTCATTCCATCCATACCCCCTCAGTAAATGTTACCTTTTATTAGGGCATGAAAAGTGATGAAAGGAAGGGGTTAACTGAAACTGTTTGTACAGTGACTGTGATTAATGAGAGCCTCCATGGATTCAAATTATCCCAGTGGAGGGTTTACATCTTTTAATGAAAACTGCTCTCCATTCACAGTGTTATACCAAAAAATGAGGAAGAGCCACTAAAGCACGAGCAGGAATCAGCAGTTCCAGAGAGAGGGGAAGGACAGATCAGAATCTTATCGCATTCCACGGGAGTGTTCCAACAATGGATCAGAATTCCGGTATAATTTCCCTGAGGTAACAGTGGCTGAAGGACGTGAAGTTAAAGGAATTTATATTTGCCAGGAATTGGTGTTGGAGAGACTGTTAGGTCTGAAGGTTGATCCGTCCCCGGGGCCTGATGGTCTGCATCCCAGGGTACTGAAGGAGGTGGCGCGAGAAATCGCGGATGTGTTGTTGATTATTTTCCAGAGTTCGATAGATTCGGGATCAGTTCTTGCGGATTGGAGGGTGGCTAATGTCGTACCACTTTCTAAGAAAGGCGGGGGAGAGAAAAAACGAAATTATAGACCAGTTAGTCTGACCTCAGTGGTGGGAAAGATGCTGGAGTTCTCCAGTGAACACAGTTCTGAAGTACCAATTCAATTCTTCTTTCTTCCCCGTAAAATATTCCCCTGTTTCTGTCTTCAAGGGCACAACGTCTGAACACAAAACTGATTGTTTTTTTTTCAATTGAAAGTGCCTAAGTCACGGAAGCCAGGAAAGAATGAAGAAGGTGATGGCTTCAAATGAACTGAAAATGAACATGAAATAGGTTTCAAAAAGACAGGCAATGACTGTTACTTGCAGAAATCACTCCAGAGTATGAAGTGTGCGTACATCCCCTCAGGGTGCAAATAGCAAAAGAGAAAGGCAACGGAAAGATGGTTAACAATAAAAGCTTAACATTTTATTAGATCTGAGGAAGTGGCTCAGAAAAAGTCCATGTATTGTTGAATCAGCGAATTTGGGATACAACAAAGAAGGGTCAAGAAACTGAGAAGGAAATCAAAGAAAACAATGATGCAGAATAACAAGAAGCATAAAGACTGGCATAAAGCTTCTAACAATTCTTGAAAGGAAAATAAAAGCAAGATCATATGTGGAACAGTGAATGTGCGGACAGGGTAATGTTTTTAAATGAACACAAAAATGACAGAAAAAGTAAACAGTTAATTGTATCTGTATTCATGGAGGAAGATCTAGAAAATCTCCCATGAATAACGTATGACCCAGGAACCTGTGTAGCGAAAACTCTATCATTTATGCCAGTGACGAGGTAGTAATTGGAAACAAAACTTTATTGAGTATTGATAAGTCCGATGGACAAAATACACTTGATACCGGAATATCAGAGCAAGCAGAAATCGACTTATTGAATGCCTGGAAGATCATGCATTTTTGCAAATTAAAACTGTAAGGATATAATCGCATTTTAATTGATTAAAAATGGGAGGAAAGGTTGAGTCGAGAACTGCAGACTAGTTATCTTGTCATTTACATGAGGGAATGTGTTGGGATCTATTACCTAAAAATGCAATATTGTGCACTCAGTGCTCGTAGAACTGTGAGGCACTGGAAAAGTAAGGGAGGTCATGCAGCATCCAAGTTGCAGGAGGGACGGCCATAATTACTTCATCTGGAATGGAGGCGGTGCGATGTCCAGAGGCTGTGAAAAATAGGGTGTGGGGATGAAGCTGGGATAAGGTAGCTAGGAAGGTGATGGGAAGATACAGTTGGAAGCGACAGTGACTGGTGGAGAAGGCAGGTGGGCCAGAAGATAGACGCGGTGGCAGGTAAAGATGGCATGTCAGCCTCGTTCTGCTTCCATCCCATATTCCTGATGAAGGCCCTCTGCCCGAAACTTCGACTCGCCTCCTCCTCCGTTACTGCCTAGCCAGCTGTGCTGTTCCAATGTCACACTTTTCGGCTCTGACTCTCAAGCATCTGCAGTCCTCACTTTCACCGAGAAAATGAATGCAAACTTCAAGGGAATGATTAACTGTTAATGAAAGGGAAGTCAAAGTTTACATTCTTCTTGTTTGAAGATATCTCTTGCAGACATCAACAAATAAGAACTTGTGGATGTGGTATAGTTGAATGCTCGGGGACATTTTTAGGGAGTTCACACAGTGAGTTCTCAGAAAAAAATTAAAGCAAATGATATTGAGAGGAACCTGTGCAAACAGAGTTTGGAAAATTCAGATTTTCTTCATTTAATGGGCATCACGAGATAGATGATGAAGAGACATCTCGACTCAACGTCAGCTTGCTGTCTCTCCAATTATGCTGCCTGCCCTGATGAGCTCTCCGGCAATTGTTTTCATTTCAGTACAGATTCCAGTATCTGCAGTACTTTGTTTCCACGAGAAGTAAAAAGATCCTGCGCCAGTTTCACAGAGTGTTGGTGAGAGGGTAGTTGTAGCATTGTGTGCAGTTATGATTTTCTGATATAAGCAAGTATATACTGATCACATATACTGAATGGGTATTCTCCAGTTTAATGCTGCAGATTCGAAGATTGTCCGATGATTCTCCGTCTGTGTTCAGTGGAGTTTCAACGAATGAAAGGTGATCGCAGTGAAACATTGAAAATTCACACCAGTGGGGACTGACTAACTCCGGAACATGAAAAAGTGCAAGCATGCGAAGTTCGGCGGAATCCCAGGATTTTTCAATTGCAGCAACTTGAAAAATATTATCAGGGAACAATTACTGTCCATTAGAAACCAAGCAGGCAATCTGTGTGTGAAGCTCGTAAAATTTGTTACATAGTTACATGAAAGCTTCACATCTGGTTTGTTATGGAGATGGATGTTGCATGTCAAGAATTCAAGAAGATTGACTGTGAAGCTCTTAAACACATTTACATAAAATGGGAGCAGGAATGATTGTTTTTGCCTAGTATAAAATTAAACAAATCCACAGGACCTGGTGAGTCTTATCCCATGCTGCTGTGGGATACAAAAAGGAAAGGCCATGACACTTACCAGGATGCTGCCTGGACTGGAAGACATGTCTTCAAAAGATATGTTCAGGGAGCTAGTGCTTTACTCAAGGAAAAATCAGAAGGATGAGAAGTGATTTGATAGTTGTACAGCACAGGCATAGATGGAGTGAATAGCGAGAGACTTTTGCCCGTGGTGTAAATGGCGATCATATTGGGACATGATTTTTTTGTTTTTGGAGGAGAGTTTTGGGGAGATGCCTGATGTAGTTTCCTGCACAGTGAGTTTTGTGCTCTTGGAATGCACTGACCACAGTATTAGTAGAGTCAGATACATGAGAAAACTTTAAACGAGTACTGGATAGGTTCATGGAAGATAGTAAAATGAAGGGTGGCTGGCTCCGTTTAATCTGAGAGAAAGATATAAGGTCGTCAAAACATGGAGGGCTGAAATGCCTGTACTGTGTTCTACTGTTCAATGATCAATGTTCTATGCTCAACCGTTTAATTAGAATCTGGTCACAGGGTTGTGCCAGAGGAATCGAAAACACCCTTTAGATGAAGGGTGGTGGAGATAGAACAGGGAAGTATAGACCAATGAATATCAGATCAGTGTTAGGGAAACTACTGGAGAAAACAGAAAAGGAGAACAATGTTCTCCATTTGGATCAGCAATGCAGAATCAGGAATAATCAGCATGACGTCATCTGAGGGACGTCATGCCGAATAAATGTTTTTGTATTTTTTTGGAGGTGTTCGTTTATATGTGTTTCCAGCAATACCTTTGATAAAGCCCCATAGAGTTTCAAGACAAGTTACATACAAAATCGTCTTAGTAGCAGGAGACAGGGATAAGTGTTGTGTCCTTTATTATTCACAGTAATCATCAATGATATAAATTGGAGGGTGGACGGGGATGTGTTGAGTGAGACTTGTAAGTTTGAGCTTAATATAAAAAAATCCCATGTGGTTGGCAGTGAAGAGGACTGTCTTCTGTTACTGAAAGATATGGACGGATAGGTCAGGTGGGCAGGTCAATGGAATGTAACCCTATGAATATGAGGAGATGCACTTTGGGAATCGGAACCAGACAGGAGAATCCTCAAAGATGGGCGGCACCATTGAAAGCCCAGCGTGTGCTTTACCACAGATCCCTGATTGTGACTGAACAGGAAAATAATTCACCTGAGAAGGCTCACACGACTGTGGAGAGAGTCTTTATTCATTTAAGCACAGAAAGTAAAAGCTAAACAGAATTTTATTTACCCACAGGTTGAATGCTGTGTGCTGTTTTGGGCGCCATACCACAAGAAGAATGAAAATGCATGGGACGGGATGCAGAAGGGATGAACAGTCATGTTCCCTGAAATGCAGCATATCACCCATGAAGAGAGGCTGGAGAAACTCGGATTGTTGGCTTTAGAGCAGAGTAGCCTGAGGGGGACGTGCTTCAGATGGATAAGATTACAAGGGGCATAGACAGACTGGATATATCCGAGCTGCGTTTTAGAAGTGAAGCGTTTTCTGTTTTAGAGAGGTTTTGAAGGTTGTTTTTCCAACAAAGGGTATTGCGAGCCGGAATGTATGTCCTGAGAGAAGCTTTGCCACTGTAACCTCAGAATTGTTAAAAAAAGCACTTGGACGGGCACTTGAAGTAAAACAACATTCACAGCTACGGGCTACGTGTCGGAAAGTGGGAGTAATGTAGACCGTGCTTTATTTCTGATGATACATTTTTTATGGCTCTGTGATTGTCCGCTTTTGGGAGGTCAATCGTCGAACATGGAGAACGTACACCATAGAAACGTACAGCACAGAACAGGCCCTCAGGCCCACGATGCTGTGCCGAGATTTAATCCTAATGCAAAATATAATAATTTAATCTATGCACCCCTCAATTCACTGATATCCACGCGCATGTCCAGCAGTCGCTGAAATGTCCTTTATGATTCTCAGTCCACGACCGCCCTAGGCAATGCATTTCATGCATTCACAACTCTCTGCGTAAAGAATCTCCCTCTTACGTCTCCTCTATACCTTTCTCCTAATATCTTAAAACAATGAATCCTTGTACCAGTCAATCCTGCCCCGGGGAAAGGTATCTGACTATTGACGATCTATTCCTTTCATTATCTTCTCTCCCTCGATCAGGTCTCCTCTCTTGCTTCTTCTCTCCAGGGAGAAAAATCCGAGCTTATTCACCCTCTCTTCATAAGACAAGTCATCCTGTCCAGGCAGCATGCTGGCAAACCTTCTTTGCAGCCTCTCCAAAGTCTGTATCTTTCTTTCCTATAGTAGGGTGAACAGAGCTGGACACAATACTCCATGTGTGGTCTCACCAGAGACTTGTAGAGCTGTAGCAAAACTGCGTGGATCGTAAACTTGATTCCCTTTTTAATGAAAGCCAAAACACCATGTGCTTTCTAAACAACCCTCTTCACTTTGATGCCAACTTTGAGAGAACTATGTACTTGCACATCTAAATCCCTCTGTTCCTGCACACTGCCAAGAATTCTGTCTTTAATCCAAATTCAACATTCGTGTTCGACCTTCCAAAATCATCACTTCGTATTTATCCAGGATGAATCCATCCACCATTTCTCAGCCCAGGTCTGCATCCTGTAAATGTCGGGCTCCAGCCTGGAAAAGCCCTCAACGCTATCAACGACACCTCCAAACTTTGTGTTATCTGCAAATTTAATAACCCACCACTCAGCCTCCTCATCTAAGTCATTTACAAAAACTACAAAGAGCAGAGGCCTAATAATTGAGCCCTGTCGGAGCCCAATCGTCACTGACCTTCAGGCAGAATAACTTCCATCGACAACTACTCTGCCAACTGTCACCCAACCTATTCTGAATCCAGATAGCCAAATCTCCCTGCATTCCAGACATTCTGACTTTATAAATGAATCTACCATGAGACTCATTCATTTCAGCACGGCATTTGATAAGGTTCATCTGGTAATCCTTGAGAATCTTAAGACAGGAATTGATGCATGGCTAAACAGTGCATGAAGAAGTGTTATAAGATGGGGCTGCCAATGGGAAAGTCAAGAGAAAATAAGTGCAGCTTGTTTTCAGACTGAAATCAGAGAATGGAGAATGGAGAACGGGGAAATGGCAGAACTATGGAGCAACTGCTTCAGTCCTGTCTTCAAAGAAGATGCAAAACAAAAGAAAACAAATACGTTCTCTACAATACTAGGGAAACCAATCCTGGTGAGAGGGAGGGGATAGAATGAAACTAATAGGTATAGACAAGTTAAAGCAGTTTTACAAAATGGGAATCATATCTGAGAGACTGACTGGTAGGTACATCACGGAGAAGCAAAGAATGAAATACATTTGGATTTTCAGAATGACATTTGAATAGGCCGAAGCCTATTGTACAATGTAACATCTGTTGATGATTGTGGTTAATATTTCGACATAGTTGTAGAATTGTACGGCTGGCAGGAATCAGTGAGGAGGAATAAAATATTGTTTTTTTGGAGGTGAAGTCACATGTGATTTGACAGGGATTGGTACCTGGGCCCTAGCTATTCCTGAAACATCACAAACATTTGGTTGAGGGAATCAAATGCAATATTCTCAAATCTGCTGACGGCACGATATGAATTTGGATTGTGAGTTGGTGAGGAGAATTTAAAGGAACTTCAAGGTGATGAAACAAGTGGAGTGAACTGGTAAACACGTGGAAGATGAAGTGCAATGTGGATAGCTGCGACTTTGGGCACTTTGGTGGAAAATAAAGAACGGCAGTCTACCAATCTAAAAGGCATTGGCTGACCAGGATACATCGACCAAAAAGTGGGCAGACGTAACACTGAAAATGATCTGGAATTCCTTGTACAGAAGTCACTTAAAGCAATATTGCAGGAACAGAATGCCAGTCGGAACCTTAATGGTGTGTTCACGTTCATTTTCAGGGGGATTTGAGTTCGTGAGTAAGGATATCTTCCTGCAGCTGTACACGGCGGTGGTGAGACCACATGTCAAGCATTGTGCAGCATTGTGCAGCATTGGACTCCTTACCTAATAAAGGGAAAACTTGACACTGAGGGAGGTCAGAGAAAGATGACCAGACTGATCTTTGAGATGATAGGTTTGTTGTGACATCAGGGTTTGAGTCGAATGGACTTGTATGACATGGGTTTTCGAATAATGTGAGAGGGGATCTCAATGAAACATGTAACATGCTGACAGGGTGAGACAGATTGGAAGCAGGGATGGTAATCTCCCTGGCTGGAATGTCTAAGACTTTGAAACACAATATTCGGTACAGGCAAGCCACTCTGCATTGTGTTGAGAGTGAAGGTCAGTATTCAGACTTTGGTAAACATGTTAAATTGTCTTCCACATTAGGCTGTGAAACCAAGGCACTGAATATAACTAGGGATTCGAGACCCGAAAGGGATTGCGAAATTGCAGGTTTATGGTGTGGAAATAATTTGTCAGGCTTAGTTAGACTGAACGGGATAGAAAAATCATGTACTGAAAGGATAACCTGCAGTTCCTACTTTAAATGCTTCGAATGGTCAATAATTGATAACTTTCCTTTGTGAGAAAATCAAGTTAAACGATGCGTACAATGTGTGAGAAAAATGCATTGAAGACAATTTCGGCCATGAACTAGAATGGTATTTGTTCAATGTCTTCAATGGCCTATCCCTTGTCCTCTGTTTCTGTGCAGTCGGTTGGATAGCTCTGTACGTGTTGTCACAAACTCTCAGATGTTAGGAAGGAAAGCTCTGCAGGATCAACATGCAGGTTTTTTACGTTCTCTCTTCTGATACAGAAGCTGGTGCTGTGTGTTTTAACAGGTTTAATCATTTTCGACCTCGGAACAGTTTGATAAAATTGAGTACCTTGCTCAGCTGTATCAGAGACCATTGAAGAGTTTATCACATGTCTGCGTGTGTGGAGTCATTTTCAGACAAGACCAGGAAAACAATGTCGTACTACATCCTGACTGGGGATGGGCTTTGGTGCTTACAATCGACATTGGCTTCAAAGTTACGCTGACCGATACCAGATCCCAGATCTCGATGTTTTATTAATTGTTTTCAACTTCTACAAACCTCCAGAGTATTAGCCTTGTGTAGTCCAGTGACATTTCCACAAAAGCACCATCTCCACATGGAAAACTATTCGAAGTTTGGGAGAAGATTTGTAGCTCGGGTGCTCCTTTTTGTGGTTCTGTTCGCCGATCTGGGAATTTGTGTTGCAGACGTTTCGTACCCTGTCCAGGTGACATCCTCAGTGCTTGGGAGCCTCCTGTGAAGCGCTTCTGTGATGTTTCCTCCGGAATTTTTATCACTATAAATGCCTGAGGAAACATCACAGAAGCGCTTCACAGGAGGCTCCCAAGCACTAAGGATGTCACCTAGACAGGGGACGAAATGTCTGCAACACAAATTCCCAGTTGGGCGAACAGAACCACAATGGAAGACTATTGGACACACGCTGAACTGGTACTTTCTGTGCTGCTTGAGAGTTCGGTCAAAAGAACTCCCACCAATTTGACTATCGTGATGAGACTGAAGACGTGACAACTATGCAGATTTTAATTCTTCTACTCTGAGTGTACTGGAAATGGTTGACCTTTTTTCACAATGCCAGGTCCATGTCAAAAATGGAGCTGGAATGAGACAGCTTGTTTTACAGCACAGGTCTTCAGTTCTGTTGCAGGAATGTTGTCAGGGCCCATTGCCTTTTCCATATCTCCTGTACCGCTTTTGTTGACGCCATGTCCAGAGAATCTAATCGAAAACTGCCAACTATGATTTTGTTGGCATCATCCACACAATACTTCTGGCTGTAAATGGTTTCAACACTGCACCATTGTCTTACAAACTGATGTGCTGGGCTTTTCAGTTCTTTGCACGGATAAGCAATTGGCGAGTCGCACTACTGGTAGGCTGTAAATTAAGGTCCTGGATACCTGGGTTCACATCTTGGCAGAGAAGCTGGTGGAATTCGAATCCAACAAATATTTGGAATCTTGAGTAAATAATGTAACAAATGCTCACAATATGAAAAATCCATCTGCTTCATTAATGCCCATTAGGAATGTAAACTACCCTTTCGTACTTGTTCTGGCCGATATGTGACTCGAGACGCATAGCAAAGTGTGAGCTCAGTGAACCACTCTGGTTTCTGATGTGGTTAGTTTGATATTCTCATTGTTTTAGGGACTCGCCATGGTGTCACGCCTCCAATGAAATTCATTTCTCAAAAGCCTTTTATATATTATCTGAATTATTTACCTTCCAGGAGGCCCATCTTCTGTGTTTAATGTGAATGCATTTATCTTTGTTTCTCTCCTTGTCTGTGATTACGAGCTCTGTGATGTCAGTAATACCAGACTTGTGTCGTTTCAGTATCAATGGATTTGTGCATCTTGCGTTCTCGCTCACTTCACATTGTATGACACTCTATGTCGGACAGGGTGTTTCAGGAGCTCCCTCGCACGCCTTTCAAACTTGTTCAACAGAAGCAATTGTTGTAGAACGAAAGCAAGTTTGGCCGCATCTGTGGAGTCAAAGCAGACTATGTTTTTAAGTTCCAGAGACCATTCATTTTCGCTTTTGTTTTCTCCAGCTATTTGTATTTTCATTTCGAATGCCCATAGTAATTTGTTTAATTTAAAAGGTGAGCTGTGCCTCTTGTTGTCTGGAGAAACTCAGCAATTCTGGCAGCATCTGTGCAGCCAGCGAAACACATTGAATATTTCACATCCAGTGTGACACTTCTTCACAACTGAAAACGATTGGACATTTGGCTTTTCAATATCTTCACATAGGTGGGGTTAGATGACTGGAAACACAGCACGTGTAGGAGCAATGCCACAATGCAATGGGACTTTAGTTATGGTGAACGAGATAGAGCTGTTAGATTAATGTAAATTAGGGTGTGAACGAATGGGGTAAGGACTTGCTGTCTTTTGAATGAAATAAGCAAGACTCAACCACACAATTTCCAAGGGAAACCAAGTGGGAGATTGCTTGACAAATGGACAATAGTCATAATACGAATCAAACTGAGATGCTTTGGTTTGAATATTGACTCTGACAGGCTCGAACGTACCAGAATCTAAAGTTAGGTCTTACTGGAGCTTGGATTGTGCTTCATTGAAAATCAGCAGCAGCTCAGGCCCGAAATGTCAGCATGAGAGCAAGGTAGATTAGTGAAGTGTGAAGCAGTGAGAAGGCCAGGGTTATTCTTACAGACAGCTGGTTTTTGGACCTTAAGCAGTCTTATTTTTTGGCATCGTAAAAGTAAAGGAGACTGCATTGTGAGCAGCAATTACATTGGACTGGATTGAAAGAGTACAAGTGAAATTCTGCTTCATCCAGAAGGTGTATTTGGGGCCATGGACAATACAGTGAAACGGTGAAAACGAAAACGTTGCATTTTTTGCAATTGCATGAAAAGTGCCAGTGGGGTGTAGGAAAGTGTTTGGGGTGGTGGAAGGGGTCAGACGTGGAGTGCTGGAAATGTCCAGCCGGCCAGGCCGCATTTGAGAAGCAAGGAAATCGGCGTTTTATCTCTCCACCCTTGAGGCACACAGCCTCATTCGTGATGAGGACCTTTTGCCCAACTCTAACCTCCAACATCTGCCGTCCTCTCTTTCACCACGATGGAGGGTGTCCACAGAGGGAATGGCCCCTGTGAATTCCCGACAGTAGATGGAAGGGGAAGATATATTTCATGGTGCTGTCCTGCTGGTGGAGTTGGAAGTGGTGTCGAATGATTCTGTGAATGTTGATTCTCGTGCAGTCGGATGTCAGGACAAGGGGATCTCTCTCATGGTTGTGGGATGGAGGAGAAGGAGTGAGGGCTTAAGCGCAGAATATCGGACAGTAACAGCTGATGTCCCTGTCCATGAGAGTTGGGGGAATTTGTCGTTGACAGAAAAGGAAGTCATGCGGGAGGCTTCCTACTGAAATATGGAATCATCAAACGGAAATGACATAGAGACAGGAACTGGAAGAATTTTGTCAGATGATAAGCATCGGTTTATATTCTCCACTTTTTTTTTCCCTTAACGAATTCGTTCAAAACATACTCCCGGTGTCCCTTATATACTTTGCTGATTTTCTCGGGTCCAAGTGTCACACATTAATCTTGAACTACATCTCAGATGATTTGTTGTTCAGCCGCATGCAAATGATTTAAAATAATCAGACATCGAAATTACAGCTTTGTAATTTCGAAATGCGAAAATATATCCAGGTGAATGTTAGTGGATGTAGAGGGGCAGACTCTTAAGCAAGCATGACATAGCACTCAACAATAATTGAAATGAGGGGCTCGATAAGAAGTTGAACTACCCACACTTCACAAAGGCTGTCAAGTATTCTCCTCGATCACAAATTGGTGAGAACTAGTGCAGGACAGATTTGCGATGTTCATTGTCGTTCAAGATTAACATGTGTCCCTTGGATGCGAGAAATTCAGGAACACATATAAGGGACACCTGGAGTATGTGACTCGGTAATTCGTTAAAGTGAAAAAAAAGTGGAGAATTTAAACCAGTACGTAACATTGTTATTCACGGGGGAAATTCTGTGTGTTTCAATGATATAAGCAAGACGGTAATGGGAGGCAAATGCTCAAGCGGTCCCTCACACAGGAACTAGGATTTTGATAAAACGGTGAAACTAAGGGTAGACAAGTTAGCAGTTTTTAAAAGAAGTGTTTACAGACAAACTGAGCATTGCGTGAAATGTTCCATAACTGGCCAGATTGCATGAGTATTCCAACGAAAGTGAAGAATCTTCAACGTCGCAAATGCCTTCTCCAAGAGAGTGAGACAGAAAAGAGGTAATTATGGGAGAATCTGTTTTTTTTAATTAAGGAATTCCAGGGCATTTCGACAATGGTTTTTAGAAAGGGAGATGATGATAGCCCAGTAGAATCATGCAACATTTTACCCGGAATCCTTGTAGACAGTTCATTGGGGTTTCAAGAGACTATCCACAAGTACCACAAAATAAAGGTCCCTACACAAGCCAGGAGCCCTCAGTATGACGGATTATATATGAGCATGGAATGAGGATTAATGAACACAAATACGTCTGAGAGTCCGGAGTAAAAGGTCATTATCAGGATAAAATGATGTATTTCCTGTGTTACCACAAATATCATTGCAATGGCATCAGTTAACAACATGTGATGATGGTGGGGTCTCTGTGCGATAAATATCTAAGTTTGCTGATGACTCAAATATATAGGGGAAGTGCTGCTGCAATAAGGATGTAGATCAGCTCTGCAACTGGGCAAATAATACACCGATGGAGTTTATTCTAAAAACTAAGCATGAGGCCATGTACTCTGGCACTGACAGCCATAAGTCAAGCTAATCTTTAATGTGGAGGAAATCAAAGAAAATTGCAGCACAAAGTGATTGGGGTGTTTCTATGTATGAAATAGGAAACAGTGTTGCTGAGAAAACGGTGGACTCTGTTCATTTGCATGCCGTTGGGTCTTTCCTTTTCCAGGTTGACGTTGACAGATGTGAACAGGGCGGTTAATTCAAAGTAGACATTTTTTCATCCTTTCTATCTTGTTATCTTTGACAGTCTTCAGGAAGTTTTGGGTGGAATGGATGGAATGGCGAGAGTCTTCTACGAAGTCTTTTAGACGTTGGTGTAGCTCTTTGGTCAACCTGCAAGTTGGTGTTCCATGTAGCGAGACTATGGGTCTCAGAAGTCACCTGGTTTGTGTATGTTGTGTAATCCGTAGATGCATGGTGTATTGGATCGGTCTGGTTTCATTTTGTTGCAAGTTTTTGAATAGGGCTGTGATTCAGTTCTCGAGTCTTGCGGTCGAGTCTATCAGCGCATATTGTTAAGTTTTGGGATCGGCAAGTAGTGTGTTCGCTTTGTCAATGTAGGACCTTTGATTTAAAATGACCGTCAAGCGTCTTTTTTCTGCAGGTAGATTAACAATGAGTTGATCTTTATTGTCATTTTTCCCGTGCGCTCCTTTCTTGTGTATTGAGTGTGTTTCCTTTCTTTTCCTGCTTAATGTTGGAGTGACTGTCTCTCCGATGGTTTGCTGGGTATATTCTGTGATTTGGCTGTTTTTCAATGTGGTTTCTCAAGCTGTTAAGAAAGCGTTCTTGTCCGCATCTTAATCCTCTCACTAAGACGGCTTTTCAGTGTCTATTCAGGATTGGTAAGATAAGTTTATTCTTAAAATCCATGCATCTGTCTTGTCTGTGATGTTACTTTCGAACATAGAACATAGATCAGTACACTGCAGTACAGGTCATTTGGCCTTCAATATTTCGCCGCCCTGTCATACTAATCTGAAGCCCATCCCACCTACACTATTCTACGTCCGTCCATATGCCTGTCCAATGACGACTTAAATGCATTTACACTTGGAGAATCTACTGCCGTTGCAGGCAAAGCATTCCATACCCTTACTACTCTCTGAGTAAACAAACTACCTCTGACATCTGTCTTCTACCTATTTCCCCTCACTTTAAAGTTGTGTCCCGTTGTGTTTGCCGTTCCTATTCTTGGAAAAAGGCTTTTGCTGTCTTCCCTATCTAACCCTCTGATTATCTTGCATTTCTCTATTAAATCACCTCTCAACCTTCTTCTCTCGAACGAGAACAGCCTCAAGACCCTCAGACGTTCCTCGTAAGACATTCCTTCCATACCAGGCAACCTCCTGATAAACCTCCTCTGCACCCTTTCCAAAGCTTCCACATCCTTCTTATAATGCGGTGACCAGAACTGTGCACAATACTCCAATTGTGGCCTTTCCAGAGCTTTGCACAGCTGCAGAATAACCTCCTGGTTCCGGAACTCAATCCCACAATTGATAAAGGACAAAACATTGTATGCCTTCTTAACAACCCTGTCAATGTGATGGCAACTTTCAGTGATCTGTGTACATGGACACCGAGATCTCTCTGCTCATCTGTACCCCCAAGAATCTTACCATTAGCCCAGTACATTGCATCCAGATTACTCCGTCCAAAGTGTATCACCTCGCACTTGTCCACATTAAACACAATTTGCCACCTCTCAGCCCAGCTCTGCATCCTGTCTATGTCTCTCTGCAACCTACTACATCCTTTGTCACTATCCACAACTCCACCGACCTTAGTGTCGTCCGCAAATTTGCTAACCCACTTTTCTAAGACCTCAACCAGGTCATTTATAAAAGTGACAAACAGCAGTGGACTCATCACTGACCCTTGCGGTTCGCCGCTAATAACTGGACACCAAGATGAACATGTGCCATCATCTACAACCCTCTGTTTTCTTTCAGCAAGCCAATTACTGATCCAAACTGCTATGTCTCCCACAATCCCATTCCTCCGCATTTTGTATAATATCCTACTGTGGGAAACTTTATCGAACGCCTTGCGGAAATCCATATACACCACAGCGACCGGTTTACTCTCATCTATCTGTGTGGTCACTTTGTCAAAAAAGTCAATAATGTTCGTTAGGTAGACCTACCCTTCACAAAACCGTGGTGACTGTCCCTGATCAGATTGTTATCTTCTAGATGGTTATAAATCCTACTTCTTTTAACCTTTTCCAACACTTTACCAATACTGAAGTGAGACCCACTGGTCTGTAATTACCAGGGTTGTCTCTACTACCCTTTTTGAACAAGGGAACCACATTTGCTATCCTCCAGTCCTCAGGCACTATTCCTGTACACAATGATGATTTGAAGATCAATGCAAAGGATCGGCAAACTCTTCCCTTGCTTCCCAGAAGATCCTCGGATAGATCCCATTCGGCCCAGGTGACTTGTCTATTTTCACATTCTGCAGTATTTCTAATAACTCTTCCCAGTGAATCTCAATCTCTTCTAGTCGAGATGCAAGTATCTCTGTATCTTGCTCGCCAACATTTTCATTTTCTAAAGTGTAAGTTTGTTTTTCTGCAGAACTAGTTTTCTGTTTTTTTGTGTGTTTGTCGTTTTCTAATGTCGATAGCATGTTCTATTTTGTCTCTCCATTCATGGCCCCTCACATTAGTGTGTGAAGGTTTTTTGGTGGAAAACATCCCTGTTGTATTTATAGAGTCTGCTGTGGGCCTCATTAATCATTTACTGAAGCATTCTGTGGCAATTTTACTCTGCCATTCGCTTGGTACGTAGGGTGTACAAGGATATCTGTATTTTACCCTCTTATTAAGATGGATAATAAGATGCTACTTAAGACATTTAGGTAGCAACTGTTTCGTTCGTCATTCGTACATGAAGTACAGCTGCTCGTGGGCGGACCTCTGTTGGAGGGCATTGATTTCTCTTTGACAAAGTCCTTTGACGTAGCAGCTCTGTTCACATCTATCAACATCAATGTGGACATTGAAACAGTGACTACACCAATAGAAGAACTAATGACACATACAGCAAACTCCACCAACTTCCTCAGCAAGGACAATATCTTCAAGCTATTTAATCCATCCCTTAACACCCACTTCATCTTCAAACAAAGAAAAACCTACAGACAAACCAACAGAATACCCATGGGATCTCCAATGTTAGGTATTCTCTCAGAGGAAGTAATGCAGAGACTCGAACAGACGGATCTGCCGTCCAACCAACCCAAAATTTTGGTCCACTTCGTGGATTACTCCTTTGTCATCAGTAAACGAAACAAATTACAGGAAACATTCAAGACCATCAATATTATGCTAACCGGCATAAAATTCACGAAAGGGGAGGAAAACAAAAATAAATTGACATTTCCAGGTGTCGCAGTAGAGCGAACAGCCAATGTGGAACTTCAAACCAGCATCTACAGGAAAGCAAAACATACGAAGCAAATATTGAACTCCTGAAGCAATCATCCCAATGTTCACAAACTAATCTGAAATTACAAGATTACTTCAATGAGCCATCACACACTGAAGCGCAGAAAAACTTCAAAGAGCAGAAGTAAATCAACTATACAGTGTATTAAAAATAATGGGTACCCAATGCTAATGGACCGCTGGTTTCTCAGCAACAAGCCCAAATCATCAGACCAAACACGTCCAGACAGCCGAGCCATTTACATCTAAGATATCTCGCAAATTACTGCCAGTGTACTCCGACCCTTCGCATCATAAAAGCCCTAAAACATACCAACACAATAACAGAGCAGCAAATGAACATGAAAGTTCCTATGCAAGCATCAAGCAAAACTTACATCACTTTACAAATATGTTGCACGAGGTGTATAAACATTACATTGAACAAATATGAAGAAAAATGGCCACCAGGACATATAAACATCAACTAGTCACAAAAATGCATGAGTCACTCTCACTGGTGTACTTAGATACAGATGAGGAAGGAAAATACTTCGACTGTGGCAACACACCCATCCGAGGGTAAGCCAGAGATACGCACGAGTATTCCTGGAAGCATGGCATTCCATTTGGAACTCTATCAACATACAGGTTCACTTGGATTTCATTTAGCATCCCTGAGGCAAAGAACAAGCAATAACATCACCGTATTAATTAATGACACCACATCAAATGAAATAACCAAAAAAGGATTCCCAGACACATAATTAGAAAGCAATCTATAGCAGCAGTGCTTCAATCCTGAGGATCGCTGAAGACGTTACGTAGTATGGTGATGAAGCGCGTGAAAACGACCCTTCCAGCTCAGTGAGCAAACCTACATCCACAGCAGGGAGATCTGGCCATTTGACGACAAAACTTTATCGAACGTGGAAGACAGAGTGTGGTCGTACAAGACTGCTTTTCAGACTGGAGGTCTGTGAAAAGTGGTGTCCCACAAGGTTCGATGCTCTGCCCAATAAGTTATTTGTAATTTATAAATATGATTTGCATGTGAACAAAGGAGGTATACTTAGTCAGATGACAACAAAATTGGAGGCGTCGAGGGCAGCGAAGAAGATTACCTCAGAGTACAACGGGATATTGATCATATGAGCCAATGGTGTGAAGACTGGAGTTTAATTCACTTGAATGCGATGTTCTTCATTTGGAAAAAGAATCAGACCAGGGTTTATACAATTAAATGTAAGGCCCCCTGACGATTGTTGCTGATCAAAGAGACGTTGCAGTGCAGGATCATAGTTTCTCGAAAGTGGAGTCGCACAAAGATATGGTCGTGAAGAAGGCATTTGGTATGCGTTCTTTTATTTGTCAGACTGTTGAGTACAGGAGTTGAAGTTCATATTGTGACTGTGCAGACCATTGGTTAGGCCACTTTTCGAACTATGCGTGTAACTCCATTCTGCTTCCTATCAGACGGATGTTCCGAAACCTGAAATGATTCAGAAAAGACTTAAAAGGAATTTGCCAGGGTTGGACTATTTGAGCCGTGTCAAAAAGAAATCCAACATATTTGATGATCATGATGGAGCAGATGGGGATGGCAGTTGGGCAGAATGTAATTATCCTCTTCTTGGGGACCGGGCAAAGTTAAGTCATTTTCCGAATTGCTGGGTAGACGTCAGAGTTCGAGCTGGAATGAAACAGCTTCCACAGTGACTTCATTTATGATGTAGCACAAGTCTTCATTCCTTTTGGCTGGAATGGTGTCAAGACCTTGATCATATCTTCTGTGATCAGCTGCTTTTCCACGTTATGTGCAGTGGATCGCATTGATTAACGACTCGCACATTTGAGTCTCTGGTCATCTTGATGACGTTGAGGTAGATCATAGACTCAACATGTCGGGCTGAGGTTGACACAGATACGACAACCTTGTCATATGTATAGGAATGCACAGCTGTTCCTTTACTTGGGATGGGGATATTCGTGGAACGTTCTCCTCCAGTGAGCTGTTTAATTTTCTATCACCATTCGTGACTGATTTTTTAAAATTAGATTAGATTACATACAGTGTGGAAATAGGCCCTCAGCCCAACAAGTCGACACTGACCCGCTGAAGCACAACCTACCCAGATCCAGTCTCTTACATTTACCCCTTCACCGAACACTATGGGCAATTTAGCATAGCCCATTCACCTAACCTGCACATTTGTGGATTGTGAGAAGAAACCAGAGTACCTGGAGGAAACCCACGCAGACACGGGGAGAATGCTCAAACTCCACACAGACAGTCGCCTGAGGCGGGAATTGAACCCAGGTCACTGGCGCTATGAGGCAGCAGTGCTAACCACTGCTAACCAGTGCTATCCACTGTGCCACCGTGCCGCCCACAATGTGGTCGGACTGGAAAACTTAGATCTGATCTGTTATTGTGGGGATCATTTCTTCCTCTCTACCTCATTCTAGTTCTGCTGTTTGGAATGCAAGGAGTCAAGTCCGACCGTTTTCTGGCTGATAATCGTCTGTTTGAGGTACACATGATTCTCACCCCAGCATGTTCACCACACTCGTCACTGACTTGAGTGTAATGAAGAATTAGTGGTGAAAGATGACTTGCAAGGTCATAGACTCTTAACATAGTGCAATATATAAACAGACCCTTCAACCTAAATCGTCCATGCTCACCAGTTTTCCTCAATGCAACTCGTCCGATTTAGCTTCATTTGGCACTTAGCCCTCTGAAACTTTCCCATTTATTTATTTACATCTCACTGTCTTTAAAATGTTGTAATTTTACTTGCCTCTACCACGTTGTCTCTTAGCTCGTTACATGTACATACTACTCTCTGTGAGATAAAGCTTCCACTGAGATCTCGTTTAAATCTCTTCGCTGTCAAAATAATCTTCTGTCATCCGCTTTTGGAGATCTTGCCCCTGGGGTAAAAACCTTTGCTGTTCTTCCTATCTATGTCTGGTATGATCTTATAAACCGCTAGAAGATTACCCCATATTTTCCAATGCAAACGAGAAAAAGTCCGACGCTGCACATCCTATCACTGTGTCTCAAATCATCCAGTCTCCGTCACATCAATTTAAATATGTCTTAGCATTTCCCGCTTATAATGAACTTTTGTATCGCAGGGCGACAAGAATTGTACTAACCGTTGTACAGTCATAACCTGGCGTCGCAACTGCTATTCTCAGTGCTCTGACCAATGAGTGTAGCATGCCTAATAATTTCATACCATCCTTGTCAATTTGCGATTACATTTCAAGGAACTCTGCAACTGCACCCCGGTTCTGTCTGATTAGCAGCACTCCCAGGGCTCGATTGTTAATTGTGTAAATCCTGCCCTACTTTTTCAAACAAAAATGCAGCAAATGACATTTAAATGTACGATACACCAGCTTCCATTGTTCGGCGCACTGGCCCAGTTGAATGAGATGACATTGTCGGCTTAGATAACATTCTTCACACTCCAATATATCGCCAATTTTGAGTCGTCTAAAAACTTAGTATCCCTGCTTCCTAAATTCTCATCCAGCCTATTCAGAAAATGACAAACAACTGTGGATCTTTCAGCGATCCTTGTGGCACGCAGCTGCTCACAGGCCTCCAGTTGAAACAAAGAACCACTGCCATGCTGTTAAGCGAATTGTGTATCTAATTGGCTAGCTTTCGCTGATTCCCTTTAAAATGTCTCCCGTGCAGAACCATGTTTGGCCTCGCTGATGTGCATGTCGACAACGTATGCTGCTGTACCTTCATCTATCTGCTTTGCCACGACGAGGAAAAGTTATGTCAAGTTTATGAGAGACGTTTCCCTCACACACCAAGTTATGCTGACTATCATTAATCAGTTCCTGACTTACTGAATGCATGTAAGACCTCTCTCTCAGAATTTACGCCCAACAGTTACCCACCCTGTCAACAGACTCACTGTTCACTAGTTCCCTAGATTTTCCTTTCTGCATGTTTAAAAATAATGTCACCACATGAGCTGTCAGCCATACTTCCAGCACTTCAACCGTGGCTGTCGATGATACAAATGTAAAACTGAAATAACTGCAGACATTGCAGAAACAAAAACAGAGATTGCTGGTAAATTTCAGCAGGTCTGGCAGCATCTGTGCATAGAACTGATAGTTAACGTTTTGGATCCCGTGACTCTTCTCCAGAACTCCCATGAAATATGCAAATATTTCAACTATGGCGTCCAAAATGTTTCCCTAGCTTCCCACAATGACCCGGGACAAACTTGTACAATCTCTGGATATTTATCTCTGGTTAACATATTAAAGATCTCCAGAATTCCTCAACCATCATGTGGCCTCATTGCATAACATCTCAACGTGTACTTATTTCCCCGAGTTCCAGAGCTTCCATGTTTTTATTCACAGTAAGTACTCGTGTAGGATTTCACCATGGAGCGGGAGCAACCTGTAAGACAGCGGACCCAGGGATTCCGAGTCATTGGGAGTATTGTGAACCCAGCATGACCAGCCACTTGAGAACTCGTAGTGAAATCGTGTTTCTTTATTTTTACACTTTTACCGGAAGGACAGCCGTGTTTTAGACTTAGACATTTCTTCTATTTTGTGAAACGATACTGTTCTATGGGGAGGGCAGGTACCTTCATACCTTATGTTGTGTGATGTGTTGCAAAATGTAAACCTTGAGTGAGTACAAGTGACAATTAGTCTGAAAGAGCAGGTTATTCTGCAGTGTTTCCTTACATATATGACTGTTTGATTTTTGTTTTAATGATTGCCTACAGTGTGCAAAAAGGGCTTTCGGCCCAACAAGTTCACACTGACCCTCCTAAGAATTATCCACCCAGACCAATTTCCCTCTGACTCACGCACCTTACACTCTAGGACAATTTCGCATGGACAGTTCTCCTGACCTGCAAATCTTTGCACTTTGGGAGTAAACCGCAGCACACCTACATGGACATGGAGAGAATGTGCAAACTCAACACAGACAGTCACTCGAGGCTGGAATTGAAACCGGGCTTCTGGTGCTGTTAGAATGCAATGCTGACCACTGAGTCACCGTGACACACGTTTTTGCGAGGCTGAATTCAAAAGCAAGTTTTTGTTTGCCATTAATATATTTGTAAACTATCTTCCTGTTCTCGTTTAAGCAATCCTGATGGAGATTTTATCTTCGCGAAACATTGATTCTCATGCTCCTCGGATGCTGCCTAATTGGCTGTGCGTTTACCGCATCACACTCTTCGACTCTTGTCTCCAACATCTGCCGTCCTTACTTCCAGAATCAAACATAATTCGGCTAGTACTTCCCATGTTATTTCCACATATCTCCCCATGTGATAGTAATAACACTTTCGGGTCATTTCCATTTACCTCTGGAAGATAACTGAATAATTTAACCCAGTTTTTAAAACTTCCTCATTGTCCAATTTAAATTGAGGTACGTCTGATTTAGAATCTTCTGGTTTTCCCTCTGTGTTGAAACCAAGAGCATAGTCTCCTTTTGCTTTCCTTCCCCGTCAAAACACCTCTTGAACATATTCACATGTCACACTTTGTGAAATTCCTTTCTGTCTGGAGTTCACTTCACTACATTTTTGCTTTCGACTCGATAATCTCCACTAAACCTTAATTGTAAAGGTTCACCTAACATTGGGAATACCATGAGCACCTTATACACGGTAGCAGAAACTCCAGTTTTTGATTTCCTGTCTGCTTCCTGTTCCATTGTATGCTGCGATACATTCAAATGCTGTCTAGCGATCTCCCCACTCTATTTGGTTGTGACCAAACATTTTATGCATGGTCCAAATAGGTGTTCTGTGAATTCTGACTTACCAATTTCTCCTCAATCATTTTTTTTGCGATCTTCTCACTTGATGCCAAAAAAGTAATTAAAATGGACTGAATTTCGTTGATTCATGTGTTGTTTCGCTGATCACTGTGTTTCGTTGTTTCTAGTGGTCTCTGCGCTTCTGCAAATTTCCCACTGTTTGCGCGACATTTTAACCGAACTTTACTTAATTTTTTTTTTGTCTGAACTTGAATTCTCGTTACTCAGAACTTTTCTGGGAATCTTAATATTGTAACCTCTTAAACTGCTGCTCCTGACATATGCGAATAAACTTTTCATTCACAGTAAATGATTTAAGAACGTGTGGTACCTCCTCTTTAAAAACCTTTGTCCAGCTTGTGCATTCTGGTGTACCTTTTTAATCTTCATTGTGATTTTTCGCTGCCACTCCAAACAAATTAATTGGCTTATTCTTAATTTTTATTCCTACATCTTCTTCCCGGTGTTTTTCTTACCCACCAACATTGTGACTTCACTTGGCCTACCTTTCTGCAGTGAAAACGCTGGAGGTTTTCTTTTAAACTTTACTTTCCACTTCAAGGGATTCCCTTTTATCCTATGGTCGATTATCCTTTTGATCTTCACTAAGAATTATCTTTCGCTTACCGTTTCCCAAATTTCTGTCGCTGATGGAAAGACGTTTAGTTTGAAATCCAACCTTTCTTTTATGAACCCATTCATAAATGTCAGCCATTCCACCTGCTAAGCTTGCCTTTTCAATTCTCTGCACTTCCACGTGAGTTCTCACTGATTTAGAAAGTGAATTTTTGGTCTCCTTTCTTCACGCCACTTTCCAAAGTACAATCCGCCTCTTCCGCCCTTTCTTCTCTCTCTTTCCCTACAATTCTCCTTCTCGCTGTTCCCTGTCTCTCTCTCTCTTTTTATTTTTTCTCTGCTTTTTATCGTAATTCCATGTCCTTTCTCTCAATCTCAGGTTGCGGCATGTTCAACTGAATGTTAGCTATCTCTAAAGATTCTGATGGCGAGTGCTTCACTCAGAAAGCTATAGAAACATATTCTACAACTGCGATCTGCCCAGCTCTTGTTCTGGACAAATATCTCATCCGGGTTTGTAGATCATTGCAATGGTGTCGTCTACACCATGTTCCCCTCTGGGCCGGTTGCCTGATTGGACAGAGCAGAACCGAATGGATATCTCCTTTGGATTTATGGTGTTTGAGTTGGTTTCGTGCGGTGAATTGATAATGTGACACAATAAAACTGTTCAGTACGTAAATGTCTTTGCATAATTTTCTCATTCTTATGATTGGAACTTCGTCTCACTCCATTGACGTTACAGTGTGACCATGCACAGTACATCATGTTGGTGAATACCCATGTCCCATCGTCTCCGGGTCTCCTCGACGAAATGAAGAATGGCATCTCGGGTAAAGGCATTGACAAACGGTCCAGTCCACACTGCCCCTCACATTTCGCCACCACCAACCAATCAAATAAAATATCCCGTGTGCACTGAGTGCAATTATGCCAGTGGGAACATCACGTAAGTCATCATCAGGCAGATGGAGCAACAGTTTCGATGTCTCAACGGGTCAGAGTGAACCTTCCAGTAGACTCTGTATTGTGAAGTTCTGTAATTTTTCCGTTGATTATCATATTCAATTTTTTATTTTTTCCTGAAACATTCACAGGTTCTCAATGAACTATGTTATGTGCCAACTGCCAAATCCCTATTGCTTATCATATTACAGACTCTCCGCATCCGGTGCCAACTTCGTTTCCTGACTATATTAGCATCACTGGTGAATTTAATGAGAATGAATTTCTTCCATTTATTAAACCATTGGGAATGTTTGCAAATAGTTGTAGACTCAGAACTGATTACTGTGTCACTGCAGTTGTTAATGTGTGTTAAACTCAGAGACTAATTTATCAATTTTATTGAGTCTTCCGATTCTGTAACCGGTCCACCTATGTTCAGATTTAAAAGTCGAAACATTTCTTCACACTTGCTATGTGACAGACATGAGAGATTAAACGCTCTCCTCAAATAGCTGAGTAACAGCTTCGAATGGCTGAAAGTAGTCATTCTTTTGCTGTTTGGACCTCTTGATGGGCTGCATGATCTGCTTCAGTGTCGGTGTAGGTGTGAATGGTGCTGAACGTTTTTGAACCATCAGAGAACAGCCCAGCACTGACTTTACGATGGAGGCAAGGACATTGATTTTGCAGCTGCTGGATGCCCAGTTTCCATTTGCTCGGTCCTTTGGAAGTATATCCAACTTCACAGGAGTTAGTGCCAGACAACAGATTGGGCTGTATCTTCAATTTTAAACTGAGAAATTCACAACACGAGGACTATGTGCTGGCTCCAACTACAGATATTGTTTGGGGCAGATCCATCTGTGACAGGTAGTTTGGCGAGAATGTTTGTTCATCCATCAATTCCCACAGTCTGGCTGCTATGTGTTTCAGTCCTCTCCCTGCTCTGTCAGTGGTTTGCTTATATAGACACTCTTGGTGATCAACATTAAAGTCCTAGACCCAGAGTACGCTCGGTGTCATTGCCACTCTAGCGCTTCTTCATTTATTTTCAGCATTGACAGGGACTTATGTGGAGGACAGTGGATGTCCACCATCAGGAGATTTCCAAGAACTGTTACCATGAGATTTCTCTAGTTTTGGAATCAATGTTCGGCATTTGCAAAGTAATTCAGACCCTGAATGCAAACCACGATGTAGCCAGAGGTGATCTGTCGTATCGGTTGGACAGGATATACTCAGGGAAGGTGATGGTACTTCATGAAACATTTCCCATAAGTTTTGATTCTTAGAGTATGAGAGCTTCAACCATTTTCGTGACTGGTCATTATGAGGAATAAAGGCAACAATGAAGCAAGGAATATTTGGTTAAACAGTTGAACGAATGGTCTTCAATCAAAATGTGTATGATATCCTTAAAATAGATCAAGGAGTTCACTGCATACTTTGAGGGGAAATGCACATGATTTAATGGCATTAGAGAGAACTGACTGAAGGATGACTGACATTGGAAATTGAACATCTGAAGCATTTCATATTTTTGAGTGTTATACAAAAAGTCAAAGGAGGTGGGGGAGATGTCGGAATAAGGGATGGCATCTGCTGGATGGTAAAAAAAGGATCTTTCATGAAATGATCTAGATATTGTCTTTGCTATATTAGTATTGCAACAATGTACCAATTGAGTCAACATCCCGCATGTTCACCCTCAAACCCCATCCTTCCAGCCATATCAAGGACAGAACGCACCCTCTGCCACCCGGTGCTCACCTTCCAGCCTACCAACATTCGCATAAACCACATCATCCGAAGACATTTTGTCACTTCCAAATGGAGCCCAAAACCAGGGATATATTTACTTCCACTTTCCACAAAGACATTCCCTCCGTAACTAACTGGTCAGGTCCGCACCCCCAAAACAACCCATCCTCCCCTTCCTGGCACACTCCCCTGCCGCCGCAGGAATTGCAAAACCTGCGTCCATACTCCTCCCTCCCCTCCATACAAGGTCGCAAAAGAACCTTCCACATCTATCAAGTTTTAAAAACACATCCACCAATATCAATTATTGCACCCGTTGCTCCCAAAGTGGTCTCCTCTCCTTTAAAGAGACTGGAAGCCTCCTGGCAGAGAGCTGTAGGGAACATCTCCGGGACACCCGCACCAATCAACCCCACCGCCCCCTGGCCCAACATTTCAACTGCCCCATCCACTCTGCTGAGGACATGCAGTTCCTGGGCCTACTCCACCGCCGCTCCCTCACTGCCCAAAGCCTGGAGGAAGAACGCCTCATCTTCCACCTTGTGCCACTTCAACCCCAGGGCATCGATGTTGATTTCACCAGTTTCCTCATTTCCCCTTCTCCCACCTCACCCCCTTCAATCATCCAGCTCAGCACCGCCCTCATGACCTGTCCTACTTGCCTATTTTTCTTCCCACCTATCCACTACACCATCCTCTCCGAAGTATCACATTCATCCCCATCCCCATTTTCCCATTGTAACCTTTGCTACCTTCCCCCTCCCTCCTCTCTGACCTAACGCCTCCATCCCCACCCCCACTCACCTATTGTACTCCATGCAACTTTCTCCCCACTCCCATTCCCCCCATTTATTTCTCCACTCTGCATGCACCCTGTCTCTATCACTGATGAAGGGATTTTTGCCAGAAAAATCAATTTTACTGCTTCTCGGATGCAGCCTGCCCACTGTGTTTTTCCAGCACCACTCTCATCTAGTCTCTCTTCCCCGGAGAATTTTACAACTGACATGCACCAGAAAATTGTGGTACCGACATTCTTCAGAACATTCTACAACTAACACTTTCTGAAACAATCCAAAAATAATTTTCCCGGAGCGTTCTATACTTGACATTGTCTGGAAAATTCTATCACTAACATTGTATAAATCATCCTATGACTGACATTGCCAGGAATATTCTTTCACTGACTGTATTTATGAACGGCCGAATCTCAATGACTTGAACCAAAGATACGATCCCGAGGGGCAATATACTTTTGCAAGTAGAAGCAGGTCCAGTTCGGACATTTAATGAAGTGAATACATTTTCCCAAGGTTGACATTTCTACATGACAGAGCATCCATCACAATTTCGACTGAAAGACAGAAATTTCCAAACTGCGCTTGTGCTTTAGAAACTGGATGAGAAAGCTTCGGACTGCAAGGTTTTCACCCTCTGTATTTGAACTCTCGGGTGAATGAGTGTGTGGGAATGTTCGAGAAAGTATGTTATTGTGTCTCCGTGTGCTTGGTGAGGGAGGTTTTCTTGCGTTTTATGTCATACTTTTGTCATTAAGTCAGACCTTGCAATTTATCATTTCAGCTCCAATTATTTGACCAAGTCTATAAAAGCAATGACACATTCAAAAGTGTCACTGGGTCCTCAAAAAAACGGATAATTTGGCTCCAGGCTGATCTATAATTTGTGTTTTCCATTCTCACAGTTAACATAGTGACGATCTACGTCCTACTTTCTAAAGATTGTGGATTGTCTCCATTTGTCAGACATTACTGGGTGCCATGGCAGTGGCAGATCTAACGGTCATTATCCTCGACTTGATATTAAGACACATTCCTGTTGTTTGTTACGAACAGTTTTATTTCATGTATTACATCCCCGTGTGTAATATCCACGCTGTCCTGCTTTATGCAGCCATTGACTGTTCTGTTTGGTTCACCGTCAGATTTAATTTTGATCGATATATATTGATTTGTTGCCAGAAGCTGAAAACTAAATATTGCAGTGAGAAAACGGCGGCTGTGGTCCTTGGAACAGTGACAGTGTTGAGCAGTTAAAAGAACATTTTCTGGTACTTTATGTTCACAGCTAAGTATTGGCTGGAGAACTTCCCCTGGTTTTGTGATGTAAAAAAAAAAATGTTCGTTACTCCAGAGTCTGGATTGCAATCGAGTTCCTACACTACATTCTAACACTGGCTCTCCCATTTCTCCTGATATTTCTGCTCAATGTTTTCACCGTCAGACACATTTTGGTGACCAGCAGAGCCCGCATGAGACTCCGGGCTCACAATAATGTGAAAGCTCAGTGTGACACAGAAATGAGAAATCGACAAAAATCTGTCATTATACTGTTTGTGATCTCGGCAACTTTCATCCTGTTATGGTCAACGTTAATGGTGTATTCTATATGGTACCGGATGCATCTTATTGGGTTAAATGCTATTTTTCTACATAGCTTTGTGACGGAATTGGGCTTCATACTGCAGCTCCTCAGTTGCTGCACAAACACCATGATTTATGCTGTAACCCAGAAAAAGTTCAGAAATCAGCTGAAGAATGTGTTGAAATATCCCTTTGCCCAAATTCAAAAATCAATTACATTCCCTCAAAAATCAATACCTTAAGGTCTTTAACGATTCAGTTCATTGTTTCAACAACAAAACAACCTGTCACCGAGATAACCGATTGAGGATCGTGCTGTTTTGTCAAATCTTATCCCACAGTGAATTATAGGGACACATTTCAAAGCTTCTCACAATTCAGGGGCCATTAAGCAAAGAAGCATCCCAATATCTGCATGGTTCACTTCAATTTGTACACAATAAACGTGTTTATTAAAACGTTCCAAGCAGCAGAGTGAGCTATATTGTTATTTCTGTTTGTGTTGAAGAAGTTGAGCTGGAGAGAGACTGACTCAGCACCAAGTCCTGGACCTCAGCGAAGGTAAGAGTAACGGAGCTGATCTCAGGTGACTAATTTGAGTCACTCCATCTCTACTTTCACCTTTGGGTCACTCAGTTCGATCTGGCCTTCGACAGAATTCAACTCATTCGCTTTGTCGGTTTCTATCCAGATCTCCTTCCAGCGCTCACACTGTCCTTCTATATATATTTCTCTCTGCTATGTCCGTTAACACACTCAGTTTTTCTGCCCATTCGCCATTCTCGTTCACAGTCTCTCTCGGTCTTGCACGCTCTGTCTCTTAATATCCCTCTTTCCAAACCTGACTTCTTCGAATCCTCTCTCATCTTCCATTGTAAGGAAACAGAGATAGGGTTTGGTAGTGCTGTGCATTATTGGTCGTTGACAGAGTAACAGAGGGAATGTTGTGGAGTATCAGTCCGTTGCTTCGGTAAAAAGCTGCGGATGAGGTCCAATGCGTTCACAGGTGACACAGTGGGTGTGAGAACATTGAACGTTACTCAGGTGCAAATGTACGAATGGCACCACGCTGTGGCCACGATATAACAGTGGGATTGGAACAACAGGGGATTGTGTGCGGATGGGGACGGAGGCCATTTCTAGAGGATTCGCTGAGGAGGGGTTTACAGGCCAGTGCTCAGGTTAGTGAGTGTGGGCGAAAGTGATCTTGACAGAGGGGCAGTGAGTGGGATGGTTTGTGTGTCGGTGGAGCAGTAGATGTCGAGGTGAGAGTGACGCTGGAGAAGTGTGAGGCTGAGTGTGTATGGCGGAAGGGGAGTGTGCACAAAGTGACAGGTTTTGTGGAAAAATGAGCCTGGGGATGGAGTAGTGCCCAGGGAGAGAGATTGACGGTGCAGTAGTCTGTGGGAGAGTCAGCGTGGTGGTGGGGATGTGAGAGTGCAGTGTGTGTGATCGAAGGGAAATGAGCATGGAAGTGAGTGTAACATTGTTGGAGAGCGCAGAGGAGTCAGCATGATGATGAGAGATTGAATGGGTGTAGTTGCATAATGGTGTGGATGTGCCAGGGAATGAGTGTGACGGTGTGGGAGAAAGTCCATAAGTGTGCTGAACGTGAGTATGTATGCAGATCAGTGAGCATAACGGTGGGTAAGTGAGCGGTGGTGTGTGCTTGATTAAGGGGTAGTGAGCGAGGGAGTGAGCATGACCCTTTGAGAGTGTGCAGAGCAATGAGCACGATGGTGGAGTATTGACTGGCGAAGTATGTCTGAATATGGGAACTTTGAGGGTAGAACTGAGTACGACAGTGGGGGAGAGTGCAAAGCAGCTCGCATGATGCTGAGGGAGTGTGCACTGGAGTTACGGGACAGAGGGTAGTCTGCAACTGAGTGAGAGTGTTGGTGATGTAGTGTACAGTGAGTGTTGGTGTGAGGATAGGTGAATGTGTGGAGGTGTGGGCGTGACAGTGGACGTCGGTGCTGGTTAGTTAGTGTGACAGTGGGGGTGTGGGACCGTGACATTGAGCGAATGTTCAGGGGAGTGAGCATAAAGGTAGGTGTATGTGCGGGGAAGTGATTATGACGATCTGGGAATGCACATAGGAGTGAAAAATACAGTTCTGACATTAGGATGGTAGAAGTGTCTGCGTGTGAGTGACTGAGATGGTGTTGGATTGTTTGGGCCAGTGAGCGTGATGATGACCGAGTGTGCTGAGATGTGAACGTGACGTTGCAGGAGTGTGCAGAGAAGTGTATCTGACGCTGGAGTAGAGTGTGGGCGAGTGCGAATGACGATGTGAGATTGTACAGGGGAATGCGTTTGATGGTATGGAAGTGTGTGAGGGAGTGCGCATGTGGTTCAGGTGTGTTCCGTGGAGTGTGAGCGATGGTGGGGTCTTTTGCTGGGGAGTGTGGGCGACAGTGAGGTGTTGTGTGAAAAAGTGAGTGTGGCAGTGGAGTAGTGTGAGGGGACTGAGTGTGACAGTGGGTTAGTTTGCAGGGAGAGTGAGTGCGATGATGGTGGAATCTGCATGTAATGAGAGTGACGCTGGTGGAGTGAACAACGAGTGGACATGACGGTGTGCAAGTAAGCAGGGGATTAAGCCTGATGGGTGGTTGTGTGCACGGAGGGTGAACGAGATGGGAGCGACGAGTGCAGCAGCATGAGCTTGACAGTGGGATAAGTGGAGGACAATGAGTTTGATGGTGGGTGTGCGTGCGGTTCTGAGTATCTGGGAGTGGAGTATCCACGGAGAGTGAGTGTGACGGTGTGGAAATGTGAGAACAGTGAGCGTGATGGAGGGATAGTGTTATGGTGATTCAGCATATCGGTGGGGAAATGTGTGGGCAATTGGTAGTGGCAGTAGCGGCGCGTGAAAAAATTGGGATCTGTGCAAAACAGTGTGAAAGTGTGCAGAGGAGTGAACCTGAAGGCGCAGAATTATGTGAGAGAGTCAGGATGATGTTCGGGCCATGAGCCAGAGACTGAATGTGATGGAACAGATGTGCAGGGAAGTGGAGTGTGCGTGATAATGGGTGAATGAGTGTAATCGTGGAAGAGTATGAGGAATATTTATATTGACAGTATGGATGTGAATGAGAGAACCAGTGTCCTGGGGAGATTGAGCACATGAACATGCCTGAAGGTCGGTGAGTTTTCCGGGGATTGTGCATGATGGTGGGGAGTTTAGTGGGGGTATGCATGATCAAGTGGAAGTGAGCAGAGCCGTGACCGTGACTTTGGGAGAGGGAGAAGGGGAATGTGTGTGATTGTCATGGTGAAACTGAGGGAGTGTACATTTCCATGAGGTAGTGAGCGAGGGAGTGAGCATTACGGTGGCAGAATATGCTAAGTAGTAAGCATGGTGGTAAGGGAGTCAGTGATGGAGAGTGATTGATGGTGGGTAGTGTGTTGAAACATTGAGTGTGAAGCTCAAGCGTGGGTGGGGGAATGAAAGTGATGGATAGACAGCATGCACAGAAGTGAGTGAGACTGTGGGGTAGTTTGCGGGGGAGTGAGTGTGACTATGGGTAAGTGTTCAGTTAAATGATCAAAACAGTGGGAGAGTGTGAGCGTGAGTGAACGTGACGGTGAATGAAAGAGTGGGGAGTAAGAATGATGGTGTGGTAATATTTAGGGGAGTCAGCATGACGTTAAGGGTGTTTGTTGGTGAGTGAGTTTGTTGGTATGCAAGTGTGTGGGGAAGTGAGTGTGATGGTGTGAGAGTGTACAGGTTAGTTAACTTGAAGTAGGGCGTCCATGCTGGGGAGTGAGCGAAGCCGTGTCGTCCTGTGCACGGCAAAAGTGTGTCGGTGGCTTCGTGTGCAGCGAGAGTGACATTACAATCTGGGAATGTGCGGGGGAATGAGAATGAGGGTGGTGGATTGTTTAACAAGTGTACATGACCATGTAGAATTGTGCACAGGAGAGACTCTGACGTTTGCACAGTGTGCAGTGGAGGAGGCGCGACATTCGGTTGAACGGGGGTGAGCGAAAGGGATAGTGGGGGATATGCATGGAGAGTGATTGCGATGGTGGGGTACTGTGTGTGTGAGTGTGTATGACAGAGAGGGAGTATGTGAGGGACTGAGCATGAGGGTGTGGATTTCTCTGGGTGAATGAACGTGGTACTTGGGCAATATTCACGGGAGTGAGAGCGACAGTGACAGCGAGGAAGTGTGTAGGAACATGAGCTTCACAATGGCTGAGAACCATCACATTGGGTGATTTCAGGGTGCAGGTGGAGGCATGTGTGGAAGAGTGAGCATGATTGCGGTGTAGTGTGTAGTACGAAAGTGGGGGAGAATGCAGAGAGAGTGAGTGTGATGGTGGCAGAGTGTGCGTGTGAGTGGCAGTGACTATGGGGGAATGTATGGCGACTGTGCATGATGGTGTTAAAGTTACGCAGGAGAGTGAGCCTGATGTGACGTGAGTGTACTGCGGAGTTAATGTGATGGCAGTGGAATCTGCAGTGGATTGAATGTGGGAGAGAATGTGAGAATGGAGTGTGCGCAGGGAAGTGAAAAATCTGGATGAGAGTGTGCAGGGGAATGAACGTGATGCTGGTGAAGAGTGCAGGGAAGTGAGTGTGGTGGTGTCATAATGTTTGGGCGAATACTTGTGACAGTGAGGGAGTATGCAGGGGTTTGAGACTTTGGGTTTGGGAGTGTACAGGGGATTACGTTAGATGGGATGTTACTGTGTGGCTGAGTGAGTGTGAGAGACCATAGAACAACAGAGGAGAGGACAGATTATTTGGTTGCTCGAAATGGGAAACTAATCTGAATTCTATAAAACGACACTACGCCATGTTAATCCATATGTTTATCCAATGAGCATTTAAGTGTCCTTAAATTTGGCGACTCCACTACTGTTGTCGGCAGGCTGTTTCTCGCCCCTACTATTCTCTAAATTAAGGATTGCCCTCTGAGATCTGTGCTCTATCAATCACCCCTCAGTTTAAAGCATTGTACCCTCGTGCAAGCTATTACCATCGGAGGAAAAAGGCTCTCACTGCCCATCATACTTAACATTTGCATTATCTTACATGTCTCACTTAACTCACCTCTCAACTTTCTTTACCCTACCGAAAACAGCCTCAAGTCCCTCATGCCTTCCACATCTGACCTTCCCTCCTTAGCAGGCAATATTCCAGTAAATGTACTCTGAACCCTTTCCAAAGCTTCCACATCATTCCCATAATGCGTTGACAAGAACTTTCCACAATTCTACAACTGCAGCTGCACCAGAGTTTTGTACAGCTGTTATCCATAACTCTGCATGACCTCATTCTCTGAAACTCAATCCCTCTCCTAATAAAAGCTAACACACCTTGTGGCTTCTCAATAAATTTATCAACCGGGGTTGAAACTTGCAGGAATCTATGTACATGGATACCGAGATCTCTGCTCGTCTCCACTTCCAGGAATCTTACCATTAGCCTTGTGTTCTGCATTCTTGTAACTCCTTACAAAGTGAACTATTTCACACTTTTCGTAATTACCACCTCTCAGCCCACCGCTGCACTTTATCTATGTCCCCCTCTGGTTTAAAACAGCCTTCAGCACTATCCATAACTTTGCAACCTCATTGTCATCCGCAATTTTACTCACTCATCTTTCTCCGCCCTCTTCCAGGCAAAGTATAAAAAAACAAACAACAGTGAACCCAACACAGATCCACTCGTAACTAACGCCAGGATGAACATTTCCCATTAACCACCGTTCTCAACTTTCACACTTTCATGAATCGCTTAGACCACCTCCTTATGTATCGTAACCTCATTTGTTTTCGTAGCTGGTATCACAGAATGTGATATGACAAATCATTGTCTTTTTCCAGGTGATAATACTGACAACAAATGCAAATAGATGCGGTGTGTGTGTGAGGGCGTGGGCATAATGGCGTCGGAGCGCCTTTGACAATTGGGTAATGTGCAGCGTTGTGACTCGTGGTGGGGGAGTGTGTAGTGGAGTTAGTGTGACAGTGTGCAAGTTGTGGATGGCATGACGGTGAGGGAATGTGCGGCGGGGTGAGCGTGACTGTGGTGAAGTAATTGGGGAGTAAGTGTGATGGTGGGATTGAGTGTGTCACTTTGAGAGTGTCTGGCAGAGTGCCCGTGACGATGGGTGATTGTGTGCCATTGTATGCACAGTAGGGTACACCATGGTGGCTGATTATGAGGGTCAATGAGCAGAAATTTGTGGGATTGTGTGGGGACTGTGCGTTAAAGCGGAAGGGTGTGCGGGGCATTGAGGTTGTTGGTAGACATTTGTGTAGGAGCGAGAGCAAAACAGTGTGGGAGTGTGTGACAGAGATAGCATGGTGGTGGGAGAGTGTGCGGTACAGTGAGCGGGATGCTGGCGGTGAGGGCAGAGTAGAGATTGTGACGGTGGGCAACTGTGCGGTGGAGTGAGCATGACATAGGGGTGTGGGTGTGAAGTCAGTGAGCTCGCCGTGGAATGAGTTATGAGCGTGCACGATTATGGACGAATGAGCGGGGATACGAACCTGGTGTCTAAATCTCTTTGTGGAGTGTGCATAATGTTGGTGGAGTAGGCAGCGGAGTGTCTGCGATGGTTGATGAGAGAAAAGCACACTGTGCATGGGTAATGTGAGAAGTAGCGGACTGAGTGCAATCACGGGGAGTGTCTCGGCAAGTGTGCGGATGAGTGTGTGTGATAGTGTGAGTGTGCGGGTATTGAGTAAAACAGTGTGGGTGTATGCATGTGATGGCAATGAAGGTGTAGGCATGTGCAGGTGGCATTATTGTGGTGGTGGTGGAGTGTGCTGAGGTTTGAACGTGATGTTGAATGAGAGTGACTCGATTAATATTAATTGCTTCCGAATGTATGAGGAAGTGAGCATGAGGACGGATTATGTGTGGAAATAGAGTGTGTTGATGTGAGAGTGTGTGGGTTGGAAAACATGATGGTGGGGGAGTATGTGAGGGACTGTCATAGTCATAGAGTCATAGAGTGCACTGAAGAGCTTGTGTGGGAGAGAGGGAGATGGAAGGAATGTGCAGATTAGCGTGTGAGGGAATGAGAGTGAAGCTGGTGAAATGTGTGACAGAGTCCGTGAAATGGTAGTGAGTTGTGAGGGGGATTGAGCGTGACAGTAGAGTTAGTACCCACGATGGTAAATGTGACGGTGGTGGTGTGTGCGAGTGTGTGAGCATGATGGTGGGGATAGCGCAGGACAACGATCACTGTGGTGTTGGATTGTGTGTGGAAGTGAGCATGGTGCTGCGCTGTGTATGAGGGAGAGTGTTTGAAAATTGTGGAGTGCGCAGGAGATGGCGTGGGATAGCAGTAGGGTATGTGGTTCATGAAGCATTATGTGGGAGAGTGAACAGGGTTGTGTGCGGGCGATGAGCGTGAGTTTGGGGGAAGTTAACACTGCTATCTCACACCGTCAAGTACTTAGGTTCAATTCCAGCCTCTGATGACTCGCTGTGGGGTTATTTTCCCTGGTTCTGCTTGGGTTTCCTCCCACAGCCCAAAGGTGTGCGTGTTATGTGGATTAGCCATGCTAAAGAATCCATAGCGTCTATGAATGGCTAAGTTAGGTGGTTGAACCAAATAAAACACAGAGTTACAGGGTAGAGTGATGAATTTCTGCGATGCCCTTCCGAGGTTCACTGTGGACTTGCTGGAACGAATGGCCTGATCCGACATTTTAGGGTTTCTATGAGAATAAGATTGATCACAGTAATGATAGGCTTGTCATGTTAGAATAAACGAGAATCATTAGATATATTAAAAACTGTGTTCGAATGAATCTCGTGAACAGGACAAAGTGTGCAGTAGCATTCCGACAATGCGTTCACACAGCCAACGAGGGTATATGAGATAGCCTTGGCAAATAGTTGTTAGGACCATCCAAACATATCTAAACACATATTAAGAGCAAGACAACAAATAGGGCCGGTTTCAAGTGGAAGAAGTCAACTGTCACGATAAAGTTATTACGGTGAGAACAAATAGAGAGTGGAGAACTTGCGAAAATATTGGTATTGTGTGAATAGTTTACTTTACAAAAATGGAAGTGCTGGAGGTCTTTGGAAATATAAACTTGGATATTTCTTCTGGATCTGATCTCGTGTGTTCCACTGAGGCATCATCTATAGTAGTGCCCTGTCCTGTAATGTTCAAGATATTAATAAGCAAGAGACAGAAAAGCAAATGTTTCATAGAATGGTGTTAGGAATAGAAGTTTAGAGTTAAAAGAAGAGGCTAACAAGGCTGGGACTTTCTACATTAGAGTGAAGGAGGTTGAGGGGAAACTTAAAGAGGTTTTTAAAATCATTAAAACTGCAGGTGCCTTTTACGTTGGAGGATGGATTTCAAAGTTAGATGGTATATGTTTCAGGTGAGAGGAGGAAGATTTAAAATGACACCGGGAGAAGTGTTTTACACAGTGAGTAGTTCGTGTGTGAAATGAAAATCCTGAGACAATGATTGATGTGAGTCCAGTTACAACATTTGAACGATATTTGAATAATAGAAAGGCATTCAGAATGGCCTTTATTCAAGTTCATGCGAAGATCTAGACCTTCTTGCCGAGTCTCCTCGGTCTCGGGATCGGTCAAAAGGATCACGAGGAGTATAGTCTGTTTAAAGCAAGGTTACCAGTTTAATAACTTAAGACAGCCTGGCGCTGAATTGTCCAGAAATACATAGGTTAAAATCTTCTGTGATCCGTGAAGAAATGGCGAAATTACATTCGAAAATTACACATTATTTATATCATTTTAAGGGAAAGTACAGCCTTAATTGCAAGAAAAGACCATTGAACATACAATAATACCGCACAGAACAGGCACTTCGGCCCACGATGTTGTGCCGAACATTTATCCTAGCTTAAGCACCTATCCATGTACCTATCCAATTGCCGCTTTAAGGTCACCAATGATTCTGACTCTGCCACTCCCACAGGCAGCGCATTCCATGCCCCCACCACTCTCTGGGTAAAGAACCTACCCCTGACATCCCCCCATACCTTCAGCCCTTCACCTTAAATTTATGTCCCCTTGAAACACTCTGTTGTACCCGGGGAAAAAAAAAATCTGACTGTCTACTCTATCTATTGCCCTGATCATCTTATAAACCTCTATCAAGTCACCCCTCATCCTACGCCGTTCCAATGAGAAAAGGCCGAGCCCTCTCAACCTATCCTCTTACAACCTATTCTCCATTCCAGGTAATATCCTGGTAAATCTCCTCTGCACCCTCTCCAAAACTTCCACATATTTGCTAAAATGAGGCGACCAGAACTGCACACAGTACTCCAAATGTGGCCTTACCAAGGTCCTGTACAGCTGCAACATCACCTCACGACTCTTGAATTCAATCCCTCTGTTAATGAACGCTAATACACCATAGGCCTTCTTACAAGCTCTATCCACCTGAGAGGTAACTTTCAAACAGCTATGAACATTGAACCCCAAGATCCCTCTGCTCCTCCACCTTACTCAGAACCCACCGTTAACTCTGTATTCTGCATTCTTATTTGTCCTTCCAAACTGGACAACCTCACACTTGACAGTGTTGAACTCCATCTGCCACTCCTCAGCCCAGCTCTGCATCATATCTAAGTCCCTTTGCAGCCGACAACAGCCCACCTCACTATCCTCAACTCCACCAATCTTCGTATCGTCTGCGAATTTACTGACCCACCCTTCGACTCCCTCATCCAAGTCATTAATAAAAATTACAAACAGCAGAGGACCCAGAACTGATCCTTGCGGAACTCCACTGGTAACTCCCCATCAATTTACTCCCTTGCTTCTCTCAGAATTCTGGGATTGATCCCATTATATCCTTGAGACTTGTCGATATTAACGCTTTTCAGAACAACCAGCACATCCTCCATTTTTTAATGAAGAAATGACGTGGATTATCAACAGATCCTTCTCTAGGCTCACGAGCCATGACGTCCTTCTCCTTTGTGAATACCAATACAAAGTATTCCTGAAGGATTCATCCACTTTCACCAGCTCCGCAATTAATTCTCCCCATCGTCCTTGAGTGGGCCTACTCTTTTCACTGGCTAATATCTTAATCCCGATAAACTAGTTTGGGATTTCCCTCCATACTGTTTCGCAAAGTCATTTCCGTTTTAGCACTCCCAACCTTTTCTTTACATTTTTCCTGTGTGTTATGGTTGTAGAGTTCTCTGAGTGTCTTGAATTCACATTCCTACATGTGCCTCATTTTTCTTTTTGCCTGTGCTCGCAATGTCTCTTGTCATCAAAGATTCCCAAATCTTGCCATTCTTACCACCCTATCTCTATGACTAGATCTCATATTCCTAAATGCAGTCACATCTAAATTAGTCTGATGGGCATCTCAGAAAATTCTTCCAGATTCATCAGAATAGCGCTTATTGTTGAGGTCCGTTTTAGCTTTAGCTGAAACTCAGAACCGTATACAAACTTTCTTCAGCTACGAGTGGTTTCTATTTCTTGCCATTTATCCTCTTTATTTTACTTTTCATTCGCTCTTTTCGAAATAAATCTGATCAAGGTCGCTTGGCATTTCTTGCCAGAATCATTTCACGCTGACCGCTTGCTTTGTAATTTCGATTTTGATTTCACGCCTTTGCATACTCCTCTCGGCTTTGTGTGAGTTGCTTTCCCACTGTCAGGTGTAAGCTTTACTGTTCTGCCTGTGCGTTTTTAGATTTCAATGGAGCTCTGGATTTAGCAGCCTGATAAATTTTAATCTGTGAATATGCATTTTCTTGGAACCACGTTAATCTCTCCTCTGAATGCCTGCCAATCCACTGATTCTGATTTATCTTCTAGTTATTGTTTCCTGATCACTTCAATTAAATCTCTTCTCAGATTATCAAAGTTCGACTGTGCCATATTAAACCACCAACTCTTAGGCTAACTTTATGCTTTACAATACTTATGTAGAAATCAAAATGAATTATGATCACGAGTCCCTAAATACTGCCCTTTGCTCTACAAGATGGCTATGATAATGAGTGTGGGCAGTGTTGTCGGAGGAGTGACATGATACTCACATCTGCTGCTGAGTGTCGGTGGTGAAGGGAGGGAGTGAATGTCAGTGTCTGTGTGATACCATGAACGTCGGCCAGATATTTTCAAACTGCAGATCCCTTACGTTGTTTGCATAAAGCAAGGTATAGAATGGATGCAACGAGCTAGCGCTCACAAATCCCAACACTCTTTGTCCAGGAATGAGCATGATTGGACAATACTTTTCATTCGAATCTATTCATGGAACATGATCAGATGCCCCACAATTTGGAAACACGCAATTTCGCCCATCAAGTCCACACTGACCCTCCACAGATTAAATCAGCCAGATCCATTCACTTACATTTACCCCAGAACAATGCATCTAACACGATGAGCATTTTAACATAACCAACTTATCTGATCTGCACACCTTTGGATTGTGGTAGGAAGCTGAATAAAACTGACACAGATACGGGGCGAATCTGCAAACTCCACACAGGCAGTCGCCCAGGGTGGGGATCGAAGCCTGGGTCCTTGAAGCTGTGTGGTAGATGTCCTACCCAATGTGCCACCGTGCCACCTACCCCGAATAACCCTTGTGAAGGTGGGGGTGAGCTGCTGTATTGAATCGCTGCAGTTCAAGCACTGTCAATAGTCTTACAATGCCATTCGCGAGGCAACTTGAAACAGTGACACTGAAGGAAAAGCAATATATTTCCAAACCAAGATAGCGTGTTGCTTTTAATGGAACGTGAACATGCATCTGCTTTCATTGTCCTTCTTTAAGTTTAAGGTTTCAGAGGGACATTGTTCTGAGCCTTTTAAAATGTTTGCAGAGAACCATGTCGATGGCAGACATTGATCCGACTGATTGCCAGTGGATGAGGGGTAAAAATGCACTCATACAATTAAAGGGGGCTATTTCATCGCACACACATTCAATTTGTGTCTTACAGATGTCGGACAAGCTTTAGGAAAACATGTGAAAAGTTATTTTTGCAGGAATCCTATCACTTGACATATTCTTCCAGCCAATAGCTGTAAATGTGTGACTCAGCAGTTCAGGTATTATCCTAGGTACAGAAGAGTCGACGTTTTAGCATAAGCCCTTCACAAGAACGGGTAATTAATTGATATTGTCAGTCCAGTTCTGGTTAATGGCAATCCCTGTGATATTAGTAGTTGAGAGTTCGATGATGGTGATGACATTGAATGTTGCAGGATATATGTCCAATTCTGTATTGTTGGAAGTGATCATTATCTTGAAGAGATGTAATGCAAATGTTACTTGTCAATTTTACACACAGGGCTGCATATTTTGCATACCTGAGCCACCACGAATGGCGATGATCATGGTCTTATCATTGGCGAACACCTGCAGTTGTGATTGTACGGTGGAAGGATGGTAATTTATGAAGCAGCTGAAGATTGTTGAGCCAAGGGGAGAGAACAGTCTTAAGACTCATTGATATTGTCCCTCCGTCTGAGCTAGGAGCTTCTGAGGTTTGTAACTGCATGTCTGAACAGATTAATATTAACATATCTCCCCTCAGGAGATGAGTGACGACGTGCTTCTCTCAATCAATGGGACGGCTATTTTATAATGGAGACTAATGCCAACAGTTTTGCATTCCTGCACTGACTGAGGTGACTGGAAAAGACTGTCCTACTCAACCTCTTCCTTGCTTGACGCAGGATGAATGTCCATTTAAACTACAACAAGGCGTCTCTGTCTGACGAGAGAGCAATCCTAAAATCCCATAGGAGTATAGTGTTTTACCTTTCCATTTCACATCTTTAGACTTACCCAAAGCTGTCCTGGAGCTGAGATGGCTGCTCTCCACCAACGCCAACCATTTTACTTTGCACCAGGTATAACTTCAACCAATGCAGAGATTTCCCTGATTCCCATTTGCTTCGGTTTTTCTGTTAATCCTTGGTCAAATACGGGTATGATGATGTTAAGTGTGGTCACTCTCGCCTCATCTCCCGATTTCAGCTTTAAAAACATGTTGCCCAACTTTAAACGAAGGCTTCAATGAGGTCAGGGGATGAGTGACCCTGATAGAACCCAAATTGAGCTTCAGTGAGCCTGTTGGTGCTGAGGAAGTGCTGTTTGATCCCACTGCAGATGACGCTTTTCATCACTTTATTAATGTTAGGGATTAGAGCAATGGGGCAGTCATTGATTGTTTGATGTTTTGTCTGTGTGTGTACAGGACACACATGGATACCTTCCCACATTCTTAGATAGAGACCAGTGCTGTAGCCCAGCAGGAAGACATTGAATGGAATGTTATCACAGCCCACGGCCTTTTCATGATCCAATCCTTTCAGTCAATTGTCGAAAGCACACAGTGATTCGAAATAGTTGAAGACTGCTATCTGGGATTATACTCAAAAAAGATCATCCCATCGACACTTCTGTCTGTACATTGTTGTGAATGTTTCAGCCTTATCATTTCTATTGTCGTGTTGGGCTGTTCCATCATCGAGAATAACTATGTTTGTGCAGCCGTTTCCTACACTGAGTTGTTTGTTTCTCCAGACACCGTTCAACCAGACTTCATGTGATAGGATGGCAGAAATGGGGTCGGATGTGTTGGTTGTGGTCCGTCACTTGCAACTTATGCTTTTTGTTGAAGTGGTGCTGTTTTGGTAACTTCATCCCACTTGTAGGTGTGCCTAGTGCGACTCTTGGTAGCGCCTCCTTATTAGAACATAGAACATTACAGGCCCTTCCACCCTCGATGTTGCGCTGACTTGTGGAAACAATCTGAAGCCCATCTATCCGACAGGACTCCACTTTCATTCAAATATTTATCTGATGAACATTTAAGTGTCTTAAACTTTGGCGAGTCTCCTTCTGTTGCAAGCAGTGTGTTCCATGTCTCTACCACTCCCTGAATAAATAAACTACCTCTGACATCTGTCCGATATCTAGCACTCCTCAATGCAGTTATGTCCCTTCGTGCTCGTCATCACCATCCAAGGAAAAATGCTGCCGCTGTCCACCATGTTTCATGCTGATTTTTCTTCAAACTCAATTAAGCAACCTCACACATTTCTTCGCTCTAATGAAAAAAAGCCTTTAAGTCCCTCAACTTTTCCTCGTTAGACATCCTGTCCATACCTGGCAACATCCTAGTAAATCTCCGCTGAACCTTTTCTAAAGCTTCCACATCATTTCTATAAGGCGGTGAGCAGAACTGCACACAATACTCCATGTGCGGCCGCACCGGAGTTTTGCGCAACTGCAGCATGGTGTCATGGCTCTGAATCTCAATCCGTCGACCAGGAAAAGCTAACGAACCGTATGCCTTCTTAACAACACTACCAGTCGTTAGGTGCAGTGGCATCTTTCAGGCATCTATGAACATGGACACCTATTTCTTCATTGAACAATAGTTTATCAACTGGCTTGATGGTCAGGGTAATGTGGAGCAGATGCCAGACTGTGTTAGTGAAAATTGTGCTGGAGTACAATTCTACCTCTGTTGGTAATGACCCAGATCACATCACACAGCCGCGTGTGGAGTTACTAGATCAACTCAAAATCTGTCACGTCGAGTTGCACGATGATGATTTCACACACACACAGAGGGTGCTCGCAATGTAAAAGTGAGACATTGACTCCACATATGCTATATGCAGTAGTCACTGTTACCAATTTGGACATCGATCAATGTGTCTGTAGATTGGTGAGTATGAGGTCAAGTATATTTCTCCCTCTTCGTCGTTCCCTCCCCATCCAATGCAGACCAAGTCCAGCAGTTGTGTCATTTTTGACTGGACCTGCTCGATTGACAATGCAGAAACCCTCTTGGTGCCAGTTTTGAAATGGCCCTCACAGTAAACATTATCCTCCTTTGCTACTCTCTCAGTGCTTCTGAAATTATTGTACTATGTAGAGGGATACTGATCCATCAGCTGAGGGACGGTAGTCAGCAGTATGTTTCCTTTTGAATTTTTTTTTGACACCATGAGGCTGAGGGAGGAGAGTCAGCAGGAGGTTTCCTTGTCAGTGTTTGATTTGACACCTTGAGGCTGAGAGAGGGCAGTCACAAAAAGATTTGCATATCCGTTTTGATCTGACACCATGAGGTTTCATTGTGTCATTTGTTGCTTAAACAGTTTGTCGGGCAGCTTCGCCAATTCTGGCCCGAGCCCCCAAACGTTACAAAGGAGCAGTTTGCAGGTTCCACAGGGTTTTTATAATTGTTGTCGTTGTCAATAGATATGCCTCTCCTGTCCTATACGATACTGACACCGTGTCTCTTCTGATTGGACCCTACGAGCTCTTATTCCTTCAGTTAGTCCAACTACCTTGTCGATTCCACAGATTTCTACATTTTATCTCAATACGTTATGATGTAATACCGTTAAACTCTCCATATAATTTCTGTATGTATCCCTTTCACATCCTCCGGCTGCTACATCCAGCCTTTTTCTCAGTGACCCATCGTATCTCCACAATCTTCATCATATTTGCGGCTGTAAATTCCGGCAGAATGGCTACTACTCCCACTCTCTGTGATCTTTTCAAGACGTCATATCATTGCCTATCATTCTAACTTCCTCCAGACCCTACACCCCTTTCTATCGCCGTAACATCCTCCAGCCCGACATCCCTCTCTCTCTCTTTGTAAACTCCTCTTGCTACAACATCCCTCATTAACTCTGGAACCCCCTCCAGGCACGACGAACCTTGCAAACTCTGTGACCTCCCCCAGACACTGCACGTTCCCTTTCCCTGTAACATTCTCCAGCCTTGAAACCCCTCCTGATCACTGTAGCGTCGGGCTTATAGAACTCTCCTATCTATGTGACATCCTCAAATCCTACACACCTCCCTTTCAATGCAACCTCCTGCAGCACTTACACCTTTCTCCATCACTGTAACTTTCTCCAGTTCCTACACCCCTCCTTATCTCTGAAATATTCTCCAGCAATACAGTTCATTCTATCTCTCTGAACTCATATGGACGTTACAACATTCGTTACCTCTGTGACGTCCTTCTGTACAACACCAATCCCTCTCTCTGTGGCCCCTCTAGGTATTAGACCTCCTCCCTATCTCGGTGAACCCCTCCAGTCCCTACACCCCTCCGTATCTATGTGGCATCCTCTCGCATTACACTCCCTCCTTATCCATGTAACCTCCTCCAGCTCCTACAACTCTCCCTCTCTCCCTTTGACCCCCTTTACCTGTTAACCCCACCCTGTCTCTGTGACCACTCCAGCCTCTGCAACCCCTCCCAATGTCCATGAACCCTCCTGCTGGTACACCCCCCACTATCTTTGTAAACCCCTTCAACTCTCCCTCTCTTCCCCTGACCCCCTTTAGCTATTACACCCCTCCTTATCACTGTGACACCCTCCAGCCCCTACACCCCTCCATATCTCTGTGACATCTTCCAGCATTGCATCACTTCCCTATCTATGTAACCTCCTTCAGGTCTTACAAACCTCCCTCTCTCTCTGTGACACCCTCGAGCTATTACACCCCTCCCTATCCCTGTGACCCCTCCAGCATCTGAAACCCCTCCCAATGTCTGTGAACCCTTCTGTTGGTACAACGCTCCCTATCACTGTAACCCACTTCAGCTGTTACACCTCTCCCTGTCTCGCCATCACTCTTTTGCGTCTGCACCGCCTCCCGGTGTCTGTGACACGTTCCAGCTGTTATACCCTTCCTCACCTCTGTGACCTCCTCAAGATGTTACACACATCCTATCTCTGTGGCCCCCTACAGCCAATACGGCCTCCCTATCTCCGTAACCTCATGCTGCCCCGACTCCCTCCCGATTTCGCTAACCGCCTCCACCTACTACATTAATCCCTATTTCTGTAACCTCATTCAGCCCCGATATCTGGCCCTATCTTTGTGATGTCCACCGTTCCATGAAACCCTCCCGGTCACTGTAACCTCCTCCAGCCCCTACATCCATTCCGATCTCTGTGACTTCCTCCTGCATTACACCCCTGCCTATCTATGTAATCTCCTCCAACCCATACTCCGTTCTCTATTAATGTAACCTCTACAGCTACTACATCCTTCCATATCTGAGTAAATATCACCAGTTGCTGCATCTCCTCCTTAACAATCTAACCTCCTGCAGCTCCTACACGCCTCCATTGCTCTGAGACCGCCAAACCTTTAACACCTCCCAATCTCTTTCAACCCTCAAGCAAATGTGCCCCTCCCTACCTCTGTGACTACCTCCAGCCTAGGCAACCCTCTCCCTATCTCCATAATCGCCTCCAGCTACTAAAACTTCCTATCTCTGTAACCTCCACAAGCTCCTACACCTCGCCCGATCTCTGCAACATCCAACAGTCACCACATGCCTCCCTACATCTGTAACATGCTCCAGCTCCCACACCCCCACATCTGTAATCTCCTTCAGCTCCTAAACCCTCCCGATTGCTGTAACCACCTCCTGCCCCTAGACCCCTTGCTATCTCTGTGAACTCCTCCTGCAATATACCCCTCCTTTTCTGTGTAACCTCCTCCAGATCCAACAAACTTCACATTCTCTGTGAGCCCCTTTTGCCTGAACACTCCCCTATCTCTGGTGCCCCCGCTAGCATTATACCATTCCCTCCCTCTGTTATCCCCTCCAACCTCTGAACCCTTCCCTGTATGTGTGACGCTCTCCAGCATTTACACGCCCTCCTTATGTCTGTGGCCACCTCCAACTAATACGCCCATTCATATCTCGGTGACCCGCTTCTGCAGCTGCAACCCGTCTCTATGACTGTGACACCCTCCTGCTATTACACCCCTCGCTATGCCTGTTATTCCTGCCAGCTGTTACATTCCTCCCTATCTCTGTGAAACCCTCCAGCGACTACAGCACCTCCCTGTCTCTGTAATCGTAATGAATGTGTCATAGGAGAGTTCCAGAGACAATTGCATTATGAAGTGTCAAGGCCAAAATGGTGGTGGAGGAGTTGTCAGCTTACATCGTTCAGTACGGGCTATCCAGAAATATTCAGTCGGTCAAGGGTCACAGTTTACTGCTAGGCTGTTTAAGGAGGTTATGGATAGCTGAGGTATACAGCACTTTCAATCCAGCGCGTATCATCCTGAATCCCAGGGACCTGTAGAAAATTGGCATCAGACCTTGAAGACCACTGCCACAATTACCTGATTTATTGAGATAAAGGCATCCCACTCGCATTTTTTGCATTAGAGGTACACCAAACGAATCTACACAATTCACTCCATTTGAATTAATATTCGGGCATGAACTGAGAGGCGCTTTGTAAGCAATTAAAGAGAAACTGACAGGATCAAAGTCGGAGATCTCACACATAGATTATGTATTGGAGGTGAGGGAAAGATTAAATCTAGTAAGTGACTTCGCTAAACAGCGCCTTAAAAGGGCATATTATACAAAGAAGCGGGCGGCATGTAAAAAAACTCTGCGAGTCGGATGTTTTCTAGTGCAGATGACGTGTTAGTATTGTTACACTGATAGCAGACCCGTTCAAAGCCAGATGTAGTGGTTCCTTTCAAATTGAGAAATCGTTGTGTCAAGCGAACTAGCCAGTAAAGATGCAAGTTAGAAAAAAAAAAACCTGTCTCAGTAGGTCGTGGGAACATGTAGAAACCGCATAACAGTCGACAGAAAGAACTGGAGAAACAGATATTAGTTACTGCCTGGCAGAGAAAGGAATCAAATTCAGATGTTGTGGCTTTTAATGTGGGTCAGAATGTATTAAAAATGAAGAAGTCTTTGAGGATTGGGATAGGTTAATGAACTATCTGACACAGGAGCAAACAACACAGTTGTAAGATTTATTCCTGCATTATGACGACATGTGCAGGAATCAGATAGGGAGGAATAATGCTACTGTACATGAAGTGAACCTAGGGAATGCAATTCTGATAAATCAACCTCCCATCGTCTTAATCCATTCAAATCCAAACACGTCCAGAAGGAGGTGAAAGCCATTCTCAACGAGGACATCATCAAATCAAGCCAGAGCGAGTGGAGTTCGCCGATCGTCTTAGTTCCCAAACCTGACGTGACTCAACAGTTTTGTGTGGATTATCGGAACATAAGCACAGTTACAAAATCAGGCTTATATCAAATACCGACATTGGAGGACTGTATCGAGAAAGTTGGATGAGCTAGTTACAACACCAAGTTGGAATTAGTGCGTGTTTACTGGCAGATACCTTTATCAGACATGGCGAAAGAGATTTTTGTGTTTGCAACCCCAATTGGGCTACGTCAATGAAATGAAAGAAAATGCACCTGTCACATTCCAAAGACTCGTGATCAGATTTGTGGGATGGTGAACAAACTGTGAAGTCTATTTGGACGATGTATTGATCATTAGTAAGTCCTGGAAAGATCACATGGTATGGTTAGTAAAGCTCTTTGAACAACTCCGAGATGCAAAACTTGTAATAACCTTAAACAATTTGAAATCTCGAAAGCAGAGGAGACGTTCCTGGGACAAAAATGTCTTTCACTGAAGATTGACCTCATGAAATGCAACGGTGAAGGCCATCGAGGAATTTCTCAGACGAACCTCGAAGAAAGAGGTGCTTAGATTCTGAGAACTAAGAGGATAATATTGGAGATTTGTTCCAATCTTCAGCAGTAGAGTGGCAGCGTTAACCCATTTGCGGAAGACAAGCACAACATTTCGGTGGACAGAACCAGGCCAGAAGTCATTTGACCATTTAAAAAAACATATTAACTACCGCAGATACTTCAGCTACCCCAAACATTACGAAAATCTTGAAGGTTGCCATTGATGCTTGTCACATACGAGTGGGGACTGTACTGTTGTAGGAAGATGTTGATGGAGTTGCTTTTTGAATAAACTCAAAGTCCACCAGAGGAAACGCTGTTTGACCGAAAATGAACTATTGAGCTTCCTACTAGGTTGACAATATTTTAATGTTTATGTCACGAATCATGGTCGGAGCCGATTGTGTACAAGGATCACAATCCCTTTACATTCTTAGAATGGTCTTAAACACAAGAATATGAGACCGTTTCATTCTAGGCCAATGTTACAGACCTTGAACTTAAATATCGTGCATGTTGTGGTTGTAATAAACGCAGAGGCATTATCGTGGAGTTAACTGACAAAATTTCGCCCCAAAGTGCTCCCCCACTGACACCTCAGTCACCTGCCCTGCCTTATTTTCCAAGAGTAGGTCAGGTTTTGCACCTTCTCTAGTAGGTACATCGATATACTGTACCAGAAAATTGTCATGTACACACTTGAGAAATTCCTCTCCATCTAAACCTTTACCTCTCCTGCAGTCCCAGTCGAAGTTTGGAAATTAAAATCTCCTACCATAACTACCCTATTTTTTCTTACAGATAGCTGAGATCTCCTCACAAGATTGTTTCTCAATTTCCCTCTGACTATTACGGGGTCTGCAATAAAATCCCAATAAGGTGATCATCCCTTTCTTATTTCTCAGTTCTACCCAAATAACTTCCCCCGATGTATTTCCGGGAACATCCTCCCTCAGCACAGCTGTAACGCTAACCCTTCTCAAGAATACCACTCCCCTCCTCCTCTCTTGCCTCCCTTTCTATTATACCTGAAGCATTTGTATCCTGGAACATAAAGCTGCCAGTCCTGCCCATCCCTGATCCAAGTTTCTGTAATTGCTTTGATATCCCAGTCCCATGTTGCCAATCATGCCCTGAGTTTATCTGCCTTCACTGTTAGGCCCCTTGCATTGAAATAAGTGCAGTTTAATTTATTAGTCCTACCTTGTTCTTGCCTGCCCTGATTGTGGTATCTGGAGAGAAAGAAATGGAAGCGAGAGATTGAAATAAAGCAGGATGGGGAGTAGGAGTGAAGGGGAGATGTATGTGAGAGCATGACAGAGAGAGAAAGATAGAAAGGGACGCAGAACAAGGCAGCGTCAGAAAGACACCGATATTGAACAAGAAAGAGAGACAGAGTCCGAGAGAAAAAGAGAAATGCAGAGACCAACAGATAACGACATGAAGTTGGAAAAAGGGAACGTCAAACGAAGACAAACAGGAGTTAAGGAAAGACATGTGAGAGAATGACAAAATGCCAATCATGATTGCATTGGAAGCTAACTCTTTCTCTCGATAATATTTCATACTTCTTCTCTCCCGTGAGAGACTGACCATAGTGTGCTTATACCTTTGCTTCCCCTCAATGCTTCAGGCAGAGTGTGAGCCAAATGATCAAAGCTGGCATTGATATTCCAACAGTGCCCATACCCTTTCTCATATCCCGATTGCAATGTAGATTGAGAAGGAGGTGAGTATGCGTGTGTTTTCGGTGTGTGTACATGCGTGCCTGTGACTGGTTTTGTGTGTGTGTGAGCGTTTGTGCGTGTGGGTGTGTTTTTGTCCGTGTGTGTGTCCCTCTGTGACCACCTCTACCTGCAATGCCAAAAACTTTAAACGAGTGATACACAACATGATGACTCAAAATCTAAGAGTTCCTTTCTCTCTGTCCGTCCTGAGTCCAGAAAGGTGGAATCCCATGCTCCGCTGGACTCCCTACATCACCGCACAAACATCCAATGTTTGGTTTTTGAATGCAACATCAATTCAGGCAATCACCTCAAGTGGCTCACACCGATAACCCAGTCCACCTGGAGCATGAAACAACCGCAGTCACATTGGTCCTGCTGTCCTCCAGGGATGGCGTTGCTGCATTCAGTTCCACTCTTGGTGCATATCTGTGTGGAGTTTGCACATCATCTCTGTGTCCTCAAGGTAGTTCTTTGAAGCGATGGAGAGACCTCGCTCGGCTGATTGGCTTGTCTCCACACTGTAGGTGTGCTACGGTAGTAGACTGTTCTTTAATAGCATTGACAAACTGATCTAAAGTTAGAGGGAAGTCGGTACACTTCTTCCATGTTTGTTCACGTTCTATTCGGGAAGTGAGGATAATTTTGGTATTGCGGTAATCTTCATCCATTTATACTGTACAATACAGTGACGTGTGCAGATACTGGGTCTGATAACCGCACATTTCTCCGCCACAATGTGAGAGCTGTTGACAGAACTCAACAGGAAAATTTCATTTTTCCTTTCATTGTTTGTCTGTTTTTTTCATTCTTTCTTTCGTTTTTTCCTTCCTTATTTCCTTCTGTCTGTTTTTCTTTCTTTATTTCTTTCCTTCCTTCCTTCTTTCTTTCTTTCTTTCTTTCTTTCTTTCTTTCTTTCTTTCTTTCTTTCTTTCTTTCCTTTCTTCCTTTCTTTCTTTCTTTCTTTCTTTCTTTCTTTCTTTCTTTCTTTCTTTCTTTCTTTCTTTCTTTCTTTCTTTCTTTCTTTCTTTCTTCCTTTCTTTCTTTCTTTCTTTCTTTCTTTCTTCCTCTTCCTTTGTTTGTTTTTATCTTTCTCTGTCTCACTCTTCCCTTGTTTCTCTCTTTTCTTCTTTCCGTTTTGATTCCTCTCTTTCATTCCTTCCTTTCTTCCTTCCTTCCTTTCCTTCTTTTTTTCTTTCTTTCTTGCTTACTTTCTTTCTATCTTTCCTTCTCTTTCTTTCTTTCACTCTTTATTGCTTTCAGTCGATAAACGTCAGTTCGAGGATTTACAGTGCTCGACGTTCGTGAGGATTCTAGTTTTTGCAAGCATTTATGAACATTTGTAAGGATTGAAAAGTTTTACGGTCGAGTCTTGAGAGTCAAAGTGAGCAGAAGGCTGGAAAACAACTCAGTAGTAGCCAACAGGACAGAGATGTTGTCAGGTGGAAGCGGGGTGCGAGAAGGAAAGACATTCCAGAGATTAATTAGACAATAGACAATAAGTGCAGGAGTAGGCCATTCTGCCCTTCGAGCCTGCACCACCATTCAATATGAAAATGGCTGATCATCCTTAATCAGTATCCTGTTCCTGCCTTATTTCCATAACCCTGGATTCCATTATCCTTGAGAGATCTATCCAACTCTTTCTTAAATGAAGCCAGAGACTGGTCCTCCACTGCCCTCTGGGGAAGAGCATTCCACACAGCCACTACTCTCTGGGTGAAGAGGTTTCACCTCATCTCTGTCTTAAATGGTCGACCATGTATTTTTAAACGGTGTCCTCTGGTTCGGCTCTCACTCATCAGCGGAAACATGTTTCCTGCCTCCAGTGTGTCCAATCCTTTAATAATTTTATATGTCTCAATCAGATCCCCTCTCTGTCTTCTAAACTCAAGAGTATATAAGCCCAGTTGCTCCAGTCTTTCAACGTATGGTAGTCCCACCATTCCAGGAATTGACCTCTTGAACTTACGCTGCACTCCCTCAATAGCCAGAATGTTTTTCCTCAAATTTGGAGACCAGAATTGCACACAGTACTGCAGGTGTGGTCTCACCAGGGCCCTGGACAGCTGCAGAAGAACCTCTTCGCTTCTATACTTAATCCCTCTAGTTAGGAAGACCAGCATGCTATGAGCCTTCTTCACTACCTGCTGTACCTGCATGCTTACATTCATTGACTGGTGTTCAAGAACACCCAGATCTCTCTACTGCCCCTTTACCTAAATTGATTCCATTTAGGTAGTAATCTGCCTTCCTGTTCTTGCCACCAAAGTGGATAACCATACATTTATGCACATTAAATTGCAACTGCCATGCATCTGACCACTCACCTAACCTGTCCAGGTCACACTGTAATCTCCTAACATCCTCCTCACATTTCACCCTGCTAACCAGCTTAGTATCATCAGAAAATTTGCTAATGTTATTACTAATACCATCTTCTATATCATTAATATATACTGTAAAAAGCTGTGGTTCCAGCACTGATCCCTGTGGTACCCCACTGGTCACTGCCTGCCATTCTGAAATGGAGCCGTTTATCACTACTCTTTTTTTCCTGTCAACCAAACAAATTTCAATCCAAGTTAGTACTTTGCCTCCAATACCATGCGCCCTAACGTTGCTCACTAACCTCATATGTGGGACTTTCTCAAAAGCTTTCTGAAAGTCCAGGAACACTACATCTACTGGATCTCCCTCGTCCATCTTCAGAGCTACATCCTCAAAAAATTCCAGAAGATTAGTTAAGCATGATTTCCCCTTCATAAATCCATGCTGACTCTGAGCTAACCTGTTACTACTATCCAGATGCGTCGTAATTTCCTCCTTTATAATAGACTCCAGCATCTTTCCCACCACTGAGGTCAGACTAACTGGTCTATAATTTCCTGCTTTCTCTCGCCCACATTTCAAAAAAAGTGGTGCAACATTAGCCACCCTCCAATCCGCAGGAACTGTCCCCGAATCTATCGAATTGCAGATTGAAGCTTATTGTATTATGGTCACTACTTCCCAAGGGCTCCTTCACTTCGAGGTCCCTGATCAATTCTGGTTCGTTGCACAATACCAGACCAAGAATTGCCTTCTCCCTGGTCGGCTCCAGCACCAGCTGTTCTAAGGATCCATCTCTGAGGCACTCCACAAAGTGTCTTTCTTCAGGTCCAATACCATCTTGATTCTCCCAGTCCAGCTGCATGTTGAAATCCCCCATAACAACTACAGTAATATCTTTGCGACAGGCCAATTTCAGCTCCTGATTTCTTCTTTCGGCACTGTGAACTACCTGGAGAATGGGAACTCTTTATAGGATAACATAAACTACATTGCTGTTAATAATTGCTAAAGCAAGGAACGATTCTGTGATGTGTATGAGAAAGTATCATTTCGCTCATCAGTGAATCATCTACTCAGATTAAGGAGATTTGTTAGTGGGGAGACAGAAATGAATCATGATTAACCTGGTGAAAATGAGCGGGAGCTCTCTGCAGTTACTCAGCTTAGTATAATCAAATAAGGAGGGCTAACATCCGGCCATCGTTCCAGAACTGATAATCTTAAAGTGTAACTTAAATGTTCTTCTTGTTCATTCAGTCGATGTGGCTGATCAAAATGTATTGTACATCACAAATTATTCAGTGGGACTTTAAAATGACAAGCACATTGCAGTGAGTTTACAATCCCATGTGCCTGGTTTCCTTCCCCGAAGGACATTGAGAAACTTATCATTGTGCACTCAGTCTTCTGCATAAGGTTACAAAATATCTAAGATGTATGATCACTGCTTTTTGGACAGGCAGCAGTGTATAACCTGCGTCGTTTGGACAACAATGCGTTGTCGTGGAGTCATCGCAGTCATTAGTGTACAGGATATGTATTGTCGACAGCAATTCAATATTGAAAATATTGCAATATCTCAGTGAGGGATGACTGATACTTGGAACATCAGCATTGTTCTGCCTGTGAAATATGTAAGGGCTGCAATACCTACAATGAAGGACAATTAGTGTTTGGACGCACAGCAGTGTGCAAGTTATGTATTGTTAACAATACTGCAATGTCTACGCTATCTGATGACGGATACTTCGACGCTGAGCAGTACAAATACCGTGTAATTTGCACAGAAACACAATATCTGCAGGACTAAAATGCCTACCATGTTTCAGGTAGATATTTTCCCACTCTGCTGTGTGAAGTCAGACAATGATGACAGCGAGGGATAACTGAAATTTTTACATTCAACTGTGCATTCTGGGTATTGAACACACGAGAGCACAAGGAGGCGTTGAATCCTATTTAGATTTATCTTGGAACAGCACACTGTTTGTTGAATTCTGCCAGACTGAATGGAGCCTTGTGGCCAGAGAGATCCGTGTTAAACTCAAAGTTTTAACAGACTAGATATTTCCCACGAGACCATAATCTCCAACCAATTGATTGCATCACCTTTATACGTTAAATAAGCATAACCACACTTTACACAGACCAATCAAACTTATCTGCTTATCTCATGGTTATCAATATCTCATTACTGTCAGTAATTCTGGTTGTATTACTTGCCTTCCCATACTGTGTTCAGCCAAAGACTGCATCGAAACATTTGTCTCATTATAAGATGTGATTTCTTGGATAGAACTTTATTCTTTTGTCGTCAGCCGGTATCATGAACATTGCCTGACTCGTAGCTTCTTCCTTCTTTTCCAACTTTATATTGCCATTTGTCTTTGAGTATTTCTGTCCATAGCAGTGGCATAGTCCCCCATTCTGTTGGCAGGACGGTTGATTTCTGATGCAGAGGAAGGCCAATAGGGCACGTTCAATTCCCCACACTGACAGAGGTTACTAAGAAGGGCCCAGTTTCTCAACCTCACCTCCTCACCGGAGGAGTGGTGACCCTCAGGTTCAACCACTGTAATTGATGGTTCTCTCATGACAAAGCAGCTCTATGGTTCACTGGGACAAGAGTAACATCATCCCATCACTTTCAGCATTTTAACATTATCATTTCGTCTTACATTGTATTCCTTGATGCTCTGGTGAAATGCAGTCTCATTTTGTATCACTGTCATCATTTGTTACCCACTCTGCACATTCCTGCCCACTCCCTCATAATACTTGACTCGTTGTTATTCCTGAGTCTTACTGTCTGGGTCTCCGAAACATTCAATAACTCTGCCTCCAATGCTCTCTGAGAAGAGAGTTTCAAACAAAATCTCACAATACTCTGAATAAAGAAAATAAATCTTCTCATCACGGTAATAAAATGAAGTCAATATATAAAAGGAAAAAGGTGTAAAACGTGCCTGCTGGCTGTACTTTTAAACAACCCTGAGTGAAGGACGTTTTGCTGCAGCTGTACCAGTCTGACTGAGAACACATACGGAGAACTTTGTGTGAAGTGTGTTTGGTTTCCTTACCTGATGAAGGATATCGTTACATTCGAAGCTGCTCGGAAATGTTTCACTTCAGTTACTCCCAGGGTGAAAGGCTTATATTATGGGGTTTTAAATGTCTTATAATGTTATACAGCAATTTGAGGACAGTGGATCAGTTGGATACTCGTTGGGTGTTTTTACTGTCCAAATTTGTTGCCATCAAGCTTTGTACTTTTGTACTTTGCACTTCAGGAATTAGCCTGCTATTTGTTGTTGACTAAAGAAATCTGCCTGACTTATTCCTACCGCTGAACCTGACCCAGTCTGAAACTTCACCGTTAGCCATATCACCAACCCGGTTACATTTAAAATCTGCTGTGACCAGAGGATAAATGGGACGTCTAACCTCGGTCAGGTAGGAATGAGAAGAAATTCACAAGTTGGGAATTCATTCAAGTGGGAATTCGCTTTCCCAGGAGTTTGTGTTGGCTTAATATATATGTTACATCAAGACTCCCTTAGTTTGATTTTTGATCGACAGGTCAATAAGGGATTATACAATTCTCCGATCTTGTGAATCCTGAGATGAAGTCAGACATGGTTCGGATCAAGACTAAGAGCGGAATGAAAATTAGAATTCTGCATGGACTGCGTTTGAAGGCAGGTTGTCTGCACATTATTTCAGAATTTATTCTTATATCTTCATTGCTGGACTTTTTCTACTTCTCCATTTTTCCAAGAACAGTCACTAAAAGTGCTCAACCGCAGTGTTTTTCTACCTGAAGAGGCGTAGGTAAAGTTTTGACTTTTCTCATTTGAGGAGATGAAAGAATAAAAGTTAATTCCGCATCTAATTCTCAAGGTATGCATACTATTTCTGCAGTTGGGCATTTTATGTCAGGTCAGCAGAGTTAAAAAGTGGTGAAGTTATTGAACATATACTTTGATCATTGGTTTGGCATCACCTGAGACACTGTGTAATGTTATTGTCTCAGTGTCTCTTGGTGAGACTACCTCTTAGAACATTCTCCGCACTTATGGACTCTGTGCCTCTCAGCAGTAATGTTACTAGGAGCACAACGCTTAGTTTTGATGTTAACAAATTTCCCTTCGTACATACTCTGAGATAATCACACAGATATGACATCATTATCCCTGGACAGACTTCACTTCGAACACTATGCACCGTTTTATAGTCGTCATATCTCTTGAAGTTCGGTGAGAACTGCACTCAGTTATGATACCAATATTTCTCAGCTAAACCATATTCAGCGAGATGCCCACAATTATCCGATTAGGTTAGATTTTCTGTGGGGAGGAAACAGGCCACTTGGCCAAACAGGTCCACACCGATCCTCCGAATACGAACCCACCCAGCCCAATTCCCCTTCCATATACTTACCCCTGACTCATGCACTTAACACTATGGGCAATTTAGTACAACCAATTCACCTCGCCTGAATATTTTTGGATTGTGGGAGAATCCCACACAGACATAGGGAGAATATGCAAACTCCACACAGACAGTAACGAGAAGATTCGAATCGAACCAGGGTCCCTGGCACTGTGAGGCCAGCAGTGCTAACCACTGAGCCTCGTGTCAGTCTATTTTGTACTTGCTACCCTTTGGACACACCACACTTGGAGATCTGGGCATAGTTTTAGTCTCCATATACTTTTGCGAGATCTCACGTGTATCATTGATCTTTGTTTTATTTTCCTCATCCCATTGACTGCCCACACACGCAACAACATCGTAACATTGTGCCTCTTTTTTCCTTCGCTTGGATTACACTAAACCAATGTGGGATGGCACGGTCGCTCAGTGGTTAGCACTGCTGCCTCACAGCAACGGGAATCGATAATAACCTCAGGCGTCTGTCTGAATGGTGTTTGCATGTTTGCCTATGACTCTTTGGGGTGCTGCCAGATGTTCTTATTTCCTCCCACAGTTCAAAGATGTGAAAGTTATGTTGACTGGGCATATCAAATTACCCACAGCAATTAGTGATTTGTAGGTTATCTGTGTTAGTCAGGGGAAACGTGGATGGACAGGAAATGGGCCGGGGTGTGATTCTCTTTGGCGTGTCAGTGTAGATTGGTTGGGCTGAATAGCTTGTTTCCACATTGTAGCGATTCTAATAATGATCAAAAGAGATTGTATTACGTGATGCAGCTATTCCGGGATACTTTGCAAAGATAAATGCAAATCCATTGGCAAATTGATTACAAACAGAATTTTCTCATAGTACTGAAACTTGAACCTGAACACAGTTCCAGACGAAGTAACATGTTTTTTGCCATCTTTGAGTTCTTGAACAGTGCAGAATGACCTTACGTTTTTATTGAATCTCGGGAAGAGTATCTGGAAGTAGGAACGTTAAAGAAAACTGAGAACATAATTGAGCATGTTGTCCCATATAAATACGAGTTGCCAGGATTCAGCACTGTGAAATTATTTCGTTTGTTTACATATTTGATGCCACAGCATGCCTTCAACAGATGTTTCACTCGATCATTGTTTTTACTACAAACAACATATGGTGATTACTAAACTGGAGTGAATTTCCTCATCATTGAACATGTGGCTACCTGTGGTGGCATCCTATTATAAATTCAGCAATATGATATCAAAGCGGGCTGTTGCACTTAATGAAAACATAACATGCTTAGCAGAAACTGTAAGGAAATGTTGTTAGAGATCAATCTTCAAGGCTGCTGACACTGGAGAATTAGACATTTTTGTGCCATCGAGCCACCAAGTAGTCAGAATGCGTGGTTAATCGTGAGCGAAAAACGAAAATGATGGTAAGTGTCAGCTAATGAACGTTTTGCCACATCTTAATGACAGATAATCATTTGCAGCTGTATGGACATAAATCCCATAAAGACACCTGTGGCAACCGACCACTGCCTTCAATGGTCTCCATAGTAACTATTTTCTTTTCTTACTACAGAGGTTGTAAGTGAAGGAATATTTACTTTTTATTATACAGACAGCTGCAGGCATCAAACGCAGTTTCCAATGTGTCATGGATCACTTGCCCTCATGCAGTCAGAGTTATGTAAAACACAGAACAGGACTTCCGTTTTCTTCTGGATCTGTAAAGCGCTAATTTTTTCAGAATGTTTTCGAATTGAATCATTTTCAATACAAATTGGTGAGTTACAAATCATAACGACTAACTTCCAAGCGGATAGCAAACGTTAAACTCCATGTAATTCTGGAATCTCCCACCAGTTGACGAAAACTTCAATGTCTCTGTGCTGTATGATGCACCAGGGCCACTATTTAACTGTATAACTTGAATCAGTTATGCGCGTAAGAAGGCATTACATTTCTGTCTCACGAAATCATCAATTCTCACACATGTTACCACAAAACAAATCTTTGCTATGCTCATGATGACTACAAAATGCCAAAACTCAAATGATTTCCACAATTAATGCGACTTGAGAAAAGCGTAATGATTGCCCATCAAAGAGTAACTGATGAACCTCATGTCACATTTAACGTTATGTTAAACATCAACCTGTTAAGTGAAGATTGTGAACGTCATTTTATTGTACAGTTTTGAAAAAAAAAACGTGTGCTTAGGTTATTCATGGTCTGGCGTTGGTACTTATTTATTGAATAATAAAATTTTGAAAGCTGGAAATCCTTATAAACTACAAATCGCCAGTAGAATGAGAAACTGTGTTTAACATTTCAGGCTCAATAAATTTCTCAGAAACATGCGAGATTTAGACATTAGGAGATTCCTCATGAGTATGAGTGTAACTACGTGTTGGACTCATTGATAAATTGTCTCACTGTCTGCCTACAGTAAGCAAATCAACAACAATCAAAAATCCTCAATAAACAATGCAAGTTAATCTTAAAAGAAACAAATTATTTTGGTGTTCTAACGATGCAGTCTATTGCAGCCCATACAATAACTCCTCACTGACTGTTGGCTGATTGTTCATATTTTGAACGTATTCAGCTCAGTGAAATTTCCTTGACAGTGTAGAAATCGTTTATTTTCAGTGTACCTCTGTTTCTGCATCAATTACTTACTGTTTCCTCATTAGAAATTCAGGGTTTTAAGGGAAGATTTTCAGAATCCTAAACAAGGCCTAAGACCAACGAATCATTTTGCTTTAAAGCAGGAAAGGTTTATAAGCATATTGCCGAGAGTAGAGATTTTGAATTATAAGGAGAATGTCGATAGGCTGGGTCTTTTGTTTTTCTGGAACGCAGAGGGTTGAGGTTAGAAATCTTACAGAACTTTATAAAACCAAGAGGATCATAGGTAATTTGAACAGAAAGGGCATTTTCCCTTAGGGGTAGGACAGTTCAAAACTCGGAGTAATAATTTGAAGATGAGAGGAGAGATACTTAAAAGGAACATAAGTGTCTTCTCTTGTTTTCACACACAGCGTAGTTTTCATTTGAAATTAACTACCAAGTGCAGTTAAACCATTTTAAAATACGTCTGGAAAGCTACATAAATAGGAAATTTTTGGAGAGATATGGGCCAAACACAGCTAAATGAGATTACTCTAGCATGGAAATCATCTTCGACCTGAAAGATTGGCCAAAGGATTTGTTTCCGTGCCATATGACTCCATGAAGCAAAATCTCTATGCTTAATAACAACTCTTGAAAGACGTTATGTATCTCTGTTTATCCTATTTTCAATCAGTTTATAGTCATGTATCTTCCATCTTTTTTGTCATTGTTTATTCCATTTCTGTAATTAAGCAATAGCACATGAAAACATTACTGAAGATTGTGAGCCCCAGGAATCCTGGTACATGACGAGATGTTTTATAAATGCAGCAAGAAGTTAAAACATTGAACCATGGAAGAGAAGGAAAAAATACAAGTTTGGTACAGAAATGGAGATTATTAAGCTTCATTGCCACAGTCTTTGTTAATTAAGTAATTAAGGGACCTGGAAAGGAATATAGATGTCTATCTGAAGTGTGATGGTGCAGAGAGTGAGAGGACCAAAAAGCGAATCCAACTTACATACTGCCATTAGTTGGAAAGGATCTCTCAGAGTTAAGACACTATGATGCCTGTTGCATTGAAAATTATCCTTTCATTGTGAATTATATTGATGACCACGAACGTGCAAGGCAGAATGAGTCGGCAACTAGACAGGTAGGTATTAATCAGGAAAATTCAGCATGTTTCACTCAGAGGGAATCTAATCTGACTACCTTGACTGATTTCAATTATGCACACCCAATCTCTCTCATGGCGATGAAACGACAAGTGCCTGGTTAATAATTAAAATCTACGACACTAATTGAGAAACTGAACGTGTATAATGGGGACCTTAACAAAAAAGGAACAATGAACCCGACTGAAATTTAGAAACGTCTTTAAAACTAAGCAGAATTGACTCTCAAACAATGAAAGCAATTAAAACTCACTTCTGACAACTGAGTTGGATTCCTGACTTGGAGATTGTGCTTTCATTACAGAAGAGAGAAGGGAATCTGGATTATAAATATCAATGTTTGTCTGAAACTGAAAGGTGTGGTGCATGACGTCCATCCTGTGGTTAATAAAGAAATTGCATCAGCAGTCCACACAAATGGGAAAACATTTGCTGTGTATCTGAATTTGCAATGTAATGCTACAATTAACATCACATAGCATTGAAAGTAAGAGAATGGAGGAATGCACAGAAATGTGTAGATTGACTATCAGTGTATTAGGAATGGCTGTATCATTTAAAATTACCGTCCAAGTGGATAGTGCTGTTAAGAAGGAATATGGTGTGTTGGGATTCATTCGGAGCGGGATTGAGTTCTGGAGCCGCAATATCGTGCTGCAACTACACAAAACACTGGTGCGGCCAAACTCTCAATATTGTGCACAGTTCTGGTCCCCATAAGTCGGGAAGGATGTGGAAGCATTGGATAAGGTGCAGAGGAGATTTACCGGGATGTTGCCTGGTCTGGAGTGAAGGTCTTCTGAGAAAAGGCGGAGAGACTTGAACCAGTTCTCATTGGCATGAAGAAGGCTAAGAGGGGATTTGATGAAGACATACAAGATGATCAGAGGTTTAGATAGGGTAGACAGTGAAAGTCTTTTTCCTAGGATAATGACATCAGCGTGTACGAGGGGACATAACTGCAAATTGAGAGGTGATAGATTTAATTTAGACGTCAGAGACAACTCTTTACGCAGAGAATGGTAAGGGCGTGGAATGCACCACGTGCTAATGCTGTCAACTTAGCCACATTCGGGAGATTTAAACGATCCTTAGATAAGCACATGGATGACTTTGGAATAGTGGAGAGGGACGAGCTGAGAATAGTTCACAGATCAGCGCAACATTGAAGGCTGAAGGGCCTGTTCTGCGCTGTATTGTTCTATGACTTGTGTTCTAAAGAACGAGGAGATTGTGATGGATCAAATGAATGTTGTGTTTGACAGTCGCTTGAGCAGAGATGTTTGGGGTGCTCGTCCACAGATCCATATTTAATTGAGTGTTTCAGATGGAAGATGGTGTACTTGACATTTTCAGTGGTAGTGTAGACTTTAAGATCAGGAGCGTCATGCGGCTGATAATTGTCTGGGCTCCAGACAGAGCTTGTGTGCAGTCTTGTCTCTGCCCTGTGTAAGGGATGGGATTGCAGTGGAGTGGGTGCAAACGAGATTGGAACGATGTTGTCTCGTCTGGCTGCAGCATTTGCTCTATGAAGAATGATTGGCTCGGGTAGCGTTGATTTCTTTACAGTTGCGACCCCGGAGGAGTAACCAGTAACATTATGAAGGCTGTGGATAGATTAGGTAAGTTGCAGTTGCACCTCTTATTTGAAATGTGAATAAAAATTCATCATGATTTCAATGTGAATGGCAGGATAATTGGTGTGGATTTTCAGAATATATTTTTCAGCCAGTCAGTGTTAAATATCTGGAATACACTGTGTGGGAGGATAGTAGATACAAGAAATGTCACAATACAGAAATAATTGAAATACTGTCACAACGAAGCCTATGGACCTAATGGGATTATTGTCGGTCGGTCAGCGTTGACACAACGGGCTTGATAAACCTCTGCTCTATGACTCATTCCCTCTATTGATCATTTCGTTTAGTTGTCACTGTCAGCTTTCACAGACACAAAGATCCTTTGATTAATCTCGATCTATGGGAGAATTCTTGCCTAGTTGCTCCATTTGAGCAATTCTATTGGCCATCGTTGGCTTCTGCCCAGACTTCAAGTGGAAGAGAGTCTTCTGTAATCTGAAGCTGAACTTCAAAGTTATGGATTATTACATTTCAGTTGGTTATACAGAAAATGCAATGCAAAATATAAAATACATAAAAACTGATGTTCTATGTTCATGAAGAGCTATGTTTGCTCGGGGATGTAAGTCTATTGTAGAGCACATGTCCTTGAGAAATGGAAGTTCAGTTTCTTTTAAGTGTGTTTCAATGCAATCGACTCCAAATCATGACTCCGTTATTGTAAGGGCGTATGGACAGCCTCTGTTGGACTGATCCATTCTTCCAAATTTCCGAAACTGTTCAGTTCCAGGATTATTCTGAAAACTGAACTGTGCCATTTAGGATTCCAGAGATCGCAACTCGGACCGCTAGATTTCATAATTCAATGTGTAGGTTTGTGCTGCAATTGAACTTCTCCCACTGAACTGCGTCCGACATTGATGACCGTCATCTCCCATTGTTTCAAACTCATGAGTTTAAACAGACACAATATTCACATTGCTCCCATATTCCAACGCAAAAAATTCCTGTTGGTGATTTACAATTCAACCTACACCCCGACAAAGGACTTATTTGCAAGCTCGTTTGTTAAAAGGCTTCGAGTTAATCCCTTCTGAAATTCAAAAAAATCACATTCATAGGTTCTCCCCGATTTACTCGACTCTACTGCATGCTGAAACAAAACAAAAATTCCCATTAAATTTAATTATCAGGATTTGCCCATGAAAAGTCCAAGCTGGCTTATTTAAACACGGTTAATACTTTCTAATGTTGTGTTATCACGTCTTATTACATTATTTTCCCCAGGTACTCATGCTGGACAAACTGGCGAGTTACCATTTCTTGGGTTTGCTCTTCTGCTATATTCAAATACTCATGTTATATTTCCACCCTCCAACTGCTGCGAACTTTGGATACATTTTCACGATGACTGTGCCGAGCTCCAATATTTCCAATGACACTTCTGTTAGAAATCTAGAATGTTGAGTACCAATTTCTGGAGATACGTCAGCCATTAATTCCATTGCATGCCTATCTTTAATACGTATATTGCTATCTGATAAATTATACAAGCAAGAGGCAAGTGCAAGATGAATAATTTCAATAAGTTGAATCTATAGTGATGATTTTGGCCCACTCTCAATGTATTCATTCATTCAGCTATGTGTGCAATCCTTATATAATTATCTTGTTAAGGAAACTGTTAAGAAATTATTGGAAGCTGAGATTGAATTGTTGTCTCACAGTAGGTCTCACTATATAAAAGCAATGTTTTAATATATTTGTTTAACTTTTAAATTTAAATGCTTCCGTGACAAAAAGTAAAACTAAACTTTCCTCCGAAGCTGCAAATAGATTAAAGAACTGTACCCTAAAACTTGAAAACACAGAGGAGAAGATCTGGCGAAGGAGACGAAGAAATGAACAGAAATTCAAGTAATTTTCAATCCAATAATTAACCTTAATTGTGACATGATCCTGAGCTGACGCTCTCCATCTGCACCTCTGCTGGGACCTTGTCAAAATCTTTTCGAACTGACATGTTCAAGGATGTCACGGCACACATTGAGAGTAAGCGGAACAGGAATGTGTGTTGCATGGTTTCGATTTATTGTTATATACCTTACACCACAAGAAGATCCAAGTGTTATGGATCAGGAAAGAGACCCTCAAGCCTTTTCAGAAGGTATCCTCGAACTTTTCTTTTTCAAAAGTAGATGTATACCAGATATAGTCGGAGTAACGCAGCTTGTCAAACCATTTAAGTTCAAGCAAAACAAAATTCATTTGCAGACTAACTTTGAAACGTGAACACAAACGAACAAAATATAGAACAATTTATCTAAACTGGTAACTCAACCGACTCTAGCGCACCATCATGAAGTTGTTCCCCTTCGTGCAACATCCGATAAACACGCCCTTCAGCAAAAAAATAACTTCGAACAGAAGTGTTTTCAGGCAGGAACGTTGTCAGTGAGAAAGTCCAGACAAGTAACATGTGTTGAAGCATGGAAATCCGTTTCACTGTAGCTGCTTCGCCAGGTCGCCAGCATTTTCTTTTGACTCCCTGTCACAAACTAAACCAGACAAGGAAAAAAACATCCTGAACACATCTTGGAAAAAAAAAAGAACGAGTACATAACATGGCTAAAGGGACTGCATCATCACGCTAGGCGGTAAAGAGCACCCAACTGCGAATATGTAGCATGCATCCGGTTAAATTAAGGCAATGAATCAAAGAATGAATTTCATTCAAATAAGGTGTCAGTGGGGATGCATCAGTTACAAAAAAGGCAATTTTCCATGTCCAGTTTCTGAGTATTATTTTCATAACGGACTCGAGGATATTTTCTATTAAATATTTTGTGCTGTTATCAGCTGATTTTAGATCAATTGATGCAGCTCACTTTCCAGAAAAAAATATGTTGTAAACCATCCCATTTTATAGCACCAACACAAACTTCGAACATTCTCATAATGAAACGAATGGCCACATTCTCAAAGTGGTCAACGTTTGTCCTGGAGCTACCCAGAAGTGGCGGTGATGTCACCATTAATTATGTGGATTGGTGCTTCTGCAGACAGCTGCACGTTCTTATCCACAATTCGCATTGTTCTGTTTTGCATGCCACATCTCTGGAAGCATCTCTCACTCTTTGAGGCTGTCCTCTGATGTATGACTAGAAAGCCACCTATTGCAGAATGATACATTATGAGGCCAATTTGATTGGAAAGGCCATCAATGCATCCATTTTCTGGAAGTTATCACCTCCAAACTGATGCACATTTATTGTCAGCATTACCAGAGGAGGTGGAACAAAATTCGCTAAGTGGAGGATGGAGATAAACGGGCTTTCATGAGATTAGGGACACTGAATTAGCCCCTGACTCTTTGGTACTTACAGTAATGGCAGTGCATTTCTAAAAGCGTTGAAATACATTCCAGTCTTGACTGGTGGTTAGTGTTTATTTGAGTGATTGCTGAGAGAACGCTTCTCATAGATAGAGCGGCTGGGCGTCTCGATTCGGAGATTGTATTGGCATAAGAAGCCATTTGTTGAAGATTGAAATGGTGAGAAATTACATCGCTCAGTTCATTGTGAGTCTTTTGAAATCTCTACCGCTGATTGAAGTGTTGGCTTGATTGTTCAGTAGCATCGAGTTTCAGATGGAGAGTCTCTGGGCTATGTGGAGACAGCAAGGGAGGGCTGGAATACCATAGAGGACGGTACAAGTCAGGAGATGTTCTGAATGGATGGTGTGAGCAGTCTTGATGACAGAAATGTCACTCTTAATCCTTACTGTGATTCGGTAACGATAGTACTGCAGCATAGCACGTCGTGGGAAGTTTTGAATAGCCTTTTTAGCAATTGGAACTCGTGCACTCAAAAAACCAAGGATGGTGGCATGAAGTTCTTGAGGATGACTGGTGTTTATTTTTCTCAAAGAGGCAAGCTCATCCAGGAATGTGGATAATGAAAGGCCGGTATTTGAACTAGAATGGCAGAATGAAATGGAAGAACAGAAATTTAAAGGAGAATATGTGCGTTCCTTCTCATATAATTTTGAATATGGTCCTTGGGAGAACTGACATGTCAATGGATTCGGGATGTGGATGGCAGAACGCTTACCAAATTGTATTATTAACACGTTATATACAATTCCAAATGACTGGTCAATCCTGCAATGTCGGAATTATCATCGATGAACTTTGTTCAGCACTTGCTCAGTTTTCGAGAGCAGCAGAGGAGACCCAGAGACTTACAAGTGCTCTACACCTTCACTGTCGCATAAAGAACGAAATCTTCACTTTTGCTTTTGGTGATGTCTCGCTGATGTTGGAGGAAAATAAGTCATACACAATAGAAAACAAGGGGAAGTCTTACAGACCAGTTTCGTTTCACAGATGTATTTTATCAGCATGTGGTTGTTGTTATCAGTTGGATAGCCACGACGTTATCCCTGGGAGGACTTGCTAACAATTTAATAGGATCTGATAGTCACACTTCCAGATGGACTCATAGAACTCCCTTCAGTGTTGATTGGACAGAAATGAAACAGAAAGCAGGCATTCGCCAGCAGCAGAAAATACTAAGAATATCGTGGAGTCTTCAAGCTTCATAAAGGTGTTCACGGACCAAGAATTCAATGGCAAAGGAAATCAGGCTGCCCGCATATTTGACAGCTACCATTGCAACATTCAGCGGCCAACAAATAATTTTCATCAGCGACAGACAGCACCAAGGAATGATTACAATAAAGAAGAAGACATTCAACCCATTTCTCTCTGCATCCCCGTTGATATAGCCATTTAATAAATGGCACTGCCAATGTGTTCTCCCTTCAACCCAACACACTTTTCTCTATCAATTAATTCAAAGTTCTTAGCACTAAAATAGGCCACCTTAATCTTGGGAACCACATTCCAACTTCGAACCACTCACGGTTTGAACTATTTTATCTTCTGTAATTATGGCTTCTGCGAATCACTTGGCATCTCTTCTCTCCCATCCCCCCCCCCCCCCCCCCCCAACCAAGGGGTTTCCTGTTATCTACACTGCCAAAAAGCGTTATTGTGTCGAATGATTAATATGAAAAATCGTTTTTAAGCTCAATTTACTTCTAAACTGCACACATGATCCAACTTGCTCATTACTGGAAAAATTCTTGTGAACCTCATTTAAATTCACTCAATAGCTTTTACATCTTACTTAAATGGCAATGCCTAGATATGGATTCAATATTCTAGATGATGCTTAAATACTTTCTACGTTAAGCTCACTCAGCCTAGTTTCACTTGTACACTGTATCTTTATCAATAAATGCTTGGATGTTATCTCTTTTCATCATTCAAGGCTAATTCGTTAAGCCATCTGCAGCGATGAACATGTATTTAACTGTTTGTACCATCAACCTGATAAAACATGGTAAGGTTCGCACATCTAACCCGTGGGAAGTGAACACAGAACTTCATGCCCAAATGTCAGACTTCCCTCTTGGATGACAGCAACCTGATTATGACCATATTCTGCACAACAGCGAGACCGAAAATATCAGTTCTGTTCAGTTGCAATCAATGGTCAAACTTTATTGTGAATCGATAAGGTGGTGCTTTGGAAACCAAGCCACTTTGACCAACATCAGAATGATTATGTTACATTGCACTGATTTAATATCTGGATTTTGTCCGGACTGAAAAAACAGTCAAATTGGTCTTTGTTCGAGTAAATATATATTGACGTTAAAATAAACTATTTGTGAGAAAAAGCCGGATGATATCTCCGCTATCTGGGTGTAGAGATTGACAGATAGGATGATCAGTGGCAAACGGAAAACATCATGACTGTGAAGAAGCATTCAGATGCCCATTTGTGATTCCAAGACGTACGCATCTATAGAATAAGTACAGAAACGTGGGTTTTGTAGTGTCAAGAGATTGATTTTGACTGATACAAATTTTATATGCTGTAGGGATTTCTTCTGTGTTGTAATCTCCTATGTCAATGAAATTTGTACTGGCAGCGAGAACACTCGAATTAACCCACCTTGCATCCAGAGACTCACACCCATCAGAACAAGGATAAGAATCAGACACACAGTAGAACAAACACGAAACTCCAGTGCAAATCTTATTAAGAAATTTGCAAAGGATTTAACTAAAGTAGATGAAGAGGACATGCTCGAACGAATCAATGCCTAGTGTCTCAAGCAGAAATGCGCACTTCTGAAGCAAGTGGTGAAGAGTGTAAATTGTATACTGTGGTTCGCATTGAGACAATTCGACGACAGGAGCAAGCATGTCTTGTGGAAATTATGCAGGACCTTGTTGAGACCCAGCCTATGGAATTATGTGAAATTTTGGTCCCTTCATCAGAGAAAGAAATTTCAGTGCATACAGTGATTGAATCCATGGTGGCACTGATGGTTTACCAGAATAATTCTAACGGTGGCAGGATTGTGGGAACGCTTAGTCAGCATGAACAATTTGTACCACAGGATCTGTTTCCGTGCTCTTAGACTCGATGACTCGATGAGTGACATATAAAGACACAATGGAACACTTTGGGTTATGTTCACTGGCGTTTCTAATTAATGGGGAGCTCGTACAGAATTTAGTTTTCTAAAGCGATTGGACAGGATACAAGCTTTTAGGATGCCTGCAATAACTAGGGAGTCTCAAGGCCAGACATCACAGTCTAAGGATACGGGTTAGGAATGAACGAGTCTTTACCCAGAGAGCGATGAATCTGTAGAACTCTCTGTCACACAAAGTTGCTGAGGTCATTACACTGAATATTCTACCATTAGCAGTCCAAACAATTGTTTTGGTTGAAAGGATCAAAGGTTATGGTACAAAAGGGGAACAGAGGACTGAGGAGACCTGATTTTATTGAACAGCAGAGCAAGTTCAACGGTCGAAATGAAAGACTCTCGCGCCCATTTTCTACGTTTCTCGAGGTTAACATAGAAACATGCGATTTTTCTGGCACAAATCTAGTCCTGAAACATTACAAAGTCCGATCTGTGTTACTGAGAGGTCGCAGCAACTTGGAAGATCGATTCAGATGAAAGGTGAATGAAAGCCATTGCATCTAATTTTAAACTGGGACTTACAATTATCAGTAAAATCTGAAGTTGAAGCATATGTATCAATGAAATGTAATGAACTCACGATCAGTTTTATCGCACTCACCTCTTACATTTATGTGTACAGAATCACTCATAGAAGCATTTAGCTTTTGTCCCTTCACATCGGTTTCATATACTGACTCAAGTAACGTCCTTCACCCAGATCAATACCTGTGACCGTTAAAATGCCAGCATTGCTGCTGGCGTTAAATGATTGGGTATCAGAGTAATTCGACGCTTCTGTCCCTAAATACAATATGGTGGCCGAAATCTTCGGAGGGCTAGTGCTGTTAATGATGATTGTGCTGCCTTCAACTGCTTCACGAGAATCCACTGATATATTCGGTTTCTTTAAATCTACAATTGAAGGAAAAATGCCGCGTTTCTTTCTATGCGCAATATGTAGAGTCATAGAATCCAACAACACGGAGATGGGACGTTTTGCCAAACCGATCCATGCTGACCTAAATGTCTGTCCACGCTAACCCAATTTTACCTGCGCTTGGCTCATGTCCTTCACATCCTTTCTTATCCATATATTTGTGCGTGGACACAAGATTTTGAATTTCACTTAAATATTTGAGGTTGTCATTAAAAGAGAGCTATTTATAACGGCATCTGTACATTTTAAGAATAGTTCATGTTAAAATTGCATCAAGTATATGTTGACCACAGAAAGCTTATGACAATGGAACATGGAGGTGTCACGATCATGGGGTGGAATTGTATAAACATAGCCTGCTTTCCAGCTGGTAGATTTGGGTTCATTTGCACTCAACTTACAAGTTTCTCATACACCTCTAAACCGAGCGATAACACGAGCACAGTATCACTGCAAAGCACGTAATAGCGGCTTTCTCTCCAATTGCACACACACCTGTCGATTGATCAAGGGAACTCTCAGGCGCTGTTAGAGTCAAAGTGCTGTACAGCATGGAAACGCACCCTTCAGTCCAACTTGTCTATGTTGGCAAGGGATCTTAAATTAACCTAGTCCCATGTGCCAGCAATTGGAGCATATCCCTCTAAACCCTTCCTATTCAGACATCCATCGAGATGTTTTTTTGAATGTTGTAATAATACAATATGTTCCTCTGGCAGTTGCTTCTATATGTACACCAGCCTCTACATGATAAAAAAAATGATAAAACCTATGTCCTCTACATTTGGAAATACGAACCCCAGGAAAGAATCAGGGCTCTTCAACCAATCCATGCTCCTCATGAATTTAGAAACTTCTTTGAGCTCAGCAGTCTGCCTCCGAATCTCCAAAAAACATTAGCACCCGCCAGGTCAGCATCCTTTTGCCGCTCAAATTCTCCAACCCTGACAACATCAGGGCATGGTATATTGGTGAGACGATACAAACGGCACGACCATGGACAACTGGATACCATGCAACAATGACCACGTAAGAATGTTCTCTCCCAGTCGGTGAACACTTCAATGATCAAGGGCATTCAGCATCAAATCTTCTGGAAAGCGTCCTCCAAGGCGGCCTTCGACATGCACAACAACGTAGAATCACTGAGAAGGAAGGAAACCAAGTTCCATACGCAGGAAAACAGCCTCAGCGGTGGTATTGGGTACACGTCACGCTCCTGAAAACTTCATCATACTGTTCTGTCTTTGCAAAATCTTCCTTATCGTCCCATGTTAACTTCATCACCTTGGTAACGTGTTGTGATGTCTAAACCTTCAATGGCTTGCACTGTTTTGGTTTACTTGTTGCTTTCGTTAGACCGTCGGCATGTGACTCTGAGAACCTATCATGTTATTCCAGCCATTTGAGCGGTCTCCCGCACCACCTCTGCCTTAATTAATTGTATTGCAGTTAAGTTCCTTCACTTAGTACTCAAGTGTTGACACTTCACTCACACCGTCTGAAACATTTCATCAACTGCAGAGACTTATTATTTAGCCTATCTATACTCTAGTCACACCATTGGCATGATATTTTGATCTATCTGCCTATTGGTATTTCTTCCTATAAAATCCATACCTGCATGATTTTCTTCATTTCACCTGAGGAAGGGAAATACTTCAAAATCTTGCGATTTCAGACAAACCTGTTCAACTATCATCTCATGTCATTGATTTCTGTTTGTTGAAGAATGCAAGTCCATGACTGCACACTAAATGGGCCATGCAGGGTCAGTCTTCCGTGCTTTCCGAAACAAGTAACAGGATAAGCTCAGTCCACGTGACACTTGCATTCAATTCTCACGACGTCCATTCAATACACACACCCTCGGGATGGTAATGGCCAGCCAAGCAATTCCTGGCTCAGTCTGGGATTCGTTCTGAAAGGCAAATCCACTCTGTTAGTTTGCTGTCATTTCCAAGTAAACAACCCGTTCTGTGAAACTGAATACAGCATGGTCGTGCGTAAATGCCAATCGTGTCGACAAACAGGTAATCTCCACTCCTTTGCACCCACCTGCAATTGCGACCCGAACAGGTCGGCTGTGTTTTGACTCCAAAGATCTTCCTTTGATGTTGATTGTCCTTCATGTCAATTTCACTATGTTTCATTATTTGGCTGTCCTTATAGAATTTGAAGATTTTCGGGTGATCATCTGCTGTCACTGTACAGGTTATGGTGACCCTCTCTGCTTTCACATACACCCCACTTGACTGATTAAGTGATGTCATTGGTGTTTTCAGAGGATCTGTAGTGATGAGATAAATGGTAAAGAACAATTGGTCATATTATTTGTTTGTACAGCAGGTCGCCATAGGTATCATTCGCTGGGAAGATGTTTATGGTCCATAATTGATGCTTGATATGGAGGTGACAAGTGTTCTTCTTGAACCTAATGAGCGAATGTCCTATAGTCAGGCCCACATCAGCATTGGGAATGATAAGTCTGTGACCCAAATTCAGTGATCTAAGGGCTGTAGCATTCATCGTGTTTTAAGAAAGACCGTTTCAAGCCACCTGGAAGAGACATGACTGATCCCTTTTCATCAGATTCGTTAGATTTAGTTCCAATGTAGGACCAGGCCAGAAATTACCAACCCTCTCCTATTACCCTCATTGAATTATTGTAAAGGGGTAGCCTTGGCTTCAGCAGTTCTATTTATTTGAAGACAGGTCTCAGATGCTGTTTTCCAAATTTGATCCGAATGATCAATCTCCAGGCTTTCATCAAGATATACTTTATACTTACAACACACCCAAAGCACAAAACAAATGTGGAATTGGCACTGTTTTGATTTTACTGTTATCCCGATCGAGATAACATGTCATTTAAAAACTAATAATCAAATGTGCCAATATATGCGGCATCCCATAAACTCGCCCCTTGTGTAAAATGCAACTCAGCAAATCAGGTTTCATGTTTGTGTGCTGTCCTTTCACTTGCACAACAGAGAGACAGGGATGTCGAGCTCCAAGCGTAAGCAAGCCACTTGGCTCAAACCTTCTTACAAGAAAAAGCCTTCATGGGCTTGTGTCAGTCCAGAAACGGCCACTCGTCATTCTTTGGTGTGATGCAAAACGAACATCCCCGGGAGAAATGTCCATTTGATGCCAGAAGGAGACATTTCTTCATCACTATAGCGACATTTCAAGAGAAACACAATGGAACATCTCTCTCGAAAAGGGGCACAGTGTTGACACGTTCTAGAGGACGGAGTCAAACAGATACTACATCTTTCAGAATAAGTAATTTCACTATTTCCTCCCAGTACGAGCCTGTCTGAGCCCACCCACTTGGCAGCACAGTGGCTCTGTGGTTAGCATTGCTGTCTCACTGCGCCAGGGACCGGTGTTCTTTTCCCGCCTCAGGCACCGATCTGTGTGGAGTTGCACATTCTCCCCGCATCTGTATGGGTTTCCCACGGTAGCTCTGGTTTCATCCCACATTCGAAAGATGTGCAAGTCAGGTAAATTGAACATGCACTTCCCATATTGTTAGATGCATTAGTCATGGGTAAGTCTAGGGTAGGGAAATGGGTCTGGATGGGTTAATCTTCAGAGAGTTGGTGTGGACCTGTTGGGCCGACGGGCATGTTTCCATACTGCAGGGAATCTAATCTACTCTAACCTCAAACTGCCATCAACGTTTATCTTTGTCCATGTCGTCTGATTCTCAAAACTGAAGCAAAGTGGGACTTGAAAGTACTTTGCTGTATGGAACAGGTGATAAAATACACCCTGATTGTTTTTTTCGCCCTGGCTTATTTCGGCCTATTTTGTATTCAATGGTCAAATTGTGCAGGTGGAAGGGAACTTTCTAAACCTTTCCACAATTCCACTATTCTGTTTCCTCCTAGCAACAGACCATGTGCTCCATTGTCATTGAAAGGCTAGCGGGAACTCATTGCGGGCAATCTCTGAGAAACAGGATGGTACGTCTTTCTCTTATCAGGCACAGTCTTATCACAGTCTCCAGGACGGTGTTAAAAGGATATTAAACATTGCGTAATCAGTAACTTTCCTACTTTCTGTCTATCTGAAGTGAGCTTATATTTCTCCATGGAGTACCAAAAATGACGCTTTATGTTTCTGGAACGTGTGGGAAAATAAACATTCTCCCCTGGTTGCATTCGGTCTTCTTTGCATTTAAAGGTTTAAAAATCAAATTGAAAGGGATTTATTTTTTTCTGTGTCAGAATCATTCCTGATATTGAAATCTCAGACTTAAGGATGCTCGTTTAAAGCAGATATTTTTTAGGAATTTATTGTTTCAGATAATTGGGAATCTGTAGAATTCTGACTCCCAGAGGGTAGTTGATTTTGAATCGGTTGTATGTTAGGGACTGTGACGGTCAGATTAGGAATCAGTAAAGTAATCCTGTGCGATGTTGATAAAGTTTGATAGTCGTGTTTGAGGTTTATCAAATCATCCAATTCTCATTGAATAGCAGCACCGCCACGATGGGCTGAATTCCATTGCTTCATCTACTGTGCCTGATGGTCTAAATGCTGGACCAGAACAACCACATATTGTCTACGCATATTTCCAACGAATTGGTTTCCCAGCTTATGAATCAAGCATTCCTGGAAGCAACAAGTTACAATTTCATTGCAACTGGTATGATGTGATACCATGCGCCACAGACGACAACACAATTGAAATCAGAATCAGGGTGAAACCGGAGGTAATGTGGGATTAATCACTTTCCTGTCAGGAAAAGATGATCTCACAATCCGAATCTTCAAACCATGTTCCACTTCATTGTGCAACATAGTGAATTCGCACTGAATGGACTTTGCAGGATGGTTAGGGTCATGCTCTACGAAACAAGCAATGGTGCAATCTCAGCATGCCTTACATCTGGGTACGATTTTCACTTATTTTTATTCAAAACACAAACATTCGGTGAGGAGGAGACCAGCCAAGCAATTCTGGGCTCTGTCTGGTGGTCAGTTCTGAGATGTCAATCCACTCTGTTGTTTGGTCACTTCAAAGTAAACAAACCATTTCGTGACACTGAATGCAACATCAATTTTTGAAAGTACCAAAAGTGCACGTAACAAATAGGTAACCTCTGTTCCCTGTCACCCACCTGCGATAGTGACGCGCACAGACTGGCTGAGCTTCGATTCCAACCATCTTCCTTTGATGTTGATTCCATATTTACATTGGTATTCGCCGTTTTATCGTTCATCGTATGTCCAGAATTTTCCTACATTGTCCTTCTCGACAATTTCACCATGTTTCATTACCTGGCTGTCTTTGTAGTGTTCGAATGATTTCTGATGATCATCTGCAGTCACTGTGCAAGTCATGGTGACCTTCTCTGCTTTCACATACACCCCACTCGGCTGAATAAGAGATGTTACTGGTGTTGTTGGAGCATCTGTAAATGTGGGATAAATGATCAGAAAAAACAATCATTTATATTCCTTGTTTCCCTGTAGTGTACTGTAAGTGGCACTAACTGGAACAATGTTAACGATCCCCTCAATTGCTTGATAAGTTGGTGGTGAGCAGTATTCTTGTTTCATTCCTGACGAAGGGATTCTGTCTGAAACGTCGATTCTCCTGCTACACGGATGCTACCTGACCGCCTGTGCTTTTCTGGCACCACACACTTTAACTCTGACCACCATCATCTGCAGTCCTCGCTTTCTCTGAGTCATCCTGAACCACAAGACCCCATGTGCAGTAGTTAGAGCCAGAACATCATTCAATTGAGAATGTTGAAACTTTGGCCAAGAGGCTGTGATCGAAGAGATGATATACCACCAAGACAGACCAGGGATTGGCTTTCAGGGAAATTTGATGCTGGTGATATTCTCATGTATCTCCAAACTGACTCATCTAAATGGCAAGGGTTTGGAACGTGTTATTAAGTGAGAGGAAGTGGGTTAATCGGTGCTACATTAAATGATTGATGAAAACGTTCGTTCAGTGCCAAGTGGCAGACTTTTACTTGGTCAAATTATATCACTGACTGTTGGCTTTCTCAGCTTGGGTTCCTGTTATGGACAAGACCAGAGGCTGCACCCCAAAAAGGCCTACATCCAACACGACACAACATTGCAAAGAATGAAACCTGATTCGACCGTTTATATTTATATAAAGGCAAGTAGAAGGCATTGTATTCTGTTATGAATCGATTGGGTTCACAACTAGGGTTTAACCGAAACACACTTTAGTCTTAGAACACAGTCAAATCTCAAAAATTGCATAGCTTTAACTCTATTGAAAGGTCTATCGAGATAGTGCTCAATTTGACCACCAATCGTTCACTGTTCTGATATAGGCAGCATCCCATAAATAAACCCTTGGATAAGTTGCAATTCGGCAAAACAGATTTTATTGTCATTTGCTGTCATTGTACTCTCACTGCAGAAAGTGGGCTTTATCTGCTCGTGTCCACAGCCAGTTGCCTGAAACCTGATCATTAACTGAAAAACAAATGTAAAAGACTGCCGTGTTTTGTGTGAACACTGCCACTCATGATTTATTTTCCTCATTAAAAATAAACACTCATTCGGAACTCAAAAGCTGTTTACTAATTGCTGGTCTGAAGAAGGCATTTCGATACAACGGTGGTAACACCGCCATGCAAGAGAAACAGGAAAGCTCTGTCAAAGGGCACATATTTTCACATTCTTGAGTATGAGTCTAAATGATATTTTGAAAATTGTAATCAATGACTGTCCTGCTTCAGCCCTGGAATGTGTGTTCATTTTTCCCATGGAGTGTAATTGGCAAAACAGCAGAATAATGAAACTTGGTGATGTGTTGTTCTGCGATGGGCAGGAACAACGGCACTTTCTAGTCACTTGATTGAATTCCGTTTCCTTTGCATTCAATTGTTAAATAATTCTAGGTGGAAGAGATTTCTAAAATTCAATCCCTCTCCACTTTTCCACTATTCTCTTTCCAACTAGCAAAGGACTACGTGCCGCATGATCACAGAGACTCGAGCAGGACTTTGGACAATTTCTCTAAAATAAACAGTTTATTTGAAATGGATAGGTATTGGGAACATTCAGATGTGTCGCAAAGGTATATCAGCAATCTCTGTTCCTGTAAAATCACCTACAACTGTGACGGTCAGAGAGTTGCTGTGTGGTGATTGCAGCCATATTTCATTGATGTGAACTTTATATTGACATTTGTACTGCACTTCCTGCATTGCATTGATCACAGTGGGGAATGAAATGCTGCTCTTCTAGACTTCTTCAGTGTAGTACTTCTCTTGGCTTCCTCTGTAACTGTAGAATATTCTGGAGAAATGATATTTGACCACAGAACAAGTGACCGTAGCCGTCTCCTGAACGACATACACTCCAGGTGCTTGATCCAGGGAGATCTCTGGCGCTCATGCGCATCTGTACCAAAATGGGCGGCCCACTGACACAGTTGTTTGCACTGCTGCCTCACAGTGCCAGAGACCCGGGTTCTATTCCTGCCTCAGGCGACTGACTGTGTGGAGTTTACGCATTCTCGCCGTGACTGCTCCGGTTTCCTCCCACAGTCCAAAAATGTGCAGATTAGGTGAATTGGCCATGCTAAATTACCCGTAGTGTTAGGTGTAGGGGAATGGGTCTGGGTGGGTTGTGCTTCGGCAGGTCGGTGTGGACTCGTTGGTCCTGTTTCCACACTGTTAGAAATATAATCTAATTAGATTAACTGAAAACGTTTAAGGGGAGTCCGTGATACTTTGTCCAAAAGCGTTCTGTACGCTCATCTTTCAAGAGTCACTAAATGGTTAAATTTGCCTTAGCAGAACTATTCACCTCCCAGCAGAATGGCTTAGATGTGGCTCTTTATTCCAGGTCATGCGCGGGTTTCACGTTACTTTATTTCCATATCAGGGCTGGGAGCAACAGTCAGGTGACGGCAAAGCGTCATATTCTGCAAACAGGCAGGGATGCACCGGGAAACAGATGATTGCATGGTGATGTCACCATTAAATGCGCCTCCCTACTTTCGAAATCCAAAAACACCCTCAAGCGCTGAGGTGAAAACCCAATTGTAACAGAAATACTGGCATGCATTGTTTTAATAAACAAACAATATTCTCAATATTAAGGCCAACAGAAGGCAATCTATGATTTCTCACATTCCAGGCACGATATGTTGTGTAGTTCACCAGATAAGCCTTGAGATCACGCTTCCCTCCAGCGTGTAATTCAGTGCATTCACACTGAACGGAGGTCAATGGTGACTTGGCTTCCAGTCAGTGTTCAAATTCTTTCTCATTTTCATTAAATAAACAAACGCTTGATTAAAAGGTGCGCTGTTGCAAAAATGATGGGCGCTTGTTTGGCGTTGATCTCTGAGATAGAAATCCATGCCTTTGGATGACTCTCACTTTAAAACAACCAATCTGTTACACCACGTTGAATGCAAGTCGATAATTGGACAAATTGTCTCTGTTTCGTTTCCCTCTAACCGTCTTCCTTTGATGTTGACTGTATACTTACATTGGAATTGGCCGTTTTGAACGTTGCCATTCACCCGAAATCTTCCCACATGGCCCTTTATGTCGATTTATCCTGGGTCATTTTTGGGCTTCCTTTGTAAAAGTCGAATGGTATATCGTGAACATCTTCAGACACGATGCAGATTTGAGTGACTATCTCTGACTCAACGTACACTCCACTTCGATCATCAAGTGACATCGTTGGTTTTCGAAGAGGATCTGTAGGGGTGAGATACAAAGGCAATTACTATTTGTTTGTAGATTAGTGAGAGGTAGACATCGCCCGCTAGAACAGAATTTATTGCCACTTCCGAGCTACCCATTGGTATGTTGAGGGTAAGCTGCTTTATTGGACCCTGCTGTCCATGTCCTGCAACATGATCCATAATGCCGTTAGGGCGGGAGATCCATGATTTTGACAGAGCGTCATTGAAGGAACTTCAAGATGTTTCCAAGTCAGGGTAAAGAGTGGCACCTAGGAGAACTAAAAAGTGCTGATGTTGAAAGAATAATAGAATCCAGGCAGTACAGAAAGATGGCTTTTGGCTTAACTGGTCTCCAACAAGCCACTAATGAGCATTGTATCTAATGCACATACCCCATTTTTACCATGGTGTTGGACTAATGTGTGCAAAGTTAAATCTCACACAACACCAGGTTTACAGCCCAACAGGAATCACTAGCATTTGGAGCACTGCTCCTTCGTCAGGTGGTTGTGGCATGTAAGATTGTAAGACCCAGATTTTATAGTAAATGTCTACAGTGTGATGTAAATGAAATTTAACATTGAGAAAACCCCAATTGTTTGTTAAATCTATCACCTCTTAGAATGACCATGTTGGCTTCAGTTCTTTCATATGTAAATCGTAAAATATACAAAAAATACATTCTCAATGAACTTTAACAATTGGTGTCATGTCGGGCAAGATAATTCTTTCAAGGTGTGAGCTACCCTGTGTGAGACTGTGCCACGACGTTCAGACTGATTCTAATCTAAAGGCGGATTTACTGAACCTTACAAGCTCAGTTCTTTCATGTGCAAATCAGAAAATGTTTTTTACAACTTACATTCCCAAATGAACCTAAACAATTGGTGTCATGTCGTCCCAGATAATGCATTGAAGGTGTGAGATGTACTGTGTGAGACTGTCTGTGCCACAATGGTCAGACTGATTCTAATCTAAAAATGGGCTTTCCAGAATTTTACATGGTCAGTTATTTCATATGTAACTCGCAAAACTTATTTAGAAGCGACATTCTCAAGTCAACTAAAACAATTGGTGTCATGTCGGTACCGATAATGCATTGAAGGTGTAACCTCACTCTGCCACAAACCCAAGGACAACCTCATGATGCTACACTTCTCCAGCTTCCACCCAAAACATATTAAAACAGCATCCCCTATGGTAATGTCCTATGCATACACAGGATCAGTTCAGGTGAGAAGGAACATGATGGGCATCTGGAAGTACTCAAGGATGCCCTCATAAGAACAGGGCACGATGCTCAACTCATCGACCGCCAGTTCTGATGAGCAAGGAACCGTAATGACTTCCTCTGGAGGCAGTCACAAGCTGCATCTGACATGGCACCTTTCATTGTCCAGTACTTCCCAGGGGCAGAAAAACTACACCATGTTCTTCGTAGCCTGAAAATTATTATGAATCAGGATGATTACCTCGCCGAGGCCTTCCCCACACTTCCACTTCACATCTTTAAACAATCACCAAACCTCAAACAAATCATTGCTCGCAACAAACTGCCCGGCTTTCAGGAAACTACCACACAACCTTGTCGTGGTAAATGCTGCAAGACGTGTCAGAGTGTGGACATGGATACCACTTTTACAAGTGGGAGCACCTCTCACCATGTACGTGAAAGGTACTCATACGACTCAGCCAAAGCTGTCTATCTCATACGCTGCAAGTCAGGATGCCCTGAGGCATGGTACATTGGAGAGACCAAGCAGAGGCAATGGCAAAGGATGAATGGACACTACACAACAATCATCAGACAGGAGTGTTCCCTTTCATTCAGAGAACACTTCAGCAGTCAGGGACATTCGACTCGGAATTTCGGGTGACCATCCTCCAAGGCAAACTTCGGGACAGACAATAACGAAAAGTGGCAGACCAGAGGTTGATAGCCAAGTTCAGTCCCCCATGGGATGGCCTCAACCGGGAATCATAGGTTCAGCACACACTATAGGTGACTCCATTGCACTACACACACACACACACACACACACACACACACACACACACACACACACACACACACACACACACAGGCAGATGCACAAAAAGACAATCGCACACACACATAAACTGCTACACACACGCATACACACTCCTTTCCACACATACACTCATCTTCAAACCCATTCACTCACGCAGACCCTCTCTCATGCACTCACACATTATTCCCACACTCACACACACTCTCACAGACTTATACCCCTTTACACTCACTCTCACACAATACACACATACACACACAATCTCACAGAAACTCATAAAACACTCCCTCACGCCTATACAGCAACCCACATTCACACATAAACACATAAGCTTGTGGGGTGAATTTGAAATTGCAGGATTACGTTTTATTTTGCTCAAACCCTGGCTGAATCTGTTAAGATTCTGTAAACCTGTTTAGATTAGAATCAGTCTGATCAAATTTCGTTTTACCTTGGTTAACAATTCAGCCTGTTCATCCATGGACTGTATAGATCATTTTAACATGGACAACCCACCTAAGCTGTACACTCGTGGACTCTGCGAGGAAACCACAGGACATGGCTGAAACCCGCATAGATAGGAGGTGAACTGTCAATCTCTAAATAGTCGCCTGAGGTTAGATGCAATCCCGAATCAAAGGAGCTATCAGTCAGCAATGATAATTAGTTTGTCACCAAAACGATTAAGTCTCGTACTTCCCTGTTGTTTGTAGCGGGATTTGAAACCATGAGCCCAGAAAATGATCACGGAATTCCACATTCACCAGAACAGTGACACGACCATCATACAAGACGAACCCAACCTATGGATGTAGGTTTACTTGCTGAGCTGGGAGGTTCATTTCCAGACCTTTCGTCACCCAACTACGTCGCATCTTCAGTGAGCCTCAGGCGAAGCAGTGTATATGATTGCTGCTTTCTATTTATATGTTTGGGTTTCTTTGGGTTGGAACATCGCTGAAATGATGTGCATGACTCATACTTGAATTGCCTCCATTTGGATTTAAGTGTTTGGAATACTGGAAATAATTGCTGGTCAGGCATCATCTGTTTGTGCGGCAAGAAGGCAAGTGATGGCCAGGCTATGAAAATTGAATCCATTCATGTAACTTGCTAATTGATATTCCACTAAAAGGCGTCAAAGGGTAGCATATATTAATTTAGTGAAACGGCAGGACGGACATTGGAATTATGAGAACAACACGTTATTCGGTAGCAAATTGCAGGATTAGGGTGAGAGGGGAAAGATATAAAAGAGACCTAAGAGGCAACAATTTTTCACACAGTTGGTGAACATTTTCAATCAATCACCCCCGCTGTCTTCCTTCAGCTAGCCAATTTCTGATCCAAACCGCTAAATCACCTTCAATCTCGAAACGCTGTATTTTGTGCAATAGCCGTCCGTGTGGAAGCTTACTAACGCCTGTCTGAAGTTAATATGCACACATCACTCGCTGTGCTTTCATACACCTGATTTGACACCTTCTCGAAGAACTCAGTAAGGTTATTGAGGCATGACGAATCCTTCTGGAAACCGTGTCGTCGATCCATAATCAAATTACTCCTTTCCAGATGATACAAATCTTATCTCTTATAACATTTTCCAACACCAGCCCAGAATCGAAGTAACTCTTTCTGACCTTTTATTATCAGGTTTAAGCAGAGTCCCCTTCTTAAACAAGGGTACAGCATTTGCTTTCCTCCAGATTTCTGACACTCCGCCTGTCGACAATGAACCATAATGATCAAAGCTAAAGTCTCTGCAATCTTCTCCCTGGCTCCCCAGAGAATCCGAGCGTAAATCCCATCCAGCCCAGGGGGCGTATCTATTTTCAGATTTCGCAAAATTGCTAAAACCTCCTCTTTGTCAAACACAATATCATCTAATCTAGAACCATACATCTCCATATTCTCACTAACATTGCCCTTTTCCAATGTGAATAGTGATAAAAAGTCTTCACTAAGCTCTTCCTCTGTGTCCTTAGTTTCCACGCACAACCTCACACTGCTATATTTGATTCGCCTAATCTTCCTCTCGGTAAAAACAATGACTGCAGATGCTGGAAACCAGATTCTGGATTAGCTGTACTTTATTCCTGATGAAGGGCTTTTGCCCGAAACGTCGATTTCGCTGCTCCTTGGATGCTGCCTGAACTGCTGTGCTCTTCTAGCACCACTAATTCAGAATCCCTAATCTTCCTCTGGCAATTCTTTGTTCCCATATGTTCCTATCAAACGCATTAGAACTTGATCATATCCAGTAGCAACTGCTCATATCCACTCCTGGCTCTTCTTAGACCTCTCAATGGATCATTTCTGGCTAACCTATAACTCTCAAGACACCTGTTTGAGGCTTCACACTTCGTCCTCACATAAGCCTCCTTCTTCCTCCTGACAAGAGCTTCAACTTCTTTAGTAAACCATGGCTGAAAGGTATTTAGTTATCTAGGACCCGCTGTAGCAACTCCTTGAACAAGCTCCACAGTTCACGTGTGTCCATTCCCTGCAGTTTCCTTCCCAATCCTATGCACGTTAGGTTTTGCTAATCGCATCATAATTGTCTTTCCCCCAATTATCCCTCTTTGTAACCTCGGCCCAAACTACCTCTGTACTCAAATATTATCTCAGCTGCTGTAATACTACTCTTGATTAACAATGCCAACCCATCCACACCAGCCCCAACCCCTTTTAGCATCTTCTCTGTTCTTGCTGAAACATCTATATCGTGGAATCTGCAACAACCATTCCTGTCCTCCTCTAGCTACGTCTCTGAAGTGGCCACGACATCGAAATCCCAGTTGCCAAACCACGCTGCAAGTTCACCCATCATATTCTGGATGCTCCTGGAATTTACGTACACACATTTCAATTCAAAATCCTGATTGCAGGTGCGCTATCGCGACATCGTAATCCTATCCCTGACTTCTTTACTCTCAAACTCCTGTACACTGGAACTACAATTCATAGTCCTATCTTCCTGCTGCATTATTTTAAAACACCTGCACGAAGACCATTTACAATTCCGCCCCCAGCACAAAGATATTGGTACCTCTCTGAATTATTTGAAGACCAGCCTGTTTTGGAGGAGCCACCTTCCCCAGAAAGTGCACAAATTATCGCCGAATCCAAAAACCTCTCTTCTGCTCTATTCCTGCAGTCACATGTTCAGCTCCGCTCTTTCCCTGTTCCTCGCTTCTCCCTCAGGTGGGACGACCAACAAAACAGAGAGAGCATCTCGGTTGTTCTAGCTCGAAGTTTCCACCCTAGCTCCCTGCATTTCTGCCTGAGATACCCATCTATCTTCCTACCTTCTTTGTCGGTGCCAATATGGATCACGATTTGGGCCTGCTCCCCCTCCACTGCAAGGGTCACAAAATCACGATCAGAGATATCACAAACCCTGACACCTGGGAGAAAACACACCGAACGTCAGTCTCCGTTGTTCCCACAAAACCTCCTAGCTGTCCCCCTAACAATGAAATCCCCAATGACAAAAACTCTGCTCCTCTTCCTTTCCCCTTTGAGCAACAGAGACAGTCTCTGCGCCAGAGACCTGCACCCTATTGTTTTTCCCTGGTAAGTAGCCCAACCCCCAACAGTATCCAATTCGGTATTGATGCTTTTAAGGGGAACAACCACACGTCTTCCCTGCACTTGCTGCCAGTTCCGTCTCCTACTCCTGTCGGTAGACCCTCTACTTTCTTCACGTGGCTGTGGAGGAACGACCTTCCTGTAACTCCTCTCAGTACCCGCCTCTGCCTTCTCAGTCATCCAAAGAAAATGCAATTGAAACCCCCTCCAGTTCCCACAATGTGCTCACTTGGTTGGGCATCAACAAATGAAGTCAGCAGGGGCAATAGAAGTGACCCTTACCTCCCACGTACTGCAGGAAGAACATTCAATTGCCCTAACCTCCTTCACCTGCTCCCTGAACTTAGTCTGAGTCACGACATAGATACAAGTGTTGGACGAACTGCTCAGAAGTTACAACATGAATCTCAGGATGAGTAAAAACACAAACCACTAACCTAAATACCACAGGTGGTACCATACAAAATAGACCATAAAGAATGACCACAACAGGATAACGTTTCCTGAGATAAAAAATAGCAACAGGATTTATTTCTTTCGGCTCTCCATCTTTGCATCTGTAGCCTTCTCCCCAGTGCCATGTGCCAGGAGTCTCTTCCAGGCTCTGCTGCTCAATACAATGTGCTTGATCGTAAAAATATTAAGCAGAAGAATCAAAACAAATGGAACACATGGGATTATAATGTGATGGAGAAACTCACAGCACCACACAGACCCATGGACTGTTCAGAAACGAATAGAAGCTTGTGAACATGAAATACTAGAAAATGTTCTTTAAAAAGCTCAGGACAGTCACCGTCCCCAGAATTACAGCTGCCGTTTTCTCCTGGCAGTATTGAATTTTCAGTTTCTGGCAACAAATGGCCACAAATCGATCAAAGGTGAAAGCGACAGGGAACCACTCAGAACAATCAGTGACTGCGTAAAGGAGGACAGCGTGGATGTTACAACCTTGGATGAAATACGGTGCTGCCCCATAAACGACAGGAGTTTGTCTCAAAGCTACATCGAGGATAATGACGAGTAGATCCGCAGTGTCCATGGCCACCGAGTAACAAGTAATACATTTTGTAAGTCCCACACTATCCCCTTGACAGGACTGCAATAGTCATTAGGTTGACTATGAGGAGTGACAATAGATTAACACATTAGTGTAACAAAATGATCATCAGTTTCTTTTATTAAATAGGAACCTGAAATTTCTTTCTGTATCAACTAAGACATTGAATTTGGTGTGTCTGTGTCATCTTTGTGCGAGACCCAAACACAGCCATTTCTGGTAATCAACAGTTAAGTGGAAAATGTAATGTTTTGTACATATCGCCACATGATCAATCTGAGTAATGAAGAGAGTCTCCGCAGAAATTGACTATGTTCACTATTTCTGAGGACTGGTGGCTCCATATTTTAAAATGATGCACAGACACACACTTAAGTGGTAAGGCAGTTATGGAAAGAATAATTATGATCCATGACTGTAAGTTAGCGTGCAATGAATCGAGACAGGGTTCCAAATAAATTTGGGACAAGCCACCCAGGGTTTCTGCTTCACACAATTATCCAGCAAGTCCGTATTATTTTTGAACGTTCCATTCAGTTAGCGATCAAACCAATTTTTAGATTAGATTACTTACAGTGCGGAATCAGGCCCTTCGGCCCAACAAGTCCACACTGACCTTCCGAAGAGCAACCCACCCAGATTGAGAATGAACCCTTTGACTCATGATAATTATCTGTCGCATGTCAATGCTCTCTGACTCTCAATAATTCAATGCCTCTGTGACTCTAAGATCGCTGATTGGCTCTGAGTACTTTATGACTATGCAGATCATTATGACTCAATAACACTCAAAGATTTCCTATTAAACTTGATGTCCGAAAGTGAAGACACACATGTACAGGGCAGTGAAGAAGACATTTTTTTTCACTGGCCTTCGTCAGCCAGATCACTGAGTGTAGAAGTTACAAAGTTATGTGCAATTATACAGGACGTTGTGTTCAGTTCTGCTCAATTTACTTTCAGAAGGCTGGTGTTAAACTGGGAGAAAGTGAGGACTGCAGATGCTGGAGATCAGAGCTGAAAAATGTGTTGCTGGAAAAGCGCAGCAGATCAGGCAGAATCCAAGGAGCAGGAGAATCGACGTTTCGGGCATAAGCCCTTCATCAGGAATATCGTGAAGAAGGGCTTATGCCCGAAACGTCGATTCTCCTGCTCCTTGGATGCTGCCTGACCTGCTGCAATTTTCCAGCAACACATTTTTCAGCTCTGTTGTTAAACTGGAAAGAGTAATGAAGTGATTTACAATAATGTTGCCAGGACTCGAGGGTATACGTTACAAGGAGACGATGAACAAACTTTTTCTTCAGAGTGCAAGCCACTTGCGGCAGGGTGTGTGTGTGGGGGGGGGTCCTTATCGAAGTGCATAATATTGTGAGAGGAACGGACAGAGTGACTGCACTCAGTCTTCTTCCCAGTGTTGGGGAAGCAAGGACAAGAGGGTATCAGTTTAATGTTAGGGGGGAGTGAATAAAAGGTAACCTGATGGGCAAAACGTTTTTACACAGAGGGTGGTACGCATAAGTAATGAGCTAACAGTGGAAGTGGTTGAGGTGGACTCATTACCAAAATTGAAAAGTCGTGATTGAGGTGGACCGTTATCAAAATCTAAAAAACGTTTGGACACACGCATGGATTGGAAGGGTTTGGAAAGGTATGGACCACGTACATGGAAACAGGGTGCGTGTGAACTGACATTCTTGTCAGCGTGAACCATATTGGCCTAAAGTTTCTGCCTCCGTGCTGTAGTAATCTATAACTGTATGACTCAACGTCTGTCTAAAACTTTTGAAGACTCTCTCTGAATCTATAATTCTTGATCGTTCTCCAAAACTCAAAGATTGTCGACGTCTGCATAATGACTCCGTGAGCCACTTTTGGAATAATCCTCATCTCCTTCCTATCCGAAAGATGTTGTGAACAGTAAGGCCTTGGACAAGGTTTCCCATGGGAGACTGATTAGCAAGGTTAGGTCTCATGGAATACAGGGACAACTAGCCATTTGGATACAGAACTGACTCAATGGTAGAAGACAGAAGGTAGTGTTGGAGGGTTGTTTTTTTTTCAGACTGGAGGCCTGTGACCAGTGGAGTGCCACAAGGATCGGTGCTGGGTCCTCTACTTTTCGTCATTTACATAAATGATTTGGATGCGAGCATAAGAGGTACAGTTAGAAAGTTTGCATATGGCACCAAAATTTGAGGTGTAGTGGACAGTGAACAGGATTCCCTCAGATTATAATGGGATCTTGACCAGATGCGCCAATGTGCTGAGAAGTAGCAGATAGAGATTAATTCAGATAAATGCGAGGTGCAGCATTTTGGGAAAGCAAATCTCAGCTGGACTTATGCACTTAATGGTAAGGTCCTAGGGAGTGTTGCTGAACAAAGAGACCTTGGAGTGCAGGTTCGTAGTTCCTTGCAAGTTGAGTCGCAGGTAGATAGGATAATGAAGAAGGTGTTATATGAGTTATATGAGTTACAATCCCTCTCAATCTCTCTATGGCTCTTGTTACGGACCAAGTCACACCCCCTGAAAGTACTTTTAGAAAGAAGCCTTCAACCCGACTTGCTCTTATTTTGATTAGATTACATTACATTACAGGAGAAAGCGAGGACTGCAGATGCTGGAGATCAGAGCTGAAAATGTGTTGCTCCTCATAGACAACCTAATGACTATTTCAGTCCTGTCATGGGGAAAGTGTGGCACTTACAAAATGTATTACTTGTTACTCGGTGGCCATGGACACTGCGGATCTACTTGTCATTATCCTCGATGCAGTTTTGAGACAAACCCCTGTCTTGTATGGGGCAGCACCGTATTTCATCCAAGGTTGTAACATCCACGCTGTCCTCCTTGATGCAGTCACTGATTGTTCTGAGTGGTTCCCTGTCGCTTTCACCTTTGATCGATTTGTGGCCATTAGTTGCCAGAAACTGAAAATTCAATACTGCCAGGAGAAAACGGCAGCTGTAATTCTGGGGACGGTGACTGTCCTGAGCTTTTTAAAGAACATTTTCTAGTATTTCATGTTCACAAGTTTCTATTCGTTTCTGAACCGTCCATGGGTCTGTGTGGTGCTGTGAGTTTCTCCACCACATTATAATCCCATGTGTTCCATTTGTTTTGATTCTTCTGCTTAATATTTTTACGATCAAGCACATTGTATTGAGCAGCAGAGCCTGGAAGAGACTCCTGGCACATGGCGCTGGGGAGAAGGCTACAGATGCAAAGATGGAGAGCCGAAAGAAATAAATCCTGTTGCTATTTTTTATCTCAGGAAACGTTATCCTGTTGTGGTCATTCTTTATGGTCTATTTTGTATGGTACCACCTGTGGTATTTAGGTTAGTGGTTTGTGTTTTTATCTCGTCCTGTTGTAGAACTGGGATTCATGTTGGAACTTCTGAGCAGTTCATCCAACACTTGTATCTATGTCGTGACTCAGACTAAGTTCAGGGAGCAGGTGAAGGAGGTTAGGGCAATTGAATGCTCATCCTGCAGTACGTGGGAGGTAAGGGTCACTTCTATTGCCCCTGCTGACTTCATTTGTTGATGCCCAACCAACTCCAGCACATTGTGGGAACAGGAGAGGGTTGCAATTGTATTTTCTTTGGATGACTGAGAAGGCGGAGGCGGTTACTGAGAGGAGTTACAGCAAGATAATTCCTCCACAGCCACGTGAAGAAGGTAGAGGGTCTACCGACAGGAGTAGGAGGCGGAACTGGCAGCAAGTGCAGGGAAGACGTGTGGTTGTTCCCCTTAAAAGCATCAATACCGTGTTGGATACTGTTGGGGGTTGGGCTACTTACCAGGGAAAAACAATAGGGTGCAGGTCTCTGGCGCAGAGTCTGTCTCTGTTGCTCAAAGGGGAAAGGAAGAGGAGCAGAGTTTTTGTCATTGGGGATTTCATTGTTAGGGGGACAGCTAGGAGGTTTTGTGGGAACAACGGAGACTGACGTTCGGTGTGTTTGCTCCCAGGTGTCAGGGTTTGTGATATCTCTGATCGTGATTTTGTGACCCTTGCGGTGGAGGGGGAGCAGGCCCAAATCGTGATCCATATTGGCACCGACAAAGAAGGTAGGAAGATAGATGGGTATCTCAGGCAGAAATGCAGGGAGCTAGGGTGGAAACCTCGAGCTAGAACAACCGAGATGCTCTCTCTGTTTTGTTGGTCGTCCCACCGGCGGGTGAAGCGAGGATCAGGGAAAGAGCGGAGCTGAACATGTGGCTGCAGGAATAGAGCAGAAGAGAGGTTTTTGGATTCGGCGATAATTTGTGCACTTTCTGGGGAAGGTGGCTCCTCTAAAACAGGATGGTCTTCAAATAATCCAGAGAGGTACCAATATCTTTGTGCTGGGGGCGGAATTGTAAATGGTCTTTGGGGGAGGTGTTTTAAAATAATGCAGCAGGAAGATAGAACTATGCATTGTAGTTCCAGTGTACAGGAGTTTGAGGGTAAAGAAGTCAGGGATAGGAATACAAGGTCGCGATAGCGCACCTGCAATCAGGATTTTGAATTAAAATGTGTGTACGTAAATTCCAGGAGCATCCAGAATATGATGGGTGAACTTGCAGCGTGGTTTGGCAACTGGGATTTCGATGTCGTGGCCACTTCAGAGACGTAGCTAGAGGAGGGACAGGAATGGTTGTTGCAGATTCCACGATATAGATATTTCAGTAAGAACAGAGAAGATGCTAAAAGGGGTTGGGGCTGGTGTGGATGGGTTGGCATTGTTAATCAAGAGTAGTATTACAGCAGCTGAGATAATGTTTGAGTACTGAGGTAGTTTGGGCCGAGGTTACAAAGAGGGATAATTGGGGGAAAGACAATTATGATGCGATTAGGCAAAACTTAACATGCATAGGATTGGGAAGGAAACTGAAGGGAATGAACACACGTGAACTGTGGAGCTTGTTCAAGGAGTTGCTACAGCGGGTCCTTGATAAATAAATACCTTTCAGCCATGGTTTACTAAAGAAGTTGAAGCTCTTGTCAGGAAGAAAAAGGAGGCTTATGTGAGGACGAAGTGTGAAGCCTCAAACAGGTGTCTTGAGAGTTATAGGTCAGCCAGAAATGATCCATTGAGAGGTCTAAGAAGAGCCAGGAGTGGATATGAGCAGTTGCTACAGGATATGATCATGGAAAGTTCTAATGCGTTTGAAAGGAATATAAGGGAACAACGAATGGCTACAGGAAGATTAGGGATTCTGAATTAGTGGTGCTAGAAGAGCACAGCAGTTCAGGCAGCATCCAAGGAGCAGCGAAATCGACGTTTCGGGCAAAAGCCCTTCATCAGGAATAAAGGACAGCTAATCCAGAATCTGGTTTCCAGCATCTGCAGTCATTGTTTTTACCGAGAGGAAGATTAGGCGAATCAAATATAGCAGTGTGAGGTTGTGCGTGGAAACTAAGGACTTAGAGGAAGAGCTTAGTGAAGACTTTTTATCACTATTCACATTGGAAAAGTGCAATGTTAGTGAGAATACGGAGATGTATGGTTCTAGATGAGATGATATTGTGTTTGACAAGGAGGAGGTTTTAGGAATTTTGCAAAATCTGAAAATAGATAATCCCCCTGGGCTGGAAGGGATTTACGCTCGGATTCTCTGGGGAGCCAGGGAGAAGATTGCAGAGACTTTAGCTTTGATCTTTATAGTTCATTGTCGACAGGCGGAGTGTCAGAAGTGTGTAGGACAGCAAATGCTGTACCCTTGTTTCAGAAGGGGACTCGGCTTAAACCTGATAATTATAGATCAGAAAGAGTTTCTTCGATTCTGGGCTGGTGTTGGAAAATGTTATAAGAGATAAGATTTGTATCATCTGAAAAGGAGTAATTTGATTATGGATCGACGACACGGTTTACAGAAGGATTCGTCATGCCTCAATAACCTCACTGAGTTCTTCGAGAAGGTGTCAAACAGGTGTATGAAGGTACAGCGATTGATGTGTGCATATTAACTTCAGACAGGCGTTAGTAAGCTTCCACACGGAAGGCTACTGCACAAAATACAGCGTTTCGAGATTGAAGGTGATTTAGCGGTTTGGATCAGACATTGGCTAGCTGAAGGAAGACAGCGGGGGTGATTGATTGAAAATGTTCACCAACTGTGTGAAAAATTGTTGCCTCTTAGGTCTCTTTTATATCTTTCCCCTCTCACCCTAATCCTGCAATTTGCTACCGAATAACGTGTTGTTCTCATAATTCCAATGTCCGTCCTGCCGTTTCACGAAATTGATATATACTACCCCTTGACGCCTTTGAGTGGAATATGAATTAGCAAGTTACGTGAATGGATTGAATTTTAATAGCCTGGCCATCACTTGCCTTCTTGCTGCACAAACAGATGATGCCTTTACAGCAATTATTTCCAGTATTCCAATCACTTAAATCCAAATGGAGGCAGTTCAAGTATGAGTCATGCACATCATTTCAGCGATGTTCCAACCCAAAGAAACCCAAACATATAAATAGAAAGCAGCAATCATATACACTGCTTCGCCTGAGGCTCACTGAAGATGCGACGTAGTTGGGTGACGAAAGGTCTGGAAATGAACCTCCCAGCTCAGCAAGTAAACCTACATCCATAGGTTGGGTTCGTCTTGTATGATGGTAGTGTCACTGTTCTAGTGAATGTGGAATTCCGTGATCATTTTCTGGGCTCATGGTTTCAAATCCTGCTGCAAACAACAGGGAAGTACGAGACTTAATCTTTTTGGTGACACACTATTTATCATTGCTGACTGATAGCTCCGTTGATTCGGGATTGCATCTAACCTCAGGCGACTATTTAGAGATTGACAGTTCACCTCCTATCAATGCGGGTTTCAGCCATGTCCTGTGGTTTCCTCGCAGAGTCCACGAGTGTACAGTTTAGGTGGGTTGGCCATGTTAAACTGACCTATACAGTCCATGGATGAACTGGCTGAATGGTTAACCAAGGTTAAACGACAATGGATTAGACTGATTCTAATCTAAACAGGTTTACAGAATCTGACTAGATTCAGCCAGGGTTTGAGCAAAATAAAACGTAATCCTGCAATTTCAAATTCACGCCACAAGCTTATGTGTTTATGTGTGAATGTGGGTGTGCGTATATGCGTGAGGGAGGGTTTTTATGAGTTTCTGTGAGATAGTGTGTGTGTGTGTGTGTGTGTGTATTGTGTGAGAGTGAGTGTAAAGGGGTATAAGTCTGTGAGAGTGTGTGTGAGTGTGGGAATAATGTGTGAGTGCATGAGAGAGGGTCTGCGTGAGTGAATGGGTTTGAAGGTGAGTGTATGTGTCTATAGGAGTGTGTATGCGTGTGTGTAGCAGTTTGTGTGTGTGCGATTGTCTTATTGTGCATCTGCCTCTGTGTGTGTGTGTGTTTGTGTGTGTATAGTGCAATGGAGTCACCTGTAGTGTGAGATGAACCAATGATCCCGGTTGAGGCCATCCCATGGGTACTGAACTTGGTTATCACCCTCTGGTCGGCCACGTTTCGTTATTGTCTGTCCCGAAGTTTGCCTTGGAGGATGGTCACCCGAAATTCCGAGTCGAATGTCCCTGACTGCTGAAGTGTTCTCTGAATGACAGGGAACACTCCTGTCTGATTGTTGTGCAGTGTCCATTCATCCTTTGCCGTTGCCTCTGCTTGGAATCCCCAATGTACCATGCCTCAGGGCATCCTTACATGCAGCGTATGAGATAGACAGCGTTGGCTGAGTCGTATGAGTACCTTTCACGTACATGGTGAGAGGTGCTCCCACTTGTTAAGGTGGTATCCATGTCCACACTCTGACACGTCTTGCAGCATTTACCACGACAAGGTTGTGTGATAGTTTCCTGAAAGCCGGGCAGTTTGTCGCGAGCAATGATTTGTTTGAGGTTTGGTGATTGTTTAAAGACGTGAAGTGGAGGTGTGGGGAAGGACTTGGCGAGGTAATCATCATGATTGATAATATGTTTCAGGCTACGAAGAACATGGTGTAGTTTTTCTGCCCCTGGGAAGTACTGGACAATGAAAGGTGCCATGTCAGATGCAGCTTGTGACTGCCTCCAGAGGAAGTCATTACGGTTCCTTGCTCATCAGAACTGGCGGTCGATGAGTTGAGCATCGTGCCCTGTTCTTATGAGGGCATCCTTGAGTACTTCCAGATGCCCATCATGTTCCTTCTCACCTGAACTGATCCTGTGTATGCATAGGACATTACCATAGGGGATGCTGTTTTAATATGTTTTGGGTGGAAGCTGGAGAAGTGTAGCATCATGAGGTTGTCCTTGGGTTTGTGGCAGAGTGAGGTTACACCTTCAATGCATTATCGGTACCGACATGACACCAATTGTTTTAGTTGACTTGAGAATGTCGCTTCTAAATAAGTTTTGCGAGTTACATATGAAATAACTGACCATGTAAAATTCTGGAAAGCCCATTTTTAGATTAGAATCAGTCTGACCATTGTGGCACAGACAGTCTCACACAGTACATCTCACACCTTCAATGCATTATTTTGGCCGACATGACACCAATTGTTTAGGTTCATTGGGAATGTAAGTTGCAAAAAACATTTTCTGATTTACATATGAAAGAACTGAGCTTGTAAGATTCTGTAAATCCGCCTTTAGATTAGAATCAGTCTGAACGTCGTGGCACAGTCTCACACAGTACATCTCACACCTTCAAAGAATTATCTTGCCCGACATGGCACCAATTGTTAAAGTTCATTGAGAATGTAATTTTTGGATGTTTTGCGATTTACATATGAAAGTACTGAAGCCAACATGGTCATTCTAAGAGATGAGAGATTTAACAAACAATTGAGGTTTTCTCAATGTTAAATTTCATTTACATCACACTGTAGACATTTACTATAAACTCTGGGTCTTACAATCTTACATGCCACAACCACCTGACGAAGGAGCAGTGCTCCAAATGCTAGTGATTCTTGTTTGGCTATAAACCTGGTGTTGTGTGAGATTTAACTTTGCACACATTAGTCCAACACCAATATCTTCAAATCATGGTAAAAATGGGGTATATGCATTGGATACAATGCTCATTAGTGGCTTGTTGGAGACCAGTTAAGCCAAAAGCCATCTTTCTGTACTGCCTGGATTCTATTATTCTTTCAACATCAGCACTTTTTAGTTCTCCTAGGTGCCACTCTTTACCCTGACTTGGAAACATCTTGAAGTTCCTTCAATGACGTTCTGTCAAAATCATGGATCTCCCGCCCTAATGGCATTATGGATCATGTTGCAGGACATGGACAGCAGGGTCCAATAAAGCAGCTTATCCTCAACATACCAATGGGTAGCTCGGAAGTGGCAATAAATTCTGTTCTAGCGGGCGATGTCTACCTCTCACTAATCCACAAACAATTAGTAATTGCCTTTGTATCTCACCCCTACAGATCCTCTTAGAAAACCAACGATGTCACTTGATGATCGAAGTGGAGTGTACGTTGAGTCAGAGATAGTCACTCTAATCTGCATCGTGTCTGAAGATGTTCACGATATACCATTCGACTTTTACAAAGGAAGCCCAAAACTGACACATGAGGAAATCGACATAAAGGGCCATGTGGGAAGATTTCGGGTGAATGGCAAAGTTCAAAACGGCCAATTCCAATGTAAGTAGACAGTCAACATCAAAGGAAGACGGTTAGAGTCTAACCTCAGCCGGTCTGTACGGCTCACTATGGCAGGTGAGTGAAACGAAACAGAGACAATTTGTCCAATTATCGACTTGCATTCAACGTGGTGTAACAGATTGGTTGCTTTAAAGTGAGAGGCATCCAAAGGCATGGATTTCTATCTCAGAGATCAACGCCAAACAAGCGCCCTGCATTTTTTCAACAGCGCACCTTTTAGTCAAGCGTTTGTTTATGTAATGAAAATGAGAAAGAATTTGAACACTGACTGGATGCAAGTCACCATTGAAATCCGTTCAGTGTGAATGCACTGAATTACACGGTGAAGGGAAGCGTGATCTCAAGGCCTATCTGGTGAATTACACAAAATGTCGTGCGTGGAATGTGATAAATCATAGATTGCCTTCTGTTGGCCTTAATATTGAGTTTATTGTTTGTTTATTAAAACAATGCATGCCAGTATTTCTGTTACAATTGGGTTTTCACCTCAGCGCTTGAGGGTGTTTTTGGATTTCGAAAGTAGGGAGGCGCATTTGATGGTGACATCACCATGCAATCATCTGTTTCCCGGTGCATCCCTGACTGTTTGCAGAATATGACGCTTTGCCGTCACCTGACTGTTGCTCCCAGCCCTGATATGGAAATAAAGTAACGTGAAACCCGCGCATGACCTGAAATAAAGAGCCACATCTAAGCCATTCTGCTGGGAGGTGAATAATTCTGCTAAGGCAAATTTAACCATTTAGTGACTCTTGAAAGATGAGCGTACAGAACGCTTTTGGACAAAGTATCACGGACTCCCCTTAAACGTTTTCAGTTAATCTAATTAGATTATATTTCTGACAGTGTGGAAACAGGACCAACGAGTCCACACCGACCTGCCGAAGCACAACCCACCCAGACCCATTCCCCTACACCTAACACTACGGGTAATTTAGCATGGCCAATTCACCTAATCTGCACATTTTTGGACTGTGGGAGGAAACCGGAGCAGTCACGGCGAGAATGCATAAACTCCACACAGTCAGTCGCCTGAGGCAGGAATAGAACCCGGGTCTCTGGCACTGTGAGGCAGCAGTGCGAACCACTGAGTCACTGGGCCACCCATTTTGGCACAGATGCGCATGAGCGCCAGAGATCTCCCTGGATCAAGCACCTGGAGTGTATGTCGTTCAGGAGAAGGCTGCGGTCACTTGTTCTGTGGTCAAATATCGTTTCTCCAGAATATTCGACAGTTACAGAGGAAGCCAAGAGCAGTACTACACTGAAGAAGTCTAGAAGAGCAGCATTTCATTCTCCACTGTGATCAATGCAATGCAGGAAGTGCAGTACGAATGTCAATATAAAGTTCACATCAATGAAAGATGGCTGCAATCACCACACAGCAACTCTCTGACCATCACAGTTGTAGGTGATTTTACAGGAACAGAGATTGCTGATATACCTTTGCGACACATCTGAATGTTCCCAATACCTATCCATTTCAAATAAACTGTTTATTTTAGAGAAAGTGTCCAAAGTCCTGCTCGTGTCTCTGTGACCATGCGGCACGTGGTGCTTTGCTAGTTGGAAAGAGAATAGTGGAAAAGTGGAGACGGATTGAATTTTAGAAATCTCTTCCACCTAGAATTATTTAACAATTGAATGCAATGGAAACGGAATTCAATCAAGTGAATAGAAAGTGCCGTTGTTCCTGCCCATCGCAGAACAACACATCACCAAGTTTCATTATTCTGCTGTTTTGCCAATTACACTCCATGGGAAAAATGAACACACATTCCAGGGCTGAAGCAGGACAGTCACTGATTACACTTTTCAAAATATCATTTAGACTCAGTACTCAGGAATGTGAAAATATGTGCCCTTTGACAGAGCTTTCCTGTTTCTTTTGCATGGCGGTGTTACCACCGTTGTATCGAAATGCCTTCTTCAGACCAGCAATTAGTAAACATCTTTTGAGTTCCGAATGAGTGTTTATTTTTAATGAGGAAAATGGATCATGAGTGGCTGTGTTCAGAGTTCACACAAAACAAGGAAGGCTTTTACATTTGTATTTCAGTTAATGATCAGGTTTCAGGCAACTGGCTGTGGACACGAGCAATTAAAGCCCTCTTTCTGCAGTGAGAGTGCGAAGACAGCAAATGACAATAAAATCTGTTTTGCCGAATTGCAACTTAGCCAAGGGTTCATTTATTGGATGCTGCCTATATCAGAACAGTGAACGATTGGTGGTCAAATTGAGCACTATCTCGATAGACCTTTCAATAGAGTTAAAGCTATGCAATTTTTGAGATTTGACTGTGTTCTAAGACTAAAGTGTGTTTCGGTTAAAGCCTAGTTGAGAACCCAATCGATTCATAACAGAATACAATGCCTTCTACTTGCCTTTATATAAATATAAACGGTCGAATCAGGTTTCACTCTTTGCAATGTTGTGCAGTGTTGGATGTAGGCCTTTTAGGGGTGGAGCCTCTGGTCTTGTCCAGAACAGGAACCCAAGCTGAGAAAGCCAACAGTCAGTGATATAATTTGACCAAGTAAAAATCTGCCACTTGGCACTGAACGAACGTTTTCATCAGTCATTTAATGTAGCAGCGATTAACTCACTTCCTCTCACTTAATAACACGTTCCAAACCCTTGCCATTTAAATGAGTCAGTTTGGAGATACATGAGAATATCACCAGCATCAAATTTCCCTGAAAGCCAATCCCTGGTCTGACTTGGTGGTATATCATCTCTTCGATCACAGCCTCTTGGTCAAAGTTTCAACATTCTCAATTGAATGATGTTCTGGCTCTAACTACAGCACATGGGGTCTTGTGGTTCAGGATGACTCAGAGAAAGTGAGGACTGCACATGATGGTGGTCAGAGTTAAAGTGTGTGGTGCCAGAAAAGCACAGGCGGTCAGGTAGCATCCGAGTGGCAGGAGAATCGACGTTTCAGACAGAATTCCTTCGTCAATAATGAAACAAGAATACTGCTCACCACCAACTTATCAAGCAATGAGGGGATCGTTAACATTGTTCCAGTTAGTGCCACTTACAGTACACTACAGGGGAAACAAGGAATATAAATGATTGTTTTTTCTTATCATTTATCCCACATTTACAGATGCTCCAACAACACCAGTAACATCACTTGATCAGCCGAGTGGGGTGTATGTGAAAGCAGAGAAGGTCACCATGACTTGCACAGTGACTGCAGATGATCATCAGAAATCATTCGAACACTACAATCACAGCCAGGTAATGAAACATGGTGAAATTGTCGAGAAGGACAATGTAGGAAAATTCTGGACATACGATGAACGATAAAACGGCGAATACCAATGTAAATATGGAATCAACATCAAAGGAAGATGGTTAGAATCGAAGCCCAGCCAGTCTGTGCGCGTCACTATCGCAGGTGGGTGACAGGGAACAGAGGTTACCTCTTTGTTACGTGCACTTTTGGTACTTTCAAAAATTGATGTTGCATTCAGTGTCACGAAATGGTTTGTTTACTTTGAAGTGATCAAACAACAGAGTGGATCGACATCTCAGAACTGACCACCAGACAGAGCCCAGAATTGCTTGGCTGGTCTCCTCCTCACCGAATGTTTGTGTTTTGAATAAAAATAAGTGAGAATCGTACCCAGATGTAAGGCATGCTGAGATTGCACCATTGCTTGTTTCGTAGAGCATGACCCTAACCATCCTGCAAAGTCCATTCAGTGCGAATTCACTATGTTGCACAATGAAGTGGAACATGGTTTGAAGATTCGGATTGTGAGATCATCTTTTCCTGACAGGAAAGTGATTAATCCCACATTACCTCCGGTTTCACCCTGATTCTGATTTCAACTGTGTTGTCGTCTGTGGCGCATGGTATCACATCATACCATTTGCAATGAAATTGTAACTTGTTGCTTCCAGGAATGCTTGATTCAGAAGCTGGGAAACCAATTCGTTGGAACTATGCGTCGATAATATGTGATTGTTCTGGTACAGCATTTAGACCATCAGGCACAGTAGATGAAGCAATGGAATTCAGCCCATCGTGGCGGTGCTGCTATTCAATGAGAATTGGATGATTTGATAAACTTCAAACACGACTATCAAACTTTATCAACATCGCACAGGATGACTTTACTGATTCCAAATCTGACTGTCACAGTCCCTAACATACAACCGATTCAAAATCAACTACCCTCTGGGAGTCAGAATTCTACAGATTCGCAATTATCTTCGACAATAATTTCCTACAAATATCTGCTTTAAACGAGCATCCTTAAGTCTGAGATTTCAATATCAGGAATGATTCTGACACAGAAAAAATAAATCCCTTTCAATTTGATTTTTAAATCTTTAAATGCAAAGAAGACCGAATTCAACCAGGGGAAAATGTTTATTTTCCCACACGTTCCAGAACCATAAAGCGTCATTTTTGGCACTCCATGGAGAAATATAAGCTCACATCACATAGACAGAAAGTAGTAAAGTTACTGATTACGCAATGATTAATATCCTTTTAACACCGTCCTGGAGACTGTGATAAGACTGTGCCTGATAACAGAAAGACATACCATCCTGTTTCTCAGAGATTGCCCGCAATGACTTCCCGCTCACCGTTCGGTGACAATGGAGCACATGGTCTGTTGCTAGGAGGAAACAGAATAGTGGAATTGTGGAAAAGTATAGAAAGTTCCCTTCCACCTGCACTATTTGACCATTGAATACAAAATAGGCCGAAATAAGCCAGGGAGAAAAAAACAATCAGGGTGTATTTTATCACCTGTTCCATACAGCAAAGTACTTTCAAGTTCCACTTTGCTTCAGTTTTGAGAATCAGACTACATCGACAAAGATAAACGTTGATGGCAGTTTGAGGTTAGAGTAGATTAGATTCCCTGCAGTATGGAAACAGGCCCGTCGGCCAAACAGGTCCACACCAACTCTCTGAAGATTAACCAATCCAGACCCATTCCCCTACCCTAGACTTACCCATGACTAATGCATCTAACATTGTGGGAAGTGCATGTTCAATTTACCTGACCTGCACATCTTTCGAATGTGGGATGAAACCAGAGCTACCGTGGGAAACCCATACAGACGCGGGGAGAATGTGCAACTCCACACAGATCGGTGCCTGAGGCGGGAAAAGAACACAGGTCCCTGGCGCAGAGAGGCAGCAGTGCTAACCACAGAGCCACTGTGTTGCCAAGTGGGTGGGCTCAGACAGGCTCGTACTGGGAGGAAGTAGTGAAATTACTTATTCTGAAAGATGTAGTATCTGTTTGACTCTGTCCTCTAGAACGTGTCAACACTGTGTCCCTTTCCGAGAGAGATGTTCCATTGTGTTTCTCTTGAAATGTCGCTATAGTGATGATGAAATGTCTCCTTCTGGCATCAAATGGACATTTCTCCCGGGGATGTTCATTTTGAATCACACCAAAGAATGACGAGTGGCCGTTTCTGGACGGACACTAACCCATGAAGGCTTTTATTTTCACTTTGTAAGAAGGTTTGAGCCAAGTGGCTTGCTTACGCTAGTAGCTCGACATCCCTGTCTCTCTGCTGTGCAAGTGAAAGAACAGCACACGAACATGAAACCTGATTTGCTGAGTTGCATTTTATACAAGGGGCGAGTTTATGGGATGCCGCATATATTGGCACAGTTTATGATTAGTTTTTAAATGACATGTTATCTTGATCGGGATTTCAATAAAATAAAACGGTGCTAATTCCACATTTGTTTTGTGCTTTGGTTGTGTTGTAAGTATAAAGTATATCTCGATGAAAGCCTGGAGATGAATCATTCGGATCAAATTTGGAAAACAGCATCTGAGACCTGTCTTCAAATAAATTGAACTGCTGAAGCCAAGGCTACCCCTTTACAATAATTCAATGAGGGTAACAGGAGAGGGTTGGTGAGTTCTGGCCTGGTCCTACATTGGAACTAAATCTAACGAATCTGATGAAAAGGGATCAGTCATGTCTCTTCCAGGTGGCTTGAAACGGTCTTTCTTAAAACACGATGAATGCTACAGCCCTTAGATCACTGAATTTGGGTCACAGACTTATCATTCCCAATGCTGATGTAGGCCTGACGAGAGGACATGCGCTCATTAGGTTCAAGAAGAACACTTGTCACCTCCATATCAAGCATCAATTATGGACCATAAACATCTTCCCAGCGAATGATACCTATGGCGACCTGCAGTACAAACAAATAATATGAATACTTGTTCTTTACCATTTATCTCATCACTACAGATCCTCTGAAATCACCAATGACATCATTTAATCAGTCAAGTGGGGTGTATGTGAAAGCAGAGAGGGTCACCATAACCTGTACAGTGACAGCAGATGATCACCCGAAAATCTTCAAATTGTGTAAGGACAGCCAAATAATGAAACATAGTGAAATTGACATGAAGGACAATCAACATCAAAGGAAGATCTTTGGAGTCAAAACACAGCCAACCTGTTCGGGTCACAATTGCAGGTGGATGCAAAGGAGTGGAGATTACCTGTTTGTCGACACGATTGGCATTTACGCACGACCATGCTGTATTCAGTTTCACAGAACGGGTTGGTTACTTGGAAATGACAGCAAACTAACAGAGTGGATTTGCCTTTCAGAACGAATCCCAGACTGAGCCAGGAATTGCTTGGCTGGCCATTACCATCCCGAGGGTGTGTGTATTGAATGGACGTCGTGAGAATTGAATGCAAGTGTCACGTGGACTGAGCTTATCCTGTTACTTGTTACGTAAAGCACGGAAGACTGACCCTGCATGGCCCATTTAGTGTGAATTCATGGACTTGCATACTGCAAGAATCAGAAATCAATGACATGAGATGACAGTTGAACAGGTTTGTCTGAAATCGCAAGATTTTGAAGTATTTCCCTTCCTCAGGTGAAATGAAGAAAATCATGCAGGTATGGATTTTATAGGAAGAAATACCAATAGGCAGAGAGATCAAAAGATCATGCCAATGGTGTGACTAGATAGGCTAAATGATAAGTCTCTGCAGTTGATCAAATGTTTCAGACGGTGTGAGTAAGGTGTCAACACTTGAGTACTAAGTGAAGGAACTTAACTGCAATACAATTAATTAAGGCAGAGGTGGTGCGGGAGACCGCTCAAATGGCTGGAATAACATGACAGTTATCAGAGTCACATGCCGACGGTCTAACCAAAGCAGCAAGTAAACCAAAACAGTGCAAACCATTGAAGGTTTAGACATCACAACACGTTACCAAGGTGATGAAGTTAACATGGGACGATAAGGAAGATTTTGCAAAGACAGAACAGTATGATGAAGTTTTCAGGAGCGTGACGTGTACCCAATACCACCGCTGAGGCTGTTTTCCTGCGTATGGAACTTGGTTTCCTTCCTTCTCAGTGATTCTACGTTGTTGTGCATGTCGAAGGCCGCCTTGGAGGACGCTTTCCAGAAGATTGGATGCTGAATGCCCTTGATCATTGAAGTGTTCACCGACTGGGAGAGAACATTCTTACGTGGTCATTGTTGCATGGTATCCAGTTGTCCATGGTCGTGCCGTTTGTATCGTCTCACCAATATACCATGCCCTGATGTTGTCAGGGTTGGAGAATTTGAGCGGCAAAAGGATGCTGACCTGGCGGGTGCTAATGTTTTTTGGAGATTCGGAGGCAGACTGCTGAGCTCAAAGAAGTTTCTAAATTCATGAGGAGCATGGATTGGTTGAAGAGCCCTGATTCTTTCCTTGGGTTCGTGTTTCCAAATGTAGAGGGCATAGGTTTAAGGTCATTTTTTTTTATCATGCAAAGGCTGTTGTACATATAGAAGCAACTGCCAGAGGAACATATTGTATTATTACAACGTTCATAAAAACATCTCTATGGATGTCTGAATAGGAAGGGTTTAGAGGGATATGCTCCAATTGCTGGCAAATGGGACTAGGTTAATTTAAGATCCCTTGCCGACATAGACAAGTTGGACTGAAGGGTGCGTTTCCATGCTGTACAGCACTTTGACTCTAACAGCGCCTGAGAGTTCCCTTGATCAATCGACAGGTGTGTGTGCAATTGGAGAGAAAGCCGCTATTAAGTGCTTTGCAGTGATACTGTGTTCGTGTTATCGCTCGGTTTAGAGGTGTATGAGAAACTTGTAAGTTGAATGCAAATGAACCCAAATCTACCAGCTGGAAAGCAGGCTATCTTTATACAATTCCACACCATGATCGTGACACCTCCATGTTCCATTGTGCATAAGCTTTCTGTGGTCAACATATACTTGATGCAATTTTAACATGAACTATTCTTAAAATGTACAGACACCGTTATAAATAGCTCTCTTTTAATGACAACCTCAAATATTTAAGTGAAATTCAAAATCTTGTGTCCACGCACAAATATATGGATAAGAAAGGATGAGAAGGACATGAGCCAAGAGCAGGTAAAATTGGGTTAGCGTGGACAGACATTTAGGTCAGCATGGATCGGTTTGGCAAAACATCCTATCTCCGTGTTGTTGGATTCTCTGACTCTACATATTGAGCATTTTTCCTTCAATTGTAGATTTAAAGAAACCGAATATATCAGTGGATTCTCGTGAAGCAGTTGAAGGCAGCACAATCATCATTAACAGCACTAGCCCTCCGAAAATTTCGGCCACCATATTGTATTTAGAGACAGAAGCGTCGAATTACTCTGATCCCAATCATTTAACGCCAGCAGCAATGCTGGCATTTTAACGGTCACAAGTATTGATCTGGGTGAAGGACGTTACTTGAGTCAGTGTATGAAACCGATGTGAAGGGACAAAAGCTAAATGCTTCTATGAGTGATTCTGTACACATAAATGTAAGAGGTGAGTGCGATAAAACTGATCGTGAGTTCATTACATTTCATTGATATATATGTTTCAACTTCAGATTTTACTGATAATTGTAAGTCCCAGTTTAAAATTAGATGCAATGGCTTTCATTCACCTTTCATCTGAATCGATCTTCCAAGTTGCTGCTGCCTCTCAGTAACACAGATTGGACTTTGTAATGTTTCAGGACTAGTTCTGTCCCACAAAAATCGCATGTTTCTATATTAACCTCGAGAAACGTAGAAAATGGGAGCGAGAGTCTTTCACTCCGACCGTTGAACTTGCTCTGCTGTTCAATAAAATCAGGTCTCCTTAGTCCTCTGTTCCCCTTTTGTACCATAACCTTTGATCCTTTCAACCAAAACAATTGTTTGGACTGCTTATGGAAGAATATTCAGTGTAATGACTTCAGCAACTTTGTGTGACAGAGAGTTCTACAGATTCATCGCTCTCTGGGTAAAGACTCGTTCATTCCTAACCCGTATCCTTAGACTGTGATGTCTGGCCTTGAGACTCCCTAGTTATTGCAGGCATCCTAAAAGCATGTATCCTGTCCAATCGCTTTAGAAAACTAAATTTTGTACGAGCTCCCCATTAATTAGAAACGCCAGTGAACATAACCCAAAGTGTTCCATTGTGTCTTTATATGTCACTCATCGAGTCATCGAGTCTCAGCACGGAAACAGATCCTGTGGTACAAATTGTTCATGCTGACTAAGCGTTCCCACAATCCTGCCACCGTAAGAATTATTCTGGTAAACCATCAGTGCCACCACGGATTCAATCACTGTATGCACTGAAATTTCTTTCTCTGATGAAGGGACCAAAATTTCACATAATTCCATAGGCTGGGTCTCAACAAGGTCCTGCATAATTTCCACAAGACATGCTTGCTCCTCTAGTCGAATTGTCTCAATGCGAACCATAGTATACAATTTACACTCTTCTCCACTTGCTTCAGAAGTGCGCATTTCTGCTTGAGACACTAGGCATTGACTCGTTCGAGCATGTCCTCTTCATCTACTTTAGTTAAATTCTTTGCAAATTTCTTAATAAGATTTGCACTGGAGTTTCGTGTTTGTTCTACTGTGTGTCTGATTCTTATCCTTGTTCTGATGGGTGTGAGTCTCTAGATGCAAGGTGGGTTAATTCGAGTGTTCTCCCTGTCAGTATAAATTTCATAGACATAGGAGATTACAACACAGAAGAAGTCCCTTCAGCATATAAAATTTGTATCAGTCAAAACCAATCACTTGACACTACAAAACCCACGTTTCTGTACTTATTCTATAGATGTGTACGTCTTGGAATCACAAATGGGCATCTGAATGCTTCTTCACAGTCATGATGTTTTCCGTTTGCCACTGATCATCCTATCTGTCAATCTCTACACCCAGATAGCGGAGATATCATCCGGCTTTTTCTCACAAATAGTTTATTTTAATGTCAATACATATTTACTCGAACAAAGACCAATTTGACTGTTTTTTCAGTCCGGACAAAATCCAGATATTAAATCTGTGCAATGTAACATAATCATTCTGATGTTGGTCAAAGTGCCTTGGTTTCCAAAGCACCGCCTTATCGATTCACAATAAAGTTTTACCATTGATAGCAACTGAACAGAACTGATATTTTCGGTCTCGCTGTTGTGCAGAATATGGTCATAATCAGGTTGTTGTCATCCAAGAGGGAAGTCAGACATTTGGGCATGAAGTTCTGTGTTCACTTCCCACGGGTTAGAGGTGCGAACCTTACCATATTTTATCAGGTTGATGCTACAAACAGTTAAATACATGTTCATCGCTGCAGATGGCTTAACGAATTAGCCTTGGATGATGAAAAGAGATAACATCCAAGCATTTATTGATAAAGATACAGTGTACATATGAAATTCAGGCTGAGTGAGCTTAATGTAGAATGTATTTAAGCATCATCAAGAATATTGAATCCATATCTAGGCATTGCCATTTAAGTAAGATGTAAAAGCTGTATTGAGTGAATGTAAATGAGGTTCACAAGAATTTTTCCAGTAATGAGCAAGTTGCATCATGTGTGCAGTTTAGAAGTAAATTGAGCTTAACAACGATTTTACATATTAATGATTCGACACAATAACGCTTTTTGGCAGTGTAGATAACAGGAAAGTCCTTGGTGGGGGTGGGGGGGGGGGGAGGATGGGAGAGAAGAGATGCCAAGTAATTCGCAGAAGCCATAATGACAGAAGATAAAATAGTTCAAACCGTGAGTGGTTCGAAGTTGGAATGTGGTTCCCAAGATTAAGGAGGCCTATTTTAGTGCTAAGAAATTTGAATTATCTGATAGAGAAAAGTGTGTTGGGTTGAAGGGAGAACACATCGGCAGTGCCATTTATTAAATGGCTATATCAACGGGGATTCAGAGAGAAATGAGTAGAATGTCTTCTTCTTTATTGTAATCATGCCTTGGTGCTGTCTGTCGCTGATGAAAATTATTTGTTGGCCGCTGAATGTTGCAATGGTAGCTGTCAAATATGCGGGCAGCCTGATTTCCTTTGCCATTGAATTCTTGGTCAGTGAACACCTTTATTTAGCTTGAAGACTCCACGATATTCTTAGTATTTTCTGCTGCTGGTCAATGCCTGCTTTCTGTTTCATTTCTGTCCAATCAACACTGAAGGGCGTTCTATGAGTCCATCTGGAAGTGTGACGATCAGATCCTATTAAATTGTTAGCAATTCTTCCCAGGGATAACGTCGTGGCTATCCAACTGATAACAACAACCGCATGCTGATAAAATACATCTGTGAAACGAAACTGGTCTGTAAGACTTCCCCTTGTTTTCTATTTTGTATGACTTATTTTCCTCCAGCATCAGCGAGACATCACCAAAAGCAAAAGTGAAGATTTCGTTCTCTATGCGACAGTGAAGGTGTAGAGCACTTGTAAGTCTCTGGGTCTCCTCTGCTGCTCTCGAAAACTGAGCAAGTCCTGAACAAAGTTCATCGATGATAATTCCGACATTGCAGGATTGACCAGTCATTTGGAATTGTATATAACGTGTTAATAATACAATTTGGTAAGCGTTCTGCCATCCACATCCCGAATCCATTGACATGTCAGTTCTCCCAAGGACCATATTCAAAATTATATGGGAGAAGGAACGCACATATTCTCCTTTAAATTTCTGTTCTTCCATTTCATTCTGCCATTCTAGTTCAAATACCGGCCTTTCGTTATCCACATTCCTGGATGAGCTTGCCTCTTTGCGAAAAATAAACCAGTCATCCTCAAGAACTTCATGCCACCATCCTTGGTTTTTTGAGTGCACGAGTTCCAATTGCTAAAAAGGCTATTCAAAACTTCCCACGACGTGCTATGCTGCAGTACTATCGTTACAGAATCACAGTAAGGATTGAGAGTGACATTTCTGTCATCAAGACTGCTCACACCATTCATTCAGAACATCTCCTGACTTGTACCGTCCTCTATGGTCTTCCAGCCCTCCTTTGCTGTCTCCACATAGCCCAGAAACTCTCCATCTGAAACTCGATGCTACTGAAGAATCAAGCCAACACTTCAATCAGCGGTAGAGATTTCAAAAGACTCACAATGAACTGAGCGATGTAATTTCTCACCATTTCCATCTTCAACGAATGGCTTCTTATGCCAATACAATCTCCGAATCGAGACGCCCAGCCGCTCCATCTATGAGAAGCGTTCTCTCAGCAATCACTCAAATAAACACCAACCACCAGTCAAGACTGGAATGTATTTCAACGCTTTTAGAAATGCACTGCCATTACTGTAAGTACCAAAGAGTCAGGGGCTAATTCAGTGTCCTTAATCTCATGATATCCCGTTTATCTCCATCCTCCACTTAGCGAATTTTGTTCCACTTCCACTGGTAATGCTGACAATAAATGTGCATCAGTTTGGAGGTGATAACTTCCAGAAAATGGATGCATTGAATGCCTTTCCAATCAAATTGGCCTCATAATGTATCATTCTGCAATAGGTGGCTTTCTAGTCATACATCAGAGTACAGCCTCAAAGAGTGATAGATGCTTCCAGAGATGTGGCATGCAAAACAGAACAATGCGAATTGTGGATAAGAACATGCAGTTGTCTGTAGAAGCACCAATCCACATAATTAATGGTGACATCACCCCCACTTCTGGGTAGCTCCAGGGCAAACGTTGACCAATTTGAGAATGTGGTCATTCGTTTCATTATGAGAATGTTCGAAGTTTGTGTTGGTGCTATAAAATGGGATGGTTCACAACATATTTTTTTCAGGAATGTGAGCTGCATCAATTGATCGAAAATCAGCTAAAAACAGCACAAAATATTTAATAGAAAATCTCCTCGAGTCCGTTATGAAAATAATACTCAGAAACTGGACATGGAAAATTGCCTTTTTTGTAACAGATGCATCCCCACTAACCCCTTATTTGAATGAAATTCATTCTTGGTTCATTGCCTTCATTTAACCGGAAGCAGGCTAAATATTCGCAGTTGGGTGCTCTTTACCGCCTTGCGTGATGATGCAGTCCCTTTAGCCATGTTATGTACTCCTTTTTTTTTCCAAGATGTGTTCAGGATTTTTTTTTTCCTTGTCTGGTTTAGTTTGTGACAGGGAGTCAAAAGAAAATGCTGGCGACCTGGAGAAGCAGCTGCAGTGAAACGGGTTTCCATGCTTCAACACATGTTACTTGTCTGGACTTTCTCACTGACAACGTTCCTGCCTGTAAACAGTTCTGTTCGAAGTTATCTTTTTGCTGAAGGGCGTGTTTATCGGATGTTGCACGAAGGGGAACAACTTCATGATGGTGCGCTAGAGGCGGTTGAGTTACCAGTTTAGATAAATTGTACTATATGTTGTTCGCTTGTGTTCACGTTTCAACCTTAGTCTGCAAATGAATTTTGTTTTGCTTGAACTTAATTGGTTTGACAAGCTGCGTTACTCATAGTATATCTGGTGTGCATCTACTTTTGAAAAAAAAAGTTCGAGGCTACCTTCTTCAAAGGCTTGAGAGTCTCTTTCCTGATCCATAACACTTGGATGTTCTTGTGGTGTAAGGTATATAACAATAAATCGAAACCATGCAACACACATTCCTGTTCCGCTTACTCTCAATGTGTGCCGTGTCATCCTTGAACATGTCAGTTAGAAAAGATTTTGACAAGGTCCCAGCAGAGGTGCAGATGGAGAGCATCAGCTCAGGATCATGTCACAATTAAGGTTAATTATTAGATTGAAAATTAATTGAATTTCTGTTCATTTCTTCGTCTCCTTCGCCAGATCTTCTCCTCTGTGTTTTCAAGTTTTAGGGTACAGTTCTTTAATCTATTTGCAGCTTCGGAGGAAAGTTTAGTTTTACTTTCTGTCACGGAAGCATTTAAATTTAAAAGTTAAACAAATATATTAAAACATTGTTTTATATAGTGAGACCTACTGTGAGACAACAATTCAATCTCAGCTTCCAATAATTTCTTAACAGTTTCTTTAACAAGATAATTATATAAGGATTGCACACATAGCTGAATGAATGAATACATTGGGAGTGGGCCAAAATTATCACTATAGATTCAACTTATTGAAATTATTCATCTTGCACTTGCCTCTTGCTTGTATAATTTAGCAGATAGCAATATACGTATTAAAGATAGGCATGCAATGGAATTAATGGCTGACGTATCTCCAGAAATTGGTACTCAACATTCTAGATTTCTAACAGAAGTGTCATTGGAAATATTGGAGCTCGGCACAGTCATCGTGAAAATGTATCCAAAGTTCGCAGCAGTTGGAGGGTGGAAATATAACATGAGTAGTTTTATATAGCAGAAGAGCAAACCCAAGAAATGGTAACTCGCCAGTTTGTCCAGCATGAGTATCTGGGGAAAATAATGTAATAAGACGTGATAACACAACATTAGAAAGTATTAACCGTGTTTAAATAAGCCAGCTTGGACTTTTCATGGGCAAATCCTGATAATTAAATTTAATGGGAATTTTTGTTTTGTTTCAGCATGCAGTAGAGTCGAGTAAATCGGGGAGAACCTATGAATGTGATTTTTTTGAATTTCAGAAGGGATTAACTAGAAGCCTTTTAACAAACGAGTTTGCAAATAAGTCCTTTGTCGGGGTGTAGGTTGAATTGTAAATCACCAATAGGAATTTTTTGCGTTGGAATATGGGAGCAATGTGAATATTGTGTCTGTTTAAACTCATGAGTTTGAAACAATGGGAGATGACGGTCATCAATGTCGGACGCAGTTCAGTGGGAGAAGTTCAATTGCAGCACAAACCTACACATTGAATTATGAAATCTAGCGGCCTGAGTTGCGATCTATGGAATCCTAAATGGCACAGTTCAGTTTTCAGAATAATCCTGGAACTGAACAGTTTCGTAAATTTGGAAGAATGGATCAGTCCAACAGAGGCTGTCCATACGCCCTTACAATAACGGAGTCATGATATGGAGTCGATTGCATTGAAACACACTTAAAAGAAACTGAACTTCCATTTCTCAAGGACATGTGCTCCACAATAGACTTACATCCCCTAGCAAACATAGCTCTTCATGAACATAGAACATCAGTTTTTTATGTATTTTATATTTTGCATTGCATTTCTGTATAACCAACTGAAATGTAATAATCCATAACTTTGAAGTTCAGCTTCAGTTTACAGAAGACTCTCTTCCACTTGAAGTCTGGGCAGAAGCCAATTATGGCCAATAGAATTGCTCAAATGGAGCAACTAGGCAAGAATTCTCCCATAGATCGAGATTAATCAAAGGATCTTTGTGTCTGTGAAAGCTGACAGTGATAACTAAACGAAATGATCAATAGAGGGAATGAGTCATAGAGCAGAGGTTTATCAAGCCCGTTGTGTCAACGCTGACCGACCGACAATAATCCCATTAGGTCCATAGGCTTTGTTGTGACAGTATTTCAATTATTTCTGTATTGTGACATTTCTTGGATCTACTATCCTCCCACACAGTGTATTCCAGATATTTAACACTGACTGGCTGAAAACTATATTCTGAAAATCCACACCAATTATCCTGCCATTCGCATTGAAATCATGATGAATTTTTATTCACATTTCAAATAAGAGGTGCAACTGCAACTTACCTAATCTATCCACAGCCTTCATAATGTTACTGGTTACTCCTCCGGGGTCGCAACTGTAAAGAAATCAACCCTACCCGAACCAATCATTCTTCATAGAGCAAATGCTGCAGCCAGACGAGACAACATCGTTCCAATCTCGTTTGCACCCACTCCACTGCAATCCCATCCCTTACACAGGGCAGAGACAAGACTGCACACAAGCTCTGTCTGTAGCCCAGACAATTTTCAGCCGCATGACGCTCCTGATCTTAAAGTCTACACTACCACTGAAAATGTCAAGTACACCATCTCCCATCTGAAACACTCAATTAAATTTGGATCTGTGGACGAGCGCCCCAAACATCTCTGCTCAAGCAACTGTCAAACACAACATTCTTTTGGTCCATCACAATCTCCTCGTTCTTCAGAACACAAGTCATAGAACAATACAGCGCAGAACAGGCCCTTCGGCCTTCAATGTTGCGCTGATCTGTGAACTATTCTCAGCTCGTCCCTTTCCACTATTCCAAAGTCATCCATGTGCTTATCTAAGGATCGTTTAAATCTCCCGAATGTGGCTAGGTTGACAGCATTAGCACGTGGTGCATTCCACGCCCTTACTATTCTCTGCGTAAAGAGTTGTCTCTGACGTCTAAATTAAATCTATCACCTCTCAATTTGCAGTGATGCCCCCTCGTACACGCTGATGTCATTATCCTAGGAAAAAGACTTTCACCGTATACCCTATCTAAACCTCTGATCATTTTGTATGTCTTCATCAAATCCACTCTTAGTCTTCTTCATGCCAATGAGAACTGGTTCAAGTCTCTCCGCCTTTCCTCAGAAGACCTTCACTCCAGACCAGGCAACATCCCGGTAAATCTCCTCTGCACCTTTTCCAATGCTTCCACATCCTTCCCGACTTATGGGGACCAGAACTGTGCACAATATTGAGAGTTTGGCCGCACCAGCGTTTTGTGTAGTTGCAGCACGATATTGCGGCTCCAGAACTCAATCCCTCTCCGAATGAATCCCAACACACCATATTCCTTCTTAACAGCACTATCCACTTGGACGGTAATTTTAAATGATACAGCCATTCCTAATACACTGATAGTCAATCTAGGCATTTCCGTGCATTCCTCCATTCTCTTACTTTCAACGCTATGTGATATTAATTGTAGCATTTCATTGCAAATTCAGATACACAGCAAATGTTTTCCCATTTGTGTGGACTGCTGATGCAATTTCTTTATTAACAACAGGATGGACGTCATGCACCACACCTTTCAGTTTCAGACAAACATTGATATTTATAATCCAGATTCCCTTCTCTCTTCTGTAATGAAAGCACAATCTCCAAGTCAGGAATCCAACTCAGTTGTCAGAAGTGAGTTTTAATTGCTTTCATTGTTTGAGAGTCAATTCTGCTTAGTTTTAAAGACGTTTCTAAATTTCAGTCGGGTTCATTGTTCCTTTTTTGTTAAGGTCCCCATTATACACGTTCAGTTTCTCAATTAGTGTGGTAGATTTTAATTATTGACCAGGCACTTGTCGTTTCATCGCCATGAGAGAGATTGGGTGTGCATAATTGAAATCAGTCAAGGTAGTCAGATTAGATTCCCTCTGAGTGAAACATGCTGAATTTTCCTGATTAATACCTGCCTGTCTAGTTGCCGACTCATTCTGCCTTGCACGTTCGTGGTCATCAATATAATTCACAATGAAAGGATAATTTTCAATGCAACAGGCATCATAGTGTCTTAACTCTGAGAGATCCTTTCCAACTAATGGCAGTATGTAAGTTGGATTCGCTTTTTGGTCCTCTCACTCTCTGCACCATCACACTTCAGATAGACATCTATCACACTTCAGATAGATATCTATATTCCTTTCCAGGTCTCTTAATTACTTAATTAACAAAGACTGTGGCAATGAAGCTTAATAATCTCCATTTCTGTACCAAACTTGTATTTTTTCCTTCTCTTCCATGGTTCAATGTTTTAACTTCTTGCCGCATTTATAAAACATCTCGTCATGTACCAGGATTCCTGGGGCTCACAATCTTCAGTAATGTTTTCATGTGCTATTGCTTAATTACAGAAATGGAATAAACAATGACAAAAAAGATGGAAGATACATGACTGTAAACTGATTGAAAATAGGATAAACAGAGATACATAACGTCTTTCAAGAGTTGTTATTAAGCATAGAGATTTTGCTTCATGGAGTCATATGGCACGGAAACAAATCCTTTGGCCAATCTTTCAGGTCGAAGATGATTTCCATGCTAGAGTAATCTCATTTAGCTGTGTTTGGCCCATATCTCTCCAAAAATTTCCTATTTATGTAGCTTTCCAGACGTATTTTAAAATGGTTTAAATGCACTTGGTAGTTAATTTCAAATGAAAACTACGCTGTGTGTGAAAAAAGAGAAGACACTCATGTTCCTTTTAAGTATCTCTCCTCTCATCTTCAAATCATTACTCCGAGTTTTGAACTGTCCTACCCCTAAGGAAAAATGCCCTTTCTGTTCAAATTACCTATGATCCTCTTGGTTTTATAAAGTTCTGTAAGATTTCTAACCTCAACCCTCTGCGTTCCAGAAAAACAAAAGACCCAGCCTATCGACATTCTCCTTATAATTCAAAATCTGTACTCTCGGCAATATGCTTATAAACCTTTCCTGCTTTAAAGCAAAATGATTCGTTGGTCTTAGGCCTTGTTTAGGATTCTGAAAATCTTCCCTCAAAACCCTGAATTTCTAATGAGGAAACAGTAAGTAATTGATGCAGAAACAGAGGTACACTGAAAATAAACGATTTCTACACTGTCAAGGAAATTGCACTGAGCTGAATACCGTTCAAAATATGAACAATCAGCCAACAGTCAGTGAGGAGTTATTGTATGGGCTGCAGTAGACTGCATCGTTAGAACACCAAAATAATTTGTTTCTTTTAAGATTAACTTGCAACGTTTATTGAGGATTTTTGATTGTTGTTGATTTGCTTACTGTAGGCAGACAGGGAGACAATTTATCAATGATTCCAACACGTAGTTACACTCATACTCATGAGGAATCTCCTAATGTCTAAATCTCGCATGTTTCTGAGAAATTTATTGAGCCTGAAATGTTAAACACAGTTTCTCATTCTACTGGCGATTTGTAGTTTATAAGGATTTCCAGCTTTCAAAATTTTATTATTCAATAAATAAGTACCAACGCCAGACCATGAATAACCGAAGCACACGTTTTTTTTTCAAAACTGTACAATAAAATGACGTTCACAATCTTCACTTAACAGGTTGATGTTTAACATAACGTTAAATGTGACGTGAGGTTCATCAGTTCCTCTTTGATGGGCAATCATTATGCTTTTCTCAAGTCGCATTAATTGTGGAAATCATTTGAGCTTTGGCATTTTGTAGTCATCATGAGCATAGCAAAGATTTGTTTTGTGGTAACATGTGTGAGAATTGATGATTTCGTGAGACAGAAATGTAATGCCTTCTTAAGTGCATAACTGATTCAAGTTATACAGTTAAATCTGGCCCTGGTGCATCATACAGCACAGAGACATTGAAGTTTTCGTCAACTGGTGAGAGATTCCAGAATTACAGGGAGTTTAACGTTTGCTATCCGCTTGGAAGTTAGTCGTTATGATTTGTAACTCACCAATTTGTATTGAAAATCATTCAATTCGAAAACATTCTGAAAAAATTAGCGCTTTACAGATCCAGAAGAAAACGAAAGTCCTGTTCTGTGTTTTACAGAACTCTGACTGCATGAGGGCAAGTGATCCATGACACATTGGAAACTGCGTATGATGCCTGCAGATGTCTGTATAATAAAAAGTAAATATTCCTTCACTTACAACCTCTGTAGTAAGAAAAGGAAATAGTTACTATGGAGACCATTGAAGGAAGTGGTCGGTTGCCACAGGTGTCTTTATGGGATTTATGTCCATACAGCTGCAAATGATTATCTGTCACTAAGATGTGGCAAAACTTTCATTAGCTGTCACTTACCATCATTTTCGTTTTTCGCTCAGGATTAACCACGCATTCAGACGACTTCGACGCACGATGGCACAAAAATATCTAATTCTCCCAGTCTCAGCAGCCTTGAAGATTGATCTCTAACAACATTTCCTGACAGTTTCTGCTAAGCATGTTATGTTTTCATTCAGTGCAACACCCCGCTTTGATATCATATTGCTGAATTTATAATAGGATGCCACCACAGGTAGCCACACGTTCAATGATGAGGAAATTCACTCCAGTTTAGTAATCACCATATGTTGTTTGCAGTAAAAACAATGATCGAGTGAAACATCTGTTGAAGGCATGCTGTGGCATCAAATATGTAAACAAACGAAATAATTTCACAGTGCTGAATCCTGGCAACTCGTATTTATATGGGACAACATGCTCAATTATGTTCTCAGTTTTCTTTAACATTCCTACTTCCAGATACTCTTCCCGAGATTCAATAAAAACGTAAGGTCATTCTGCACTGTTCAAGAACTCAAAGATGGCAAAAAACATGTTACTTCGTCTGGAACTGTGTTCAGGTTTACGTTTCAGTACTATGAGAAAATTCTGTTTGTTATCAATTTGCCAATGGATATGCATTTATCTTTGCAAAGTATCCCGGAATAGCTGCATCACGTAATACAATCTCTTTTGATCATTATTAGAATCGCTACAATGTGGAATCAAGCTATTCAGCCCAACCAATCTACACTGACACGCCAAAGAGAATCACACCCCGGCCCATTTCCTGTCCATCCACGTTTCCCCTGACTAACACAGATAACCTACAAATCACTAATTGCTGTGGGTAATTTGATATGCCCAGTCAACATAACTTTCACATCTTTGAACTGTGGGAGGAAATAAGAACATCTGGCAGCACCCCAAAGAGTCATAGGCAAACATGCAAACACCATTCAGACAGACGCCTGAGGTTATTATCGATTCCCGTTGCTGTGAGGCAGCAGTGCTAACCACTGAGCGACCGTGCCATCCCACATTGGTTTAGTGTAATCCAAGCGAAGGAAAAAAGAGGCACAATGTTACGATGTTGTTGGGTGTGTGGGCAGTCAATGGGATGAGGAAAATAAAACAAAGATCAATGATACACGTGAGATCTCGCAAAAGTATATGGAGACTAAAACTATGCCCAGAGCTCCAAGTGTGGTGTGTCCAAAGGGTAGCAAGTACAAAATAGGCTGACACGAGGCTCAGTGGTTAGCACTGCTGGCCTCACAGTGCCAGGGACCCTGGTTCGATTCGAATCTTCTCGTGACTGTCTGTGTGGAGTTTGCATATTCTCCCTATGTCTGTGTGGGATTCTCCCACAATCCAAAAATATTCAGGCGAGGTGAATTGGTTGTACTAAATTGCCCATAGTGTTAAGTGCATGAGTCAGGGGTAAGTATATGGAAGGGGAATTGGGCTGGGTGGATTCGTATTCGGTGGATCGGTGTGGACCTGTTGGGCCAAGTGGCCTGTTTCCTCCCCAGAGAAAATCTAACCTAATCGGATAATTGTGGGCGTCTCGCTGAATATGGTTTAGCTGAGAAATATTGGTATCATAACTGAGTGCAGTTCTCACCGAACTTCAAGAGATATGACGAGTATGAAACGGTGCATAGTGTTCGAAGTGAAGTCTGTCCAGGGATAACGATGTCATATCTGTGTGATTATCGCAGAGTATGTACGAAGCGAAAAATGTTAACATCAAAACTAAGCGCTGTGCTCCTAGTAACATTACTGCTGAGAGGCACAGAGTCCATAAGTGCGGAGAATGTTCTAAGAGGTAGTCTCGCCAAGAGACACTGATACAATAACATTACACAGTGTCTCAGGTGATGCCAAACCATTGATCAAAGTATATGTTAAATAACTTCACCAATTTTTAACTCTGCTGACCTGACATAAAATGCCCAACTGCAGAAATAGTATGCATACCTTGAGAATTAGATGCGGAATTAACTTTTATTCTTTCATCTCCACAAATGAGAAAAGTCAAAACTTTACCTACGCCTCTTCAGGTAGAAAATCACTGCGGTTGAGCACTTTTAATGACTGTTCTTGGAAAAATGGAGAAGTAGAAAAAGTCCAGCAATGAAGATATAAGAATAAATACTGAAATAAAGTGCAGACAACCTGCCTTCAAACGCAGTCCATGCAGAATTCTAATTTTCATTCCGCTTTTAGTCTTGATCCGAACCATGTCTGACTTCATCTCAGGATTCACAAGATCGGAGAATTGTATAATCCCTTATTGACCTGTCGATCAAAAATCAAACTAAGGGAGCCTTGATGTAACATAAATATTAAGCCAACACAAACTCCTGGGAAAGCGAATTCCCAATTGAGAATGAATTCCCAACTTGTGAATTTCTTCTCATTCCTACCTGACCGAGGTTAGACGTCCCATTTATCCTCTGGTCACAGCAGATTTTAAATGTAACCGGGTTGGTGATATGGCTAACGTGAAGTTTCAGACTGGGTCAGGTTCAGCGGTAGGAATACGTCAGGCAGATTTCTTTAGTCAACAACAAATAGCAGGCTAATTCCTGAAGTGCAAAGTACAAAAGTACAAAGCTTGATGGCAACAAATTTGGACAGTAAAAACACCCAACGAGTATCCAACTGATCCACTGTCCTCAAATTGCTGTATAACATTTAGACATTTAAAACCCCATAATATAAGCCTTTCACCCTGGGAGTAACTGAAGTGAAACATTTCCGAGCAGCTTCGAATGTAACGATATCCTTCATCAGGTAAGGAAACCAAACACACTTCACACAAAGTTCTCCGTATGTGTTCTCAAACAGACTGGTACAGCTGCAGCAAAACGTCCTTCACTCAGGGTTGTTTAAAAGTACAGCCAGCAGGCACGTTTTACACCTTTTTCCTTTTATATATTGACTTCATTTTATTACCGTGATGAGAAGATTTATTTTCTTTATTCAGAGTATTGTGAGATTTTGTTTGAAACTCTCTTCTCAGAGAGCATTGGAGGCAGAGTTATTGAATATTTCGGAGACCCAGACAGTAAGACTCAGGAATAACAACGAGTCAAGTATTATGAGGGAGTGGGCAGGAATGTGCAGAGTGGGTAACAAATGATGACAGTGATACAAAATGAGACTGCATTTCACCAGAGCATCAAGGAATACAATGTAAGATGAAATGATAATGCTAAAATGCTGAAAGTGATGGGACGATGTAACTCTTGTCCCAGTGAACCATAGAGCTGCTTTGTCATGAGAGAACCATCAATTACAGTGGTTGAACCTGAGGGTCATGACTCCTCCGGTGAGGAGGTGAGGTTGAGAAACCGGGCCCTTCAGAGTAACCTCTGTCAGTGTGGGGAATTGAACGTGCCCTATTGGCCTTCCTCTGCATCAGAAATCAACCGTCCTGCCAACTGAATGGGGGACTATGCCACTGCTATGGACAGAAATACTCAAAGACAAATGGCAATATAAAGTTGGAAAAGAAGGAAGAAGCTACGAGTCAGACAATGTTCATGATACCGGCTGACGACAAAAGAATAAAGTTCTATCCAAGAAATCACATCTTATAATGAGACAAATGTTTCGATGCAGTCTTTGGCTGAACACAGTATGGGAAGGCAAGTAATACAACCAGAATTACTGACAGTAATGAGATATTGATAACCATGAGATAAGCAGATAAGTTTGATTGGTCTGTGTAAAGTGTGGTTATGCTTATTTAACGTATAAAGGTGATGCAATCAATTGGTTGGAGATTATGGTCTCGTGGGAAATATCTAGTCTGTTAAAACTTTGAGTTTAACACGGTCTCTCTGGCCACAAGGCTCCATTCAGTCTGGCAGAATTCAACAAACAGTGTGCTGTTCCAAGATAAATCTAAATAGGATTCAACGCCTCCTTGTGCTCTCGTGTGTTCAATACCCAGAATGCACACAGTTGAATGTCCAAATTTCAGTTATCCCTCGCTGTCATCATTGTCTGACTGCACACAGCAGAGTGGGAAAATATCTACCTGAAACATAGTAGGCATTTTAGTCCTGCAGATATTGTGTTTTTGTGCAAATTACACGGTATTTGTACTGCTCAGCGTCGAAGTATCGGTCCTCAGATAGCGTAGACGTTGCAGTATTGTTAACAATACATAACTTGTACACTGCTGTGCGTCCAAACATTAATTGTACTTCATTGTAGGTATTGCAGTCCTTACATATTTCACAGGCAGAACAATGCTGATGTTCGAAGTATCAGTCATCCCTCACTGAGATATTGCAATATTTTCAAAATTGAATTGCTGTCGACAATACATATCCTGTACACTAATGACTGCGATGACTCCAGGACAACGCAATGTTGTCCAAACGACGCAGGTTATACACTGCTGCCTGTCCAAAAAGCAGTGATCATACATCTTAGATATTGTGTAACCATGTGCAGAAGACTGAGTGCACAATGATAAGTTTCTCAATGTCCTTCGGGGAAGGAAACCAGGCACATGAGATTGTAAACTCACTGCAATGTGCTTGTCATTTTAAAGTCCCACTGAATAATTTGTGATGTACAATACATTTTGATCAGCCACATCGACTGAATGAACAAGAAGAACATTTAAGTTACACTTTAAGATTATCAGTTCTGGAACGATGGTCGGATGTTAGCCCTCCTTATTTGATTATACTTAGCTGAGTAACTGCAGAGAGCTCCCGCTCATTTTCACCAGGTTAATCATGATTCATTTCTGTCTCCCAACTAACAAATCTCCTTAATCTGAGTAGATGATTCACTGATGAGCGAAATGATACTTTCTCATACATATCGCAGAATCGTTCCTTGCTTTAGCAATTATTAACAGCAATGTAGTTTATGTTATCCTATAAAGAGTTCCCATTCTCCAGGTAGTTCACAGTGCCGAAAGAAGAAATCAGGAGCTGAAATTGGCCTGTCGCAAAGATATTACGATAGTTGTTATGGGGGGTTTCAACATGCAGCTGGACTGGGAGAATCAAGATGGTATTGGACCTTAAGAAAGACACTTTGTGGAGTGCCTCAGAGATGGATCCTTAGAACAGCTGGTGCTGGAGCCGACCAGGGAGAAGGTAATTCTGGGTCTGGTATTGTGCAACGAACCAGAATTGATCAGGGACCTCGAAGTGAAGGAGCCCTTGGGAAGTAGTGACCATAATACAATAAGCTTCAATCTGCAATTCGATAGATTCGGGGTCAGTTCCTGCGGATTGGAGGGTGGCTAATGTTGCACCACTTTTTTTGAAATGTGGGCGAGAGAAAGCAGGAAATTATAGACCAGTTAGTCTGACCTCAGTGGTGGGAAAGATGCTGGAGTCTATTATAAAGGAGGAAATTACGACGCATCTGGATAGTAGTAACAGGATAGCTCAGAGTCAGCATGGATTTATGAAGGGGAAATCATGCTTAACTAATCTTCTGGAATTTTTTGAGGATGTAGCTCTGAAGATGGACGAGGGAGATCCAGTAGATGTAGTGTTCCTGGACTTTCAGAAAGCTTTTGAGAAAGTCCCACATATGAGGTTAGTGAGCAACGTTAGGGCGCATGGTATTGGAGGCAAAGTACTAACTTGGATTGAAATTTGTTTGGTTGATAGGAAACAAAGAGTAGTGATAAACGGCTCCATTTCAGAATGGCAGGCAGTGACCAGTCGGGTACCACAGGGATCAGTGCTGGAACCACAGCTTTTTACAATATATGTTAATGATATAGAAAATGGTATGAGTAATAACATTAGCAAATTTGCTGATGATACTAAGCTGGTTAGCAGGGTGAAATGTGAGGAGGATGTTAGGAGATTACAGGGTGACCTGGACAGGTTAGGTGAGTAGTCAGATGCATGGCAGTTGCAATTTAATGTGCATAAATGTATGGTTATCCACTTTGGTGGCAAGAACAGGAAGGCAGATTACTACCTAAATTGAATCAATTTAGGTAAAGGGGCAGTACAGAGAGATCTGGGTGTTCTTGAACACCAGTCAATGAAGGTAAGCATGCAGGTACAGCAGGTAGTGAAGAAGGCTAAGAGCATGCTGGTCTTCCCAACAAGAGGGATTAAGTATAGAAGCGAAGAGGTTCTTCTGCAGCTGTACAGGGCCCTGGTGAGACCACACCTGCAGTACTGTGTGCAGTTCTGGTCTCCAAATTTGAGGAAAAACATTCTGGCTATTGAGGGAGTGCAGCGTAAGTTCACGAGGTCAATTCCTGGAATGGTGGGAGTACCTTACGCTGAAAGACTGGAGCAACTGGGCTTGTATACCCTTGAGTTTAGAAGACAGAGAGGGGATCTGATTGAGACATATAAAATTATTAAAGGATTGGACACTCTGGAGGCAGGAAACATGTTTCCGCTGATGAGTGAGAGCCGAACCAGAGGACACTGTTTAAAAATATGGGGTCGACAATTTTGGACAGAGATGAGGTGAAACCTCTTCACCCAGAGAGTAGTGGCTGTGTGGAATGCTCTTCCCCAGAGGGCAGTGGAGGACCAGTCTCTGGCTTCATTTAAGAAAGAGTTGGATAGATCTCTCAAGGATAGTGGAATCCAGGGTTATGGAAATAAGGCAGGAACAGGATACTGATTAAGGATGATCAGCCATTTTCATATTGAATGGTGGTGCAGGCTCGAAGGGCAGAATGGCCTACTCCTGCACTTATTGTCTATTGTCTAATTAATCTCTGGGATGTCTTTCCTTCTCACACCCCGCTTCCACCTGACAACATCTCTGTCCTGTTGGCTACTACTGAGTTGTTTTCCAGTCTTCTGCTCACTTTGACTCTCAAGACTCGACCGTAAAACTTTTCAATCCTTACAAATGTTCATAAATGAATGCAAAAACTAGAATCCTCACGAACGTCGAGCACTGTAAATCCTCGAACTGACGTTTATCGACTGAAAGCAATAAAGAGTGAAAGAAAGAAAGAGAAGGAAAGATAGAAAGAAAGAAAACAAGAAAGAAAGAAAAAAAGAAGGAAAGGATGGAAGAAAGAAAGGAAGGAATGAAAGAGAGGAATCAAAACGGAAAGAAGGAAAGAGAGAAACAAGGGAAGAGTGAGACAGAGAAAGATAAAAACAAACAAAGGAAGAGAAAGAAACAAACAAAGGGAGAGAAAGAAAGAAAGAAAGAAAGAAAGAAAGAAAGAAAGAAAGAAAGAAAGAAAGAAAGAAAGAAAGAAAGAAAGAAAGAAAGAAAGAAAGAAAGAAAGGAAGAAAGAAAGAAAGAAAGAAAGAAAGAAAGAAAGAAAGAAAGAAAGAAAGAAAGAAAGAAAGAAAGAAAGAAAGAAAGAAAGAAAGAAAGAAAAAAGGAAGGAAGGAAGCAAAGAAATAAAGAAAGATAAACAGACAGAAGGAAATAAAGAAAGGAAAAAACGAAAGAAAGAATGAAAAAACAGACAAACAATGAAAGGAAAAATGAAATTTTCCTGTTGAGCTCTGTCAACAGCTCTCACATTGTGACGGAGAAATGTGCGGGTATCAGACCCAGTATCTGCACACGTCACTGTATTGTACAGTATAAATGGATGAAGATTACCGCAATACCAAAATTATCCTCACTTCCCGAATAGAACGTGAACAAACATGAAAGAAGTGTACCGACTTCCCTCTAACTTTAGATCAGTTTGTCAATGCTATTAAAGAACAGTCTACTACCGTAGCACACCTACAGTATGGAGACAAGCCAATCAGCCGAGCGAGGTCTCTCCATCGCTTCAAAGAACTACCTTGAGGACACAGAGATGATGTGCAAACTCCACACAGATATGCACCAAGAGTGGAACTGAATGCAGCAACGCCATCCCTGGAGGACAGCAGGACCAATGTGACTGCGGTTGTTTCATGCTCCAGGTGGACTGGGTTATCGGTGTGAGCCACTTGAGGTGATTGCCTGAATTGATGTTGCATTCAAAAACCAAACATTGGATGTTTGTGCGGTGATGTAGGGAGTCCAGCGGAGCATGGGATTCCACCTTTCTGGACTCAGGACGGACAGAGAGAAAGGAACTCTTAGATTTTGAGTTATCATGTTGTATATCACTCGTTTAAAGTTTTTGGCATTGCAGGTAGAGGTGGTCACAGAGGGACACACACACGCACAAAAACACACCCACACGCACAAACGCTCACACACTAACAAAACCAGTCACAGGCACGCATGTACACACACCGAAAACACACGCATACTCACCTCCTTCTCAATCGACATTGCAATCGGGATATGAGAAAGGGTATGGGCACTGTTGGAATATCAATGCCCGCTTTGATCATTTGGCTCACACTCTGCCTGAAGCATTGAGGGGAAGCAAAGGTAAAAGCACACTATGGTCAGTCTCTCACGGGAGAGAAGAAGTATGAAATATTATCGAGAGAAAGAGTTAGCTTCCAATGCAATCATGATTGGCATTTTGTCATTCTCTCACATGTCTTTCCTTAACTCCTGTTTGTCTTCGTTTGACGTTCCCTTTTTCCAACTTCATGTCGTTATCTGTTGGTCTCTGCATTTCTCTTTTTCTCTCGGACTCTGTCTCTCTTTCTTGTTCAATATCGGTGTCTTTCTGACGCTGCCTTGCTCTGCGTCCCTTTCTATCTTTCTCTCTCTGTAACGTTCTCACATACATCCCTGCTCCACTCCTACTCCCCACCCTGCTTTATTGCAATCTCTCGCTTCCATTTCTTTCTCTCCAGATACCACAATCAGGGCAGGCAAGAACAAGGTAGGACTAATAAATTAAACTGCACTTATTTCAATGCAAGGGGCCTAACAGTGAAGGCAGATAAAGTCAGGGCATGATTAGCAACATGGGACTGGGATATCATAGCAATTACAGAAACTTGGGTCAGGGATGGGCAGGACTGGCAGCTTCATGTTCCAGGATACAAATGCTACAGGAATGATAGAAAGGGAGGCAAGAGAGGAGGAGGGGAGTGGTATTTTTGATAAGGGTTAGCGTTACAGCTGTGCTGAGGGAGGATGTTCCCGGAAATACATCGGGGGAAGTTATTTGGGGAGAACTGAGAAATAAGAAAGGGATGATCACCTTATTGGGATTTTATTGCAGGCCCCGTAATAGTCAGAGGGAAATTGAGAAACAATCTTGTGAGGAGATCTCAGCTATCTGTAAGAAAAATAGGGTAGTTATGGTAGGGGATTTTAATTTCCAAACTTCGACTGGGACTGCAGGAGAGGTAAAGGTTTAGATGGAGAGGAATTTCTCAAGTGTGTACATGACAATTTTCTGGTACAGTATGTCGATGTACCTACTAGAGAAGGTGCAAAACCTGACCTACTCTTGGAAAATAAGGCAGGGCAGGTGACTGAGGTGTCAGTGGGGGAGCACTTTGGGGCGAAACTTTATCAGTTAACTCCACGATAATGCCTCTGCGTTTATTACAACCACAACATGCACGATATTTAAGTTCAAGGTCTGTAACATTGGCCTAGACTGAAACGGTCACATATTCTTGCGTTTAAGACCATTCTAAGAATGTAAAGGGATTGTGATCCTTGTCCACAATCGGCTCCGACCATGATTCGTGACACAAACATTAAGATGTTGTCAACCTAGTAGGAAACTCAATAGTTCATTTTCGGTCATACAGCGTTTCCTCTGGTGGACTTTGAGTTTATTCAAAAAGCAACTCCATCAACATCTTCCTACAACAGTACAGTCCCCACTCGTATGTGACAAGCATCAATGGCAACCTTCAAGATTTTCGTAATGTTTGGGGTAGCTTAAGTATTTGCGGAAGTTAATATGTTTTTTAAATGGTCAAATGACTTCTGGCCTGGTTCTGTCCACCGAAATGTTGTGCTTGTCTTCCGCAAATGGGTTAACGCTGCCACTCCACTGCTGAAAATTGGAACAAATCTCCAATATTATCCTCTTAGTTCTCAGAATCAAAGCACCTCTTTCTTCGAGGTTCGTCTGAGAAATTCCTCGATGGCCTTCACCGTTGCATTTCATGAGGTAAATCTTCAGTGAAAGACATTTTTGTCCCAGGAACGTCTCCTCTGCTTTCGAGATTTCAAATTGTTTAAGGTTATTACAAGTTTTGCATCTCGGAGTTGTTCAAAGAGCTTTACTAACCATTCCATGTGATCTTTCCAGGACTTACTCATGATAAATACATCGTCCAAATAGACTTCACAGTTCTTTAACCAAGCCACAAATCTGATCACGAGTCTTTGGAATGTGGCAGGTGCATTTTCTTTCATTTCATTGACGTAGCCCAATTGGGGTTGCAAACACAAAAATCTCTTTCGCCATGTCTGATAAAGGTATCTGCCAGTAAACACGCACTAATTCCAACTTGGTGTTGTAACTAGCTCATCCAACTTTCTCGATACAGTCCTCCAATGTCGGTATTTGATATAAGCCTGATTTTGTAACTGTGTTTATGTTCCGAAAATCCACACAAAACTGTTGAGTCACGTCAGGTTTGGGAACTAAGACGATCGGCGAACTCCACTCGCTCTGGCTTGATTTGATGATGTCCTCGTTGAGAATGGCTTTCACCTCCTTCTGGACGTGTTTGGATTTGAATGGATTAAGACGATGGGAGGTTGATTTATCAGAATTGCATTCCCTAGGTTCACTTCATGTACAGTAGCATTATTCCTCCCTATCTGATTCCTGCACATGTCGTCATAATGCAGGAATAAATCTTACAACCGTGTTGTTTGCTCCTGAGTCAGATAGTTCATTGACATATCCCAATCCTCAAAGACTTCTTCATTTTTAATACATTCTGACCCACATTAAAAGCCACAACATCTGAATTTGATTCCTTTCTCTGCCAGGCAGTAACTAATATCTGTTTCTCCAGTTCTTTCTGTCGACTGTTATGCGGTTTCAACATGTTCCCACGACCTACTGAGACAGGTTTTTTTTTCTACTTTGCATCTTTACTGGCTAGTTCGCTTGACACAACGTTTTCTCAATTTGAAAGGAACCATTACATCTGGCTTTGAACGGGTCTGCTATCAGTGTAACAATACTAACACGTCATCTGCACTAGAAAACATCCGACTCGCAGAGTTTCTTTTACATGCCGCCCGCTTCTTTATATAATATGCCCTTTAAAGGCGCTGTTTAGCGAAGTCACTTACTAGATTTAATCTTTCCCTCACCTCCAATACATAATCTATGTGTGAGATCTCCGACTTTGATCCTGTCAGTTTCTCTTTAATTGCTTACAAAGCGCCTCTCAGTTCATGCCCGAATATTAATTCAAATGGAGTGAATTGTGTAGATTCGTTTGGTGTACCTCTAATGCAAAAAAATGTGAGTGGGATGCCTTTATCTCAATAAATTGTGGCAGTGGTCTTCAAGGTCTGATGCCAATTTTCTACAGGTCCCTGGGATTCAGGATGATACGCGCTGGATTGAAGGTGCTGTATACCGAAGCTATCCATAACCTCCTTAAACAGCCTAGCAGTAAACTGTGACCCTTGACCGACTGAATATTTCTGGAAAGCCCATACTGAACAATGTAAGCTGACAACTCCTCCACCACCATTTTGGCCTTGACACTCCAGAATGGAATTGTCTATGGAACTCTCCTATGACACATTCATTACGGTTACAGAGACAGGGAGGTGCTGTAGTCGCTGGAGGGTTTCACAGAGATAGGGAGGAATGTAACAGCTGGCAGGAATAACAGGCATAGCGAGGGGTGTAATAGCAGGAGGGTGTCACAGTCATAGAGACGGGTTGCAGCTGCAGAAGCGGGTCACCGAGATATGAATGGGCGTAACAGTTGGAGGTGGCCACAGACATAAGGAGGGCGTGTAAATGCTGGATAGTGTCACACATACAGGGAAGGGTTCAGAGGTTGGAGGGGATAACAGAGGGAGGAAATGGTATAATGCTAGCGGGGGCACCAGAGATAGGAGAGTGTTCAGGCAAAAGGGGCTCACAGAGAATGTGAAGATTGTTGGATCTGGAGGAGGTTACAAAGAAAAGGAGGGGTACAGTGCAGGAGGAGTTCACAGAGAGAGCAAGGGGTCTAGGGGCAGGAGGTGGTTACAGCAATCGGGAGGGTTTAGGAGCTGAAGGAGATTACAGATGTGGGGGTGTGGTAGCTGGAGCATGTTACAGATGTAGGGAGGCATGTGGTAACTGTTGGATGTTGCAGAGATCGGGCGAGGTGTAGGAGCTGGTGGAGGTTACAGAGATAGGAAGTTTTAGTAGCTGGAGGCGATTATGGAGATAGGGAGAGGGTTGCCTAGGCTGGAGGTAGTCACAGAGGTAGGGAGGGGCACAGTTGCTTGAGGGTTGAAAGAGATTGGGAGGTGTTAATAGTTTGGCGGTCTCAGAGCAATGGAGGCGTGTAGGAGCTGCAGGAGGTTAGAGTGTTAGGGAGGAGATGCAGCAACTGGTGATATTTACTCAGATATGGAAGGATGTAGTAGCTGTAGAGGTTACATTAATAGAGGACGGAGTATGGGCTGGAGGAGATTACATAGATAGGCAGGGGTGTAATGCAGGAGGAAGTCACAGAGATAGGAATGGATGTAGGGGCTGGAGGAGGTTACAGTGACCGGGAGGGTTTCATGGAACGGTGCACATCACAAAGATAGGGCCAGATATCGGGGCTGAATGAGGTTACAGAAATAGGGATTAATGTAGTAGGTGGAGGCGGTTAGCGAAATCGGGATGGAGTCGGGGCAGCATGAGGTTACGGAGATAGGGAGGCCGTATTGGCTGTAGGGGGCCACAGAGATCGGATGTACGTAACATCTTGATGAGGTCACAGAGGTCAGGAAGGGTATAACAGCTGGAACGTGTCACAGACACCGGGAGGCGGTGCAGACGCTAAAGAGTGATGGCGAGACAGGTGGGTTACAGAGATAGGGAGCGTTGTACCAACAGAAGGGTTCACAGACATTGGGAGGGGTTTCAGATGCTGGAGGGGTCACAGGGATAGGGAGGGGTGTAATAGCTAGAGGGTGTCACAGAGAGAGAGGGAGGTTTGTAAGACCTGAAGGAGGTTACATAGATAGGGAAGTGATGCAATGCTGGAAGATGTCACAGAGATATGGAGGGGTGTAGGGGCTGGAGGGGGTCACAGTGATAAGGAGGGGTGTAATAGCTAAAGGGGGTCAGGGGAAGAGAGGGAGAGTTGAAGGGGTTTACAAAGATAGTGGGGGGTGTACCAGCAGGAGGGTTCATGGACATTGGGAGGGGTTACAGAGGCTGGAGTGGTCACAGAGACAGGGTGGGGTTTAACAGGTAAAGGGGGTCAAAGGGAGAGCGGGAGAGTTGTAGGAGCTGGAGGAGGTTACATGGATAAGGAGGGAGTGTAATGCGAGAGGATGCCACATAGATACGGAGGGGTGTAGGGACTGGAGGGTTCACCGAGATAGGGAGGAGGTCTAATACCTAGAGGGGCCACAGAGAGAGGGATTGGTGTTGTACAGAAGGACGTCACAGAGGTAACGAATGTTGTAACGTCCATATGAGTTCAGAGAGATAGAATGAACTGTATTGCTGGAGAATATTTCAGAAATAAGGAGGGGTGTAGGAACTGGAGAAAGTTACAGTGATGGAGAAAGGTGTAAGTGCTGCAGGAGGTTGCATTGAAAGGGAGGTGTGTAGGATTTGAGGATGTCACATAGATAGGGTCTGGAGGAAGTTAGGGTCTGGAGGAAGTTAGAATGATAGGCAATGGTATGACGTCTTGAAGAGATCACAGAGAGTGGGAGTAGTAGCCATTCTGCCGGAATTTACAGCCGCAGATATGATGAAGATTGTGGAGATAAGATGGGTCACTGAGAAAAAGGCTGGATGTAGCAGCCGGAGGATGTGAAAGGGATACATACAGAAATTATATGGAGAGTTTAACGGTATTACATCATAAAGTATTGAGATAAAATGTAGAAATCTGTGGAATCGACAAGGTAGTTGGACTAACTGAAGGAATAAGAGGTCGTAGGGTCCAATCAGAAGAGACACGGTGTCAGTATCGTATAGGACAGGAGAGGCATATCTATTGACAACGACAACAATAATAAAAACCCTGTGGAACCTGCAAACTGCTCCTTTGTAACGTTTGGGGGCTCGGGCCAGAATTGGCGAAGCTGCCCGACAAACTGTTTAAGCAACAAATGACACAATGAAACCTCATGGTGTCAGATCAAAACGGATATGCAAATCTTTTTGTGACTGCCCTCTCTCAGCCTCAAGGTGTCAAATCAAACACTGACAAGGAAACCTCCTGCTGACTCTCCTCCCTCAGCCTCATGGTGTCAAAAAAAATTCACACGGAAACATCCTGCTGACTACCGTCCCTCAGCTGATGGATCAGTATCCCTCTACATTGTACAATAATTTCAGAAGCACTGAGAGAGTAGCAAAGGAGGATAATGTTTACTGTGAGGGCCATTTCAAAACTGGCACCAAGAGGGTTTCCGCATTGTCAATCGAGCAGGTCCAGTCAAAAATGACACAACTGCTGGACTTGGTCTGCATTGGATGGGGAGGGAACGACGAAGAGGGAGAAATATATTTGACCTCATACTCACCAATCGACAGACACATTGATCGATGTCCAAATTGGTAACAGTGACTACTGCATATAGCATATGTGGAGTCAATGTCTCACTTTTACATTGCGAGCACCCTCTGTGTGTGTGTGAAATCATCATCGTGCAACTCGACGTGACAGATTTTGAGTTGATCTAGTAACTCCACACGCAGCTGTGTGATGTGATCTGGGTCATTACCAACAGAGGTAGAATTGTACTCCAGCACAATTTTCACTAACACAGTCTGGCATCTGCTCCACGTTACCCTGACAATCAAGCCAGTTGATAAACTATTGTTCAATGAAGAAATAGGTGTCCGTGTTCATAGATGCCTGAAAGATGCCACTGCACGTAACGACTGGTAGTGTTGTTAAGAAGGCATACGGTTCGTTAGCTTTTCCTGGTCGACGGATTGAGATTCGGAGCCATGACACCATGCTGCAGTTGCGCAAAACTCCGGTGCGGCCGCACATGGAGTATTGTGTGCAGTTCTGCTCACCGCCTTATAGAAATGATGTGGAAGCTTTAGAAAAGGTTCAGCGGAGATTTACTAGGATGTTGCCAGGTATGGACAGGACGTCTAACGAGGAAAAGTTGAGGGACTTAAAGGCTTTTTTTCATTAGAGCGAAGAAATGTGTGAGGTGGCTTAATTGAGTTTGAAGAAAAATCAGCATGAAACATGGTGGACAGCGGCAGCATTTTTCCTTGGATGGTGATGACGAGCACGAAGGGACATAACTGCATTGAGGAGTGCTAGATATCGGACAGATGTCAGAGGTAGTTTATTTATTCAGGGAGTGGTAGAGACATGGAACACACTGCTTGCAACAGAAGGAGACTCGCCAAAGTTTAAGACACTTAAATGTTCATCAGATAAATATTTGAATGAAAATGGAGTCCTGTCGGATAGATGGGCTTCAGATTGTTTCCACAAGTCAGCGCAACATCGAGGTTGGAAGGGCCTGTAATGTTCTATGTTCTAATAAGGAGGCGCTACCAAGAGTCGCACTAGGCACACCTACAAGTGGGATGAAGTTACCAAAACAGCACCACTTCAACAAAAAGCATAAGTTGCAAGTGACGGACCACAACCAACACATCCGACCCCATTTCTGCCATCCTATCACAGGAAGTCTGGTTGAACGGTGTCTGGACAAACAAACAACTCAGTGTAGGAAACGGCTGCACAAACGTAGTTATTCTCGATGATGGAACAGCCCAACACGACAATAGAAATGATAAGGCTGAAACATTCACAACAATGTACAGACAGAAGTGTCGATGGGATGATCTTTTTTGAGTATAATCCCAGATAGCAGTCTTCAACTATTTCGAATCACTGTGTGCTTTCGACAATTGACTGAAAGGATTGGATCATGAAAAGGCCGTGGGCTGTGATAACATTCCATTCAATCTCTTCCTGCTGGGCTACAGCACTGGTCTCTATCTAAGAATGTGGGAAGGTATCCATGTGTGTCCTGTACACACACAGACAAAACATCAAACAATCAATGACTGCCCCATTGCTCTAATCCCTAACATTAATAAAGTGATGAAAAGCGTCATCTGCAGTGGGATCAAACAGCACTTCCTCAGCACCAACATGCTCAATGAAGCTCAATTTGGCTTCTATCAGGGTCACTCATCCCCTGACCTCATTGAAGCCTTCGTTTAAAGTTGGGCAACATTTTTTTAAAGCTGAAATCGGGAGATGAGGCGAGAGTGACCACACTTAACATCATCATACCCGTATTTGACCAAGGATGAACAGAAAAACCGAAGCAAATGGGAATCAGGGAAATCTCTGCATTGGTTGAAGTTATACCTGGTGCAAAGTAAAATGGTTGGCGTTGGTGGAGAGCAGCCATCTCAGCTCCAGGACAGCTTTGGGTAAGTCTAAAGATGTGAAATGGAAAGGTAAAGCACTATACTCCTATGGGATTTTAGGATTGCTCTCTCGTCAGACAGAGACGCCTTGTTGTAGTTTAAATGGACATTCATCCTGCGTCAAGCAAGGAAGAGGTTGAGTAGGACAGTCTTTTCCAGTCACCTCAGTCAGTGCAGGAATGCAAAACTGTTGGCATTAGTCTCCATTATAAAATAGCCGTCCCATTGATTGAGAGAAGCACGTCGTCACTCATCTCCTGAGGGGAGATATGTTAATATTAATCTGTTCAGACATGCAGTTACAAACCTCAGAAGCTCCGAGCTCAGACGGAGGGACAATATCAATGAGTCATAAGACTGTTCTCTCCCCTTGGCTCAACAATCTTCAGCTGCTTCATAAATTACCATCCTTCCACCGTACAATCACAACTGCGGGTGTTCGCCAATGATAAGACCATGATCATCGCCATTCCTGGTGGCTCAGGTATGCAAAATATGCAGCCCTGTGTGTAAAATTGACAAGTAACATTTGCATTACATCTCTTCAAGATAATGATCACTTCCAACAATACAGAATTGGACATATATCCTGCAACATTCAATGTCATCACCATCATCGAACTCTCAACTACTAATATCACAGGGATGCCATTAACCAGAACTGGACTGACAATATCAATTAATTACCCGTTCTTGTGAAGGGCTTATGCTAAAAAGTCGACTCTCCTGTACCTAGGATAATACCTGAACTGCTGAGTCACACATTTACAGCTATTGGCTGGAAGAATATGTCAAGTGATAGGATTCCTGCAAAAATAACTTTTCACATGTTTTCCTAAAGCTTGTCCGACATCTGTAAGACACAAATTGAATGTGTGTGCGATGAAATAGCCCCCTTTAATTGTTTGAGTGCATTTTACCCCTCATCCACTGGCAATCAGTCGTATCAATGTCTGCCATCGACATGGTTCTCTGCAAACATTTTAAAAGGCTCAGAACAATGTCCCTCTGAAACCTTGAACTTCAAGAAGGACAATGAAAGCAGATGCATGTTCACGTTCCATTCAAAGCAACACGCTATCTTGGTTTGGAAATATATTGCTTTTCCTTCAGTGTCACTGTTTCAAGTTGCCTCACGAATGGCATTGTAAGACTATTGACAGTGCTTGAACTGCAGCGATTCAATACAGCAGCTCACCCCCACCTTCACAAGGGTTATTCGGGGTAGGTGGCACGGTGGCACATTGGGTAGGACATCTACCACACAGCTTCAAGGACCCAGGCTTCGATCCCCACCCTGGGCGACTGCCTGTGTAGAGTTTGCAGATTCGCCCCGTATCTGTGTCAGTTTTATTCAGCTTCCTGCCACAATCCAAAGGTGTGCAGGTCAGATAAGTTGGTTATGTTAAAATGCTCATCGTGTTAGATGCATTATTCTGGGGTAAATGTAAGTGAATGGATCTGGCTGATTTAATCTGTGGAGGGTCAGTGTGGACTTGATGGGAGAAATTGCGTGTTTCCAAATTGTCAGGCATCTGATCATGTTCCATGAATAGATTCGAATGAAAAGTATTGTCCAATCATGCTCATTCCTGGACAAAGAGTGTTGGGATTTGTGAGCGCTAGCTGGTTGCATCCATTCTATACCTTGTTTTATGCAAACAACGTAAGGGATCTGCAGTTTGAAAATATCTGGCCTACATTCATGGTATCACACAGACACTGACATTCACTCCCTCCCTTCACCACCGACACTCAGCAGCAGATGTGAGTACCATGTCACTCCTCCGACAACACTGCTCACACTCATTATCATAGCCATCTTGTAGAGCAAAGGGCAGTATTTAGGGACTCGTGATCATAATTCATTTGATTTCTACATAAGTATTGTAAAGCATAAAGTTAGCCTAAGAGTTGGTGGTTTAATATGGCACAGTCGAACTTTGATAATCTGAGAAGAGATTTAATTGAAGTGATCAGGAAACAATAATTAGAAGATAAATCAGAATCAGTGGATTGGCAGGCATTCAGAGGAGAGATTAAAGTGGTTCCAAGAAAATGCATATTCACAGATTAAAATTTATCAGGCTGCTAAATCCAGAGCTCCATTGAAATCTAAAAACGCACAGGCAGAACAGTAAAGCTTACACCTGACAGTGGGAAAGCAACTCACACAAAGCCGAGAGGAGTATGCAAAGGCGTGAAATCAAAATCGAAAGTACAAAGCAAGCGTTCAGCGTGAAATGATTCTGGCAAGAAATGCCAAGCGACCTTGATCAGATTTATTTCGAAAAGAGCGAATGAAAAGTAAAATAAAGAGGATAAATGGCAAGAAATAGAAACCACTCGTAGCTGAAGAAAGTTTGTATACGGTTCTGAGTTTCAGCTAAAGCTAAAACGGACCTCAACAATAAGCGCTATTCTGATGAATCTGGAAGAATTTTCTGAGATGCCCATCAGACTAATTTAGATGTGACTGCATTTAGGAATATGAGATCTAGTCAGAGAGATAGGGTGGTAAGAATGGCAAGATTTGGGAATCTTTGATGACAAGAGACATTGCGAGCACAGGCAAAAAGAAAAATGAGGCACATGTAGGCATGTGAATTCAAGACACTCAGAGAACTCTACAACCATAACACACAGGAAAAATGTAAAGAAAAGTTTGGGAGTGCTAAAACGGAAATGACTTTGCGAAACAGTATGGAGGGAAATCCCAAACTAGTTTATCGGGATTAAGATATTAGCCAGTGAAAAGAGTAGGCCCACTCAAGGACGATGGGGAGAATTAATTGCGGAGCTGATGAAAGTGGGTGAATCCTTCAGGAATACTTTGTATTGGTATTCACAAAGGAGAAGGACGTCGTGGCTCGTGAGCCTAGAGAAGGATCTGTTGATAATCCACGTCATTTCTTTATTAAAAAATGGAGGATGTGCTGGTTGTTCTGAAAAGCGTTAATATCGACAAGTCTCAAGGATATAATGGGATCAATCCCAGAATTCTGAGAGAAGCAAGGGAGTAAATTGATGGGGAGTTACCAGTGGAGTTCCGCAGGGATCAGTTCTGGGTCCTCTGCTGTTTGTAATTTTTATTAATGACTTGGATGAGGGAGTCGAAGGGTGGGTCAGTAAATTTGCAGACGATACGAAGATTGGTGGAGTTGTGGATAGTGAGGTGGGCTGTTGTCGGCTGGAAAGGTACTTAGATATGATGCAGAGCTGGGCTAAGGAGTGTCAGATGGAGTTCAACACTGTCAAGTGTGAGGTTGTCCAGTTTGGAAGGACAAATAAGAATGCAGAATACAGAGTTAACGGTGGGTTCTGAGTAAGGTGGAGGAGCAGAGGGATCTTGGGGTTCAATGTTCATAGCTGTTTGAAAGTTACCTCTCAGGTGGATAGAGCTTGTAAGAAGGCCTATGGTGTATTAGCGTTCATTAACAGAGGGATTGAATTCAAGAGTCGTGAGGTGATGTTGCAGCTGTACAGGACCTTGGTAAGGCCACATTTGGAGTACTGTGTGCAGTTCTGGTCGCCTCATTTTAGCAAATATGTGGAAGTTTTGGAGAGGGTGTAGAGGAGATTTACCAGGATATTACCTGGAATGGAGAATAGGTTGTAAGAGGATAGGTTGAGTGTGCTCGGCCTTTTCTCATTGGAACGGCGAAGGATGAGGGGTGACTTGATAGAGGTTTATGAGATGATCAGGGCAATAGATAGAGTAGACAGTCAGAGACTTTTTCCCCCGGTACAACAGAGTGTTACAAGGGGACATAAATTTAAGGTGAAGGGCTGAAGGTATGGGGGGATGTCAGGGGTAGGTTCTTTACCCAGAGAGTGGTGGGGGCATGGAATGCGCTGCCTGTGGGAGTGGCAGAGTCAGAATCATTGGTGACCTTTAAGCGGCAATTGGATAGGTACATGGATAGGTGCTTAAGCTAGGATAAATGTTCGGCACAACATCGTGGGCCGAAGTGCCTGTTCTGTGCGGTATTATTGTATGTTCAATGGTCTTTTCTTGCAATTAAGGCTGTACTTTCCCTTAAAATGATATAAATAATGTGTAATTTTTGAATGTAATTTCGCCATTTCTTCACGGATCACAGAAGATTTTAACCTATGTATTTCTGGACAATTCAGCGCCAGGCTGTCTTAAGTTATTAAACTGGTAACCTTGCTTTAAACAGACTATACTCCTCGTGATCCTTTTGACCGATCCCGAGACCGAGGTGACTCGGCAAGAAGGTCTAGATCTTCGCATGAACTTGAATAAAGGCCATTCTGAATGCCTTTCTATTATTCAAATATCGTTCAAATGTTGTGACAGGACTCACATCAATCATTTTCTCAGGATTTTCATTTCATTTTAAATCTTCCTCCTCTCACCTTAAACATATACCGTCTAACTTTGAAATCCATCCTCCAACGTAAAAGGCACCTGTAGTTTTAATGATTTTAAAAACCTCTTTAAGTTTCCCCTCAACCTCCTTCACTCCAATGTAGAAAGTCCCAGCCTTGTTAGCCTCTTCTTTTAACTCTAAACTTCTATTCCTAACACCATTCTATGAAACATTTGCTTTTCTGTCTCTTGCTTATTAATATCTTGAACATTACAGGACAGGGCACTACTATAGATGATGCCTCAGTGGAACACACGAGATCAGATCCAGAAGAAATATCCAAGTTTATATTTCCAAAGACCTCCAGCACTTCCATTTTTGTAAAGTAAACTATTCACACAATACCAATATTTTCGCAAGTTCTCCACTCTCTTTTTGTTCTCACCGTAATAACTTAATCGTGACATTCATTTACTATCTCTCCCACCTGCTGCAGCTCAAAATAAAAGTTGACTTCTTCCACTTGAAACCGGCCCTATTTGTTGTCTTGCTCTTAATATGCGTTTAGATATGTTTGAATGGTCCAAACAACTATTTGCCAAGGCTATCTCATATACCCTCGTTGGCTGTGTGAACGCATTGTCGGAATGCTACTGCACACTTTGTCCTGTTCACTAGATTCATTCGAACGCAGTTTTTAATATATCTAATGATTCTCGTTTATTCTAACATGACAAGCCTATCATTACTGTGATCAATCTTATTCTCATAGAAACCCTAAAATGTCGGATCAGGCCATTCGTTCCAGCAAGTCCACAGTGAACCTCGGAAGGGCATCGCAGAAATTCATCACTCTACCCTGTAACTCTGTGTTTTATTTGGTTCAACCACCTAACTTAGCTATTCATAGACGCTATGGATTCTTTAGCATGGCTAATCCACATAACACGCACACCTTTGGGCTGTGGGAGGAAACCCAAGCAGAACCAGGGAAAATGTGCAATAACCCCACAGCGAGTCATCAGAGGCTGGAATTGAACCTAAGTACTTGACGGTGTGAGATAGCAGTGTTAACCACTGAGCAGCCGATTGTAACCCTCCGATGGATTATGCCAACACATTTTTCGTTTGTCACGTTGCTCAACATAACTCAAATATTCCAAATGTAGTTAAACTCTTATAGTGTCAGCAGTACATCTCAACTGTTGTTTCCTGGATCTCTTGAAATAATGACCAACGTTGTGTTTGCCTTCCTAACCACCAACTGTACCAGCATGCTTGCCCGAATAGAATGCTCAACTCGATCTCCCAAAACCATTTGCACTCACATTTCTAAAGCCTTTCCTTCTTCAAAAATAGTCTGTGTCTCCATTCTTCCGACCAAACTGTATGAGCTCACACTTTCCTCAGGCCACTTCTTTTTCCAGCCTATTCGAGTCATTGTTCAGTCTTCCCGCTTCCTCAGAACGACCAGTCCCTCCATCCGTCATTGTATGGTCTGCAAACGTAACAATAACACCGTCTAATTCCTTTGAACAATCTTTCATGCATAACGTGAACAGTTGTGGTACCAACACTGACGCCTGCTGAACTCCACTTTTTTCGGGCTACCATCCTTGAAAACACACATTTATCCAGCTCTCTCTCCTCTGCCAGTCATCCAAAGCTCAATCCCTGCCAGTACGTTACTCATAACACGATGGCTCTCATTTAACAGCTTTCCATGCTGCACCTTTCCAAATTCCGTCTGTTAATCCAAAAAAGATGATATCCACCGGCTCTCCTTTGTCTAACTGGCTCGTAATCACCTCAAAGAATTCAAACATATTTGACTGATATTATGTCCCCTTATGGAAGCTGTGCTGACACTTCAAATACTCGGTCATCACATCTTCTCAATGATCTGCCACATTCCGTTTCAGAAAAGCTCATTTATTTAACTTTTTTAAGTTATTAAAGCTTTGATTTCAGTCCTCAAAGTGAGGAATAACAAATTTCAAACCCTGCTGAGATATATGAACTCTTTGCTTTCTCAGCAGGTCAATCAGTGAATTGTTTCCGTTCTTACACGGAGCAAATTTCAGGCCTGTACCCCAGTCGGAGATCGCTGGTGTCTCAGCAGTTCGAAAAGTGAGATAACTGTTTTTTCTCACGTGGAGCAGGTGAATGCTTTCTCTGCAGTGTCAACTTGCTGGGATACTGAGAGTTGCGATGACCACCCGAATCCAGTCCCACAATGAAATCATCTGAGAGTTCTCTCAGCATGCGAACATGTTGATGATGAAACAGTTCCCACGATCTTTTGCATTGATTCCCCGCTGTCTGAGCATTTACAAGACCTCAGTGTGAATACGTTGATGACAATTCACTATCCAGGAACTTATGCAGCACATCATGCAGTCTGCGCAATATAAAATATATCTCTACAGTGTGAACTTGCTGGGTTCTCAACAGGTTGGATGACCAAGTGAATGACGTTCCCCGAGAAAAACACTATCATTCTCACTGCCCAGCACACTATCCTAACACCACTCTGCCTCCTTCATACACTCCCATGCGCACACCTTTCTTCCACAAACCGTTTCACTTACCTGTATGCACATTCCCACACCATCATGCGGAGTCCCCCACACAGTCCTCCAATGGCATTCTCACTCCTGCGCACACTCCCCTAACATCATACTCACTCACTCATAGACATCCCCCTATGGCAGACACTTCCCAGCACAATCCCTAACCGTGACACAAAAGTTCATTGCTATGCTTGATCTGCCACACACTGCTTCACCATTATGCTTCCTTCCTGTTCACTTTCCCACAGTCGTGCACACTGCCGCACGCAGTCACCGTCGCAGCACACCATGCACACTCTCCTGCTCACTCTCTGTCACGCTCACTCCGTCGCACTCACAGTCACTCTACACTCACTATCTTCACACACCCGCAAAATCCTGTTGTAATCTTATGTAATACTCCGCACTGTCCACTGCAACTCCAAAATTCACATTGCCCCATGCGCACCCCAAGAATCATGCTGACTCCCTACTCACATCCCTCCTGTCACACTCGCTGCCCTGTTCACTCCCCCACAATCACACCAACTTCCCCATTCACTGTCCACCAAATTCACACTCGCCTGCTCACCCAGACAGATTACACACACACTCACACAATCCAGTTGACTCCACCGCGCAGGAGACAGGTATCAAGCTCAGTCTCCTGCACATTCCCTCAGATTTCGGCGCAGAAACCTGCACCCTCTCAAACTGTCAAGCTCACCCTGCCGCACAAAACTGCACGGGCATGCGCAATACCCTCACACTCTACGCCTTCATGGCCAAGGGCCGTATCACATACCCAGTGTTCCACTCACTCTCCGGAGTCTCCCACAAAATTGCACTCAATTCACAGCAGACTACCATACTGGCGGGCTCACTCACCTGCACACAATCGCACACACTTCGCCACCATCCCGCTTACTCGCCTGCTCACTCCCGCAATGTAGCACTCACTCACCCAAAAAAACCCACATGGTTACGCTCACTCTCCCTCACAGTCCACCATTGTCCCACTCAGTGTGCTGTGCATTCCCCCACTGTCACGTTCGCTTCCTTCCACACTGCGATGCGCATTCTCCCAGGCTCACTATCCCTCACACCCCTCTCAGACTCTACCACTGTCCGCCACGCACCCCGCACACTTCCTAACATCTAACCTCACTCAATTGCACACTTCTTCGCCAAAATGCTCACTTATTGCACACTCCAACACAGTCACACACACTCCTCGGCGCATGCCCCCACTAATACGGTCACATCCTCCCACACATCTGCCCACCGTTATTCTCACTACACGCATTCTGTCCCAGAGCACGCTCTGTGCCCTGCACACTTGCCTCACCATCACTCTCAAACTACAATCACAACACAGCAAACTTCCCCCAAACTCACGCTCATCGCCCGCACACAACCCTGTTCACTCTCCCACATAATGCTTCATGCACCACATACCCTACTGCTATCCCACGCCATCTCCTGCGCACTCCACAATTTTCAAACACTCTCCCTCATACACAGCGCAGCACCATGCTCACTCCCACACACAATCCAACACCACAGTGATCGTTGTCCTGCGCTATCCCCACCATCATGCTCACACACTCGCACACACCACCACCGTCACATTTACCATCGTGGGTACTAACTCTACTGTCACGCTCAATCCCCCTCACAACTCACTACCATTTCACGGACTCTGTCACACATTTCACCAGCTTCACTCTCATTCCCTCACACGCTAATCTGCACATTCCTTCCATCTCCCTCTCTCCCACACAAGCTCTTCAGTGCACTCTATGACTATGACAGTCCCTCACAAACTCCCCCACCATCATGTTTTCCAACCCACACACTCTCACATCAACACACTCTATTTCCACACATAATCCGTCCTCATGCTCACTTCCTCATACATTCGGAAGCCATTAATATTAATCGAGTCACTCTCATTCAACATCACGTTCAAACCTCAGCACACTCCACCACCACCACAATAATGCCACCTGCACATGCCTACACCTTCATTGCCATCACATGCATATACCCACACTGTTTTACTCAATTACCGCACACTCACACTATCACACTCACTCATCCGCACACAATCCCACAGTCACGTTCACTTGCCGAGACACTCCCCGTGATTGCACTCAGTCCGCAACTTCCTACATTACCCATGCACAGTGTGCTTTTCTCTCATCAACCATCGCAGGCACTCCGCTGCCTTCTCCACCACCATTATGCACACTCCACAAAGAGATTTAGACACCAGGTTCGTATCCCCGCTCATTCATCCATAATCGTGCACGCTCATAACTCATTCCACGGCGAGCTCACTGACTTCACACCCACACCCCTATGTCATGCTCACTCCACCGCACAGTTGCCCACCGTCACATTCTCTCCTCTGCCCTCACCGCCAGCATCCCGCTCACTGTACCGCACACTCTCCCACGACCATGCTATCTCTGTCACACACTCCCACACCGTTATGCTATCGCTCCTATACAAACGTCTACCAACAACCTCAATTCCCCGCACACCCTTCCGCTTTAACGCACAGTCCCCACACACTCCCACAAATTTCTGCTCATTGACCCTCATAATCAGCCACCATGGTGTACCCTACTGTGCATACAATGGCACACAATCACCCATCGTCAAGGGCACTCTGCCAGACACTCTCAAAGTGACACACTCAATCCCACCATCACACTTACTCCCCAATTACTTCACCACAGTCACGCTCACCCTGCCGCACATTCCCTCACCGTCATGCCACCCACAACTTGCACACTGTCACACTAACTCCACTACACACTCCCCCACCACGAGTCACAACGCTGCACATTACCCAATTGTCAAAGGCGCTCCGACGCCATTATGCCCACGCCCTCACACACACACCGCATCTATTTGTATTTGTTGTCAGTATTATCACCTGGAAAAAGACAATGATTTGTCGTATCACATTCTGTGATACCAGCTACGAAAACAAATGAGGTTAAGGTACATAAGGAGGTGGTCTTAGCGATTCATGAAAGTGTGAAAGTTGATAAGTCCCCTGGGCCAGATGGGATTTACCCAGAATTCTCTGGGAACCGAGGTCGGGTTGTGCGGGGAGGGGCGGTGATTGTGGAGCGGTTGGGTTTGTTCTTTTAGTCGCCCTTGTCTTCAGGAATAGTGCCAGAAGACTGGAGGTTAGCAAATGGTGATCATTTGTTCAAGAAGGAGAGTAGAGACAATGCTGGTAATTGTAGACCAGGGGGCATTTTTTTCCGTTCTGGGTAATGCGACGGAAAAGTTTAAAAGTTATAGGATTCAAATCCTCTGGGAAGGAATAAGAATGATTAGTGACAGGGAACACTGTTTTGTCAAAGTTAGTTTCTGCCTCACAAACCTTATTCAGATCTTTGAGAAGGTGAGCAAACAGTTGGATGAGGGTAAAGCGGTTGTCGTGATGCATATGGATTTCAGTGAGGCGTTTGATAAGGTTCCCCACTATATGCTATTGCACAGAATTCGGAGTTATCAGATTGAGGGCGACTCGGCCGTGAAAATCAGATATTGGTTCGCTGACAGAAGATAGAGATCGGTGGTTGATGGGAAATGTTCATCCTGGCGTTAGTTACGAGTGGATCTGTGTTGGGTTCACTGTTGTTTGTCTTTTTTATACTTTGCCTGGATGAGGGCGGAGAAAGATGAGTAAGTAAAATTGCGGATGACAATGAGGTTGCAAAGTTATGGATAGTGCTGAAGGCTGTTTTAAATCAGAGGGGGACATAGATAAAGTGCAGCGGTGGGCTGAGAGGTGGTAATTACGAAAAGTGTGAAATAGTTCACTTTGTAAGGAGTTACAAGAATGCAGAACACAAGGCTAATGGTAAGATTCCTGGTAGTGTAGACGAGCAGAGATCTCGGTATCCATGTACATAGATTCCTGCAAGTTTCAACCCCGGTTGAAAAATTTATTGAGAAGCCACAAGGTGTGTTAGCTTTTATCAGGAGAGGGATTGAGTTTCAGAGAATGAGGTCATGCATAGTTATGGATAACAGCTGTACAAAACTCTGGTGCAGCTGCAGTTGTAGAATTGTGGAAAGTTCTTGTCAACGCATTATGGGAATGATGTGGAAGCTTTGGAAAGGGTTCAGAGTACATTTCCTGGAATTATGCCTGCGAAGGAGGGAAGGTCAGATGTGGAAGGCATGAGGGACTTGAGGCTGTTTTCGGTAGGGTAAAGAAAGTTGAGAGGTGACTTAAGTGAGACATGTAAGATAATGCAAATGTTAAGTATGATGGGCAGTGAGAGCCTTTTTCCTCCGATGGTAATAGCTTGCACGAGGGTACAATGCTTTAAACTGAGGGGTGATTGATAGAGCACAGATCTCAGAGGGCAATCCTTAATTTAGAGAATAGTAGGGGCGAGAAACAGCCTGCCTACAACAGTAGTGGAGTCGCCAAATTTAAGGACACTTAATTGTTCATTGGATAACATATGGATTAACATGGCGTAGTGTCGTTTTATAGAATTCAGATTAGTTTCCCATTTCGAGCAACCAAATAATCTGTCCTCTCCTCTGTTGTTCTATGGTCTCTCACACTCACTCAGCCACACAGTAACATCCCATCTAACGTAATCCCCTGTACACTCCCAAACCCAAAGTCTCAAACCCCTGCATACTCCCTCACTGTCACAAGTATTCGCCCAAACATTATGACACCACCACACTCACTTCCCTGCACTCTTCACCAGCATCACGTTCATTCCCCTGCACACTCTCATCCAGTTTTTTCACTTCCCTGCACACACTCCACTGTCACATTCTCTCCCACATTTATTCCGCTGCAGATTCCACTGCAATCACATTACCTCCGCAGTACACTCACGTCACATCAGGCTCACTCTCCTGCGTAACTTTAACACCATCATGCACAGTCGCCATACATTCCCCCACAGTCACTGCCACTCAAACGCACACTCTGCCACCATCACACTCACTCTCTCTGCATTCTCCCCCACTTTCGTACTACACACTACACCGCAATCATGCTCACTCTTCCACACATGCCTCCACCTGCACCCTGAAATCACCCATTGTGATGGTTCTCAGCCATTGTGAAGCTCATGTTCCTGCACACTTCCTCGCTGTCACTGTCGCTCTCACTCCCGTGAATACTGCCCAAGTACCACGTTCATTCACCCAGAGAAATCCACACCCTCATGCTCAGTCCCTCACATACTCCCTCTCTGTCACACACACTCACACACACAGTACCCCACCATCGCAATCACTCTCCATGCATATCCCCCACTATCACTTTCACTCACCTCCGTTCAACCGAATGTCGCGCCTCCTCCACTGCACACTCTGCAAACGTCAGAGTCTCTCCTGTGCACAATTCCACATGGTCATGTACACTTGTTAAACAATCCACCACCCTCATCCTCATTCCCCCGCACATTCCCCGATTGTAATGTCACTCTCGCTGCACACGAAGCCACCGACACACTTTTGCCGTGCACAGGACGACACGGATTCGCTCACACCCCAGCACGGACGCCCTACTTCATGCTAACTAACCTGTACACTCTCACACCATCACACTCACTTCCCCACACACTTACATACCAACAAACTCACTCACCAATAAACACCCTTAACGTCATGCTGACTCACCTAAATATTACCACACCATCATTCTTACTCCCCACTCTTTCATTCACCGTCACGTTCACTCACGCACACACTCTCCCACTGTTTTGATCATTTAACTGAACACTTACCCATAGTCACACTCACTCCCCCGCAAACTACACCACAGTCTCACTCACTTCTGTGCATGCTGTCTATCCATCACTTTCATTCCCCCACCCACGCTTGAGCTTCACACTCAATGTTTCAACACACTACCCATCATCAATCACTCTCCATCACTGACTCCCTTACCACCATGCTTACTGCTTAGCATATTCTGCCACCGTAATGCTCACTCCCTCGCTCACTACCTCATGGAAATGTACACTCCCTCGGTTTCACCATGACAATCACACACATTCCCCTGCTCCCTCTCCCAAAGTCACGGTCACGGCTCTGCTCACTTCCACTTGATCATGCATACCCCCAATAACCTCCCCACCATCATGCACAATCCCCGGAAAACTCACCGACCTTCAGGCATGTTCATGTGCTCAATCTCCCCAGGACACTGGTTCTCTCATTCACATCCATACTGTCAATATAAATATTCCTCATACTCTTCCACGATTACGCTCATTCACCCATTATCACGCACACTCCACTTCCCTGCACATCTGTTCCATCACATTCAGTCTCTGGCTCATGGCCCGAACATCATCCTGACTCTCTCACATAATTCTGCGCCTTCAGGTTCACTCCTCTGCACACTTTCACACTGGTTTGCACAGATCCCAATTTTTTCACGCGCCGCTACTGCCACTACCAATTGCCCACACATTTCCCCACCGATATGCTGAATCACCATAACACTATCCCTCCATCACGCTCACTGTTCTCACATTCCCACACCGTCACACTCACTCTCCGTGGATACTCCACTCCCAGATACTCAGAACCGCACACACACCCACCATCAAACTCATTGTCCTCCACTTATCCCACTGTCAAGCTCATGCTGCTGCACTCGTCGCTCCCATCTCGTTCACCCTCCGTGCACACAACCACCCATCAGGCTTAATCCCCTGCTTACTTGCACACCGTCATGTCCACTCGTTGTTCACTCCACCAGTGTCACTCTCATTACATGCAGACTGCACCATCATCGCACTCACTCTCCCTGCAAACTAACCCACTGTCACACTCAGTCCCCTCACACTACTCCACTGTCACACTCACTTCTTCACACAACTCCTCACTGTCGCCCACACTCCCCAGCACAAGACCCCACCATCGCTCACACTCCACGGAACACACCTGAACCACATGCGCACTCCCTCAAACACTTCCATACCATCAAACGCATTCCCCTGTACAATCTCACATCGTCATTCGCACTCGCCCACACTCTACTCCAGCGTCAGGTACACTTCTCTGCACACTCCCGCAACATCACGTTCACATCTCAGCACACTCGGTCATCATCACGCTCACTGACCCAAACAATCCAACACCATCTCAGTCACTCACACGCAGACACTTCTACCATCCTAATGTCAGAACTGTATTTGTCACTCCTATGTGCATTCCCAGATCGTCATAATCACTTCCCCGCACATACACCGACCTTTATGCTCACTCCCCTGAACATTCGCTCAATGTCACGGTCCCACACCCCCACTGTCACACTAACTAACCAGCACCGACGTCCACAGTCACGCCCACACCTCTACACATTCACCTATCCTCACACCAACACTCACTGTACACTACATCACCAACACTCTCACTCAGTTGCAGACTACCCTCTGTCCCGTAACTCCAGTGCACACTCCCTCAGCATCATGCGAGCTGCTTTGCACTCTCCCCCACTGTCGTACTCAGTTCTACCCTCAAAGTTCCCATATTCAGACATACTTCGCCAGCCAATGCTCCACCATCATGCTCATTGCTCTGCACACCCTCACAGGGTTACGCTCACTCCCTCACTCACTACCCCTTAATCAAGCACACACCACCGCTCACTTACCCACCGTTATGCTCAATGATCTGCATACATACTTACGTTTAGCACACTTATGGACTTTCTCCCACACCGTCACTCTCATTCCCTGGCACATCCACACCATTATGCAACTACACCCATTCAATCTCTAATCATCATGCTGACTCCTCTGCGCTCTCCAACAATGTTACACTCACTTCCATGCTCATTTCCCTTCGATCACACACACTCCACTCTCACTTCCCCACCACCACGCTGACTCTCCCACAGACTACTGCTCCGTCAATCTCTCTCCCTGGGCACTACTCCATCCCCAGGCTCATTTTTCCACAAACTCTGTCACTTTGTGCACACTCCCCTTCCGCCATACACACTCAGCCTCACACTTCACCAGCGTCACTCTCACCTCCACATCTACTACTCCACCGACACACAAACCATCCCACTCACTGCCCCTCTGTCAAGATCACTTTCACCCACACTCACTAACCTGCGCACTGGCCTGTAAACCCATCCTCAGCGAATCCTCTAGAAATGGCCTCCGTCCCCATCCGCACACAATCCCCTGTTGTTCCAATCCCACTGTTATATCGTGGCCACAGCGTGGTGCCATTCGTACATTTGCACCTGAGTAACGTTCAATGTTCTCACACCCACTGTGTCCCCTGTGAACGCATTGGACCCAATCCGCAGCTTTTGACCGAAGCAACGGCCTGATACTCCACAACATTCCCTCTGTTACTCTGTCAACGACCAATAATGCACAGCACTACCAAACCCTATCTCTGTTTCCTTACAATGGAAGATGAGAGAGGATTCGAAGAAGTTAGGTTTGGAAAGAGGGATATTAAGAGATAGAGAGTGCAAGACCGAGAGAGACTGTGAACGAGAATGGCGAATGGGCAGAAAAACTGAGTGTGTTAACGGACATAGCAGAGAGAAATATATATAGAAGGACAGTGTGAGTGCTGGAAGGAGATATGGATAGAAACCGACAAAGCGAATGAGTTGAATTCTGTCGAAGGCCAGATCGAACTGAGTGACCCAGAGGTGAAAGTAGAGATGGAGTGACTCAAATTAGTCACCTGAGATCAGCTCCGTTACTCTTACCTTCGCTGAGGTCCAGGACTTGGTGCTCAGTCAGTCTCTCTCCAGCTCAACTTCTTCAACACAAACAGAAATAACAATATAGCTCACTCTGCTGCTTGGAACGTTTTAATAAACACGTTTATTGTTTACAATTTGAAGTGAACCATGCAGATATTGGGATGCTTCTTTGCTTAATGGCCCCTGAATTGTGAGAAGCTTTGAAATGTGTCCCTATAATTCCCTGTGGGATAAGATTTGACAAAACAGCACGATTCCCAATCGGTTATCTCGGTGACAGGTTGTTTTGTTGAAACAATGAACTGAATCGAGAAAGACCTTAAGGTATTGATTTTTGAGGGAATGTAATTGATTTTTGTATTTGGGCAAAGGGATATTTCAACACACTCTTCAGCTGATTTCTGAACTTTTTCTGGGTTACAGCATAAATCATGGTGTTTGTGCAGCAACTGAGGAGCTGCAGTATGAAGCCCAATTCCGTCACAAAGCTATGTAGAAAAATAGCATTTAACCCAATAAGATGCATCCGGTACCATATAGAATACACCATTAACGTTGACCATAACAGGATGAAATTTGCCGAGATCACAAACAGTTAATGACAGATTTTTGTCGATTTATCATTTCTGTGTCACACTGAGCTTTCACATTATTGTGAGCCCGGAGTCTCATGCGGGCTCTGCTGGTCGCCAAAATGTGCCTGACGGTGAAAACATTGAGCAGCAATATCAGGAGGAATGGGAGAGCCAGTGTTAGAATGTAGTGTAGGAACTCGATTGCAATCCAGACTCTGGAGTAACAAACATTTTTTTTACATCACAAAACCAGGGGAAGTTCTCCAGCCAATACTTAGCTGTGAACATAAAGTACCAGAAAATGTTCTTTAAACTGCTCAACACTGTCACTGTTCCAAGGACCACAGCCGCCGTTTCCTCACTGCAATATTTAGTTTTCAGCTTCTGGCGACAAATCACGATAAATCGATCAAAATTAAATCTGACGGTGAACCAAACAGAACAGTCAATGGCTGCATAAAGCAGGACAGCGTGGATATTACACACGGGGATGTAATACATGAAATAAAACTGTTCGTAATAAACAACAGGAATGTGTCTTAATATCAAGTCGAGGATAATGACCAGAAGATCTGCCACTGCCATGGCACCCAGGTAATGTCTGACATATGGAGACAATCCACAATCTTTAGAAAGAAGGACGTAGATCGTCACTATGTTAACTGTGAGAATGGAAAACACACAAATTATATATCAGCCTGGAGCCAAATTATCCGTTTTTTTGAGGACCCAGTGACACTTTTGAATGTGTCATTGCTTTTATAGACTTGGTCAAATAATTGGAGCTGAAATGATAAATTGCAAGGTCTGACTTAATGACAAAAGTATGACATAAAACGCAAGAAAACCTCCCTCACCAAGCACACGGAGACACAATAACAGATACTTTCTCGAACATTCCCACACACTCATTCACCCGAGAGTTCAAATACAGAGTGTGAAAACCTTGCAGTCCTGAAGCTTTCTCATCCAGTTTCTAAAGCACAAGCGCAGTTTGGAAATTTCTGTCTTTCAGTCGAAATTGTGATGGATGGTCTGTCATGTAGAAATGTCAACCTTGGGAAAATGTATTCACTTCATTAAATGTCCGAACTGGACCTGCTTCTACTTGCAAAAGGATATTGCCCCTCGGGATCGTATCTTTGTTTCAAATCACGGACATTCGGCCGTTCATAAATACAGTCAGTGAAAGAATATTCCTGGCAATGTCAGTCATAGGATGATTTATACAATGTTAGTGATAGAATTTTCCAGACAATGTCAAGTATAGAACGCTCCGGGAAAATTATTTTTGGATTGTTTCAGAAAGCGTTAGTTGTAGAATGTTCTGAAGAATGTCGGTACCACAATTTTCTGGTGCATGTCAGTTGTAAAATTCTCTGGGGAAGAGAGACTAGATTAGAGTGGTGCTGGAAAAACACAGTGGGCAGGCAGCATCCGAGAAGCAGTAAAATTGATTTTTCTGGCAAAAATCCCTTCATCAGTGATAGAGGCAGGGTGCATGCAGAGTGGAGAAATAAATGGGGAATGGGAGTGGGGAGAAAGTTGCATGGAGTACAATAGGTGAGTGGGGGTGGGGATGGAGGCGTTAGGTCAGAGAGGAGGGAGGGGGAAGGTAGCAAAGGTTACAATGGGAAAATGGGGATGGGGATGAATGTGATACTTCGGAGAGGATGGTGCAGTGGATAGGTGGGAAGAAAAATAGGCAAGTAGGACAGGTCATGAGGGCGGTGCTGAGCTGGATGGTTGAAGGGGGTGAGGTGGGAGAAGGGGAAATGAGGAAACTGGTGAAATCAACATCGATGCCCTGGGGTTGAAGTGGCCCAAGGCGGAAGATGAGGCGTTCTTCCTCCAGACTTTGGGCAGTGAGGGAGCGGCGGTGGAGTAGGCCCAGGAACTGCATGTCCTCAGCAGAGTGGATGGGGCAGTTGAAATGTTGGGCCAGGGGGCGGTGGGGTTGATTGGTGCGGGTGTCCCGGAGATGTTCCCTACAGCTCTCTGCCAGGAGGCGTCCAGTCTCTTTAAAGTAGAGGAGACTACTTTGGGAGCAACGGGTGCAATAATTGATATTGGTGGATGTGTTTTTAAAACTTGATAGATGTGGAAGGTTCTTTTGCGACCTTGTATGGAGGGGAGGGAGGAGTGTGGACGCAGGTTTTGCAATTCCTGCGGCGGCAGGGGAGGGTGCCAGGAAGGGGAGGATGGGTTGTTTTGGGGGTGCGGACCTGACCAGTTAGTTACGGAGGGAATGTCTTTGTGGAAAGTGGAAGTAAATGTATCCCTGGTGTTGGGCTCCATTTGGAAGTGACAAAATGTCTTCGGATGATGTGGTTTATGCGAATGTTGGTAGGCTGGAAGGTGAGCACCGGGTGGCAGAGGGTGCGTTCTGTCCTTGGAAGGATGGGGTTTGAGGGTGAACATGCGGGATGTTGACTCAATTGGTACATTGTTGCAATACTAATATAGCAAAGACAATATCAAGATCATTTCATGAAAGATCCTTTTTTTTACCATCCAGCACATGCCATCCCTTATTCCGATATCTCCCCCACCTCCTTTGACTTTTTGTATAACACTCAAAAATATGAAATGCTTCAGATGTTCAATTTCCAATGTCAGTCATCCTTCAGTCAGTTGTCTCAAATGCCATTAAATCATATGAATTTCCCCTCAAAGTATGCAGTGAACTCCTTGATCTATTTTAAGGATATCATACACATTTTGATTGAAGACCATTCGTTCAACTGTTTAACCAAATATTCCTTGCTTCATTGTTGCCTTTATTCCTCATAATGACCAGTCACGAAAATGGTTGAAGCTCTCATACTCAAAGAATCAAAACTGATGGGAAATGTTTCATGAAGTACCAACACCTTCCCTGAATATATCCTGTCCAACCGATAGGACAGATCACCTCTGGCTACATCGTGGTTTGCATTCAGGGTCTGAATTACTTTGCAAATGCCGAACATTGATTCCAAAACTAGAGAAATCTCATGGTGACAGTTCTAGGAAATCTCCTGATGGTGGACATCCACTGTCCTCCACATAAGTCCCTGTCAATGCTGAAAATAAATGAAGAAGCGCTAGAGTGGCAATGACACCGAGCGTACTCTGGGTCTAGGACTTTAATGTTGATCACCAAGAGTGTCTATATAAGCAAACCACTGACAGAGCAGGGAGAGGACTGAAACACATAGCAGCCAGACTGTGGGAATTGATGGATGAACAAACATTCTCGCCAAACTCCCTGTCACAGATGGATCTGCCACAAACAATATCTGTAGTAGGAGCCAGCACATGGTCCTCGTGTTGTGAATGTCTCAGTTTAAAATTGAAGATACAGCCCATTCTGTTGTCTGGGACTAACTCCTGTGAAGTTGGATATACTTCCAAAGGACCGAACAAATGGAAACTGGGCATCGAGCAGCTGCAAAATCAATGTCCTCGCCTCCATCGTAAAGTCAGTGCTGGGCTGTTCTCTGATGGTTCAAAAACGTTCAGCACCATTCACACCTACACCGACACTGAAGCAGATCATTCAGCCCATCAAGAGGTCCAAACAGCAAAAGAATGACTACTTTCAGCCATTCGAAGCTGTTACTCAGCTATTGGAGGAGAGCGTTTAATCTCTCATGTCTGTCACATAGCAAGTGTGAAGAAATGTTTAGACTTTTAAATCTGAACATAGGTGGACCGGTTACAGAATCGGAAGACTCAATAAAATTGATAAATTAGTCTCTGAGTTTAACAGACATTAACAACTGCAGTGACACAGTAATCAGTGCTGTGTCCACAACTATTTGCAAACATTCCCAATGGTTTAATAAATGGAAGAAATTCATTCTCATTAAATTCATCAGTGATGCTAATATAGTCAGGAAACGAAGTTGGCACCGAATGCGGAGAGTCTGTAATATGATAAGCAATAGGGATTTGGCAGTTGGCACATAACATAGTTCATTGAGAACCTGTGAATGTTTCAGGAAAAAATAAAAAATTGAATATGATAATCAACGGAAAAATTACAGAACTTCACAATACAGAGTCTACTGGAAGGTTCACTCTGACCCGTTGAGTCATCGAAACTGTTGCTCCATCTGCCTGATGATGACTTACGTGATGTTCCCACTGGCATAATTGCACTCAGTGCACACGGGATATTTTATTTGATTGGTTAGTGGTGGCGAAATGTGAGGGGCAGTGTGGACTGGACCGTTTGTCAATGCCTTTACCCGAGATGCCATTCTTCATTTCGTCGAGGAGACTCGGAGACGATGGGACATGGGTATTCACCAACATGATGTACTGTGCATGGTCACACTGTAACGTCAATGGAGTGAGACGAAGTTCCTATCATAAGAATGAGAAAAGTTTGCAAAGACATTTACGTACTGAACAGTTTTATTGTGTCACATTATCAATTCACCGCACGAAACCAACTCAAACACCATAAATCCAAAGGAGATATCCATTCGGTTCTGCTCTGTCCAATCAAGCAACCGGCCCAGAGGGGAACACTGTGTAGACTACACCATTGCAATGATCTATAAACCCGGACGAGATATTTGTCCAGAATAAGAGCTGGGCAGATCGCAGTTGTAGAATATGTTTCTATAGCTTTCTGAGTGAAGCACTCGCCATCAGAATCTTTAGAGATAGCTAACATTCAGTTGAACATGCCGCACCCTGAGATTGAGAGAAAGGACATGGAATTACGATAAAAAGCAGAGAAAAAATAAAAAAGAGAGAGAGAGATAGGGAACAGAGAGAAGGAGAATTGTAGGGAAAGAGAGAGAAGAAAGGGTGGAAGAGGCGGATTGTACTTCGGAAAGTGGCGTGAATAAAGGAGACCAAAAATTCACTTTCTAAATCAGTGAGAACTCACGTGGAAGTGCAGAGAATTGAAAAGGCAAGCTTAGCAGCTGGAATGGCTGACATTTATGAATGGGTTCATAAAAGAAAGGTTGGATTTCAAACTAAACGTCTTTCCATCAGCGACAGAAATTCGGGAAACGGTAAGCGAAAGATAATTCTTCGTGAAGATCAAAAGGATAATCGACCACAGGATAAAAGGGAATCCCTTGAAGTGGAAAGTAAAGTTTAAAAGAAAACCTCCAGCGTTTTCACTGCAGAAAGGTAGGCCAAGTGAAGTCACAATGTTGGTGGGTTAGGAAAACACCGGGAAGAAGATGTAGGAATAAAAATTAAGAATAAGCCAATTAATTTGTTTGGAGTGGCAGCGAAAAATCACAATGAAGATTAAAAAGGTACACCAGAATGCACAAGCTGGACAAAGGTTTTTAAAGAGGAGGTACCACACCTTCTTAAATCATTTACTGTGAATGAAAAGTTTATTCGCATATGTCAGGAGCAGCAGTTTAAGAGGTTACAATATTAAGATTCCCAGAAAAGTTCTGAGTAACGAGAATTCAAGGTGAGACAAATAAAATAATTAAGTAAAGTTCGGTTAAAATGTCGCGCAAAGAGTGGGAAATTTGCAGAAGCGCAGAGACCACTAGAAACAACGAAACACAGTGATCAGCGAAACAACACATGAATCAACGAAATTCAGTCCATTTTAATTACTTTTTTGGCATCAAGTGAGAAGATCGCAAAAAAAATGATTGAGGAGAAATTGATAAGTCAGAATTCACAGAACACCTATTTGGACCATGCATAAAATGTTTGGTCACAACCAAATAGAGTGGGGAGATCGCTAGACAGCATTTGAATGTATCGCAGCATACAATGGAACAGGAAGCAGACAGGAAATCAAAAACTGGAGTTTCTGCTACCGTGTATAAGGTGCTCATGGTATTCCCAATGTTAGGTGAACCTTTACAATTAAGGTTTAGTGGAGATTATCGAGTCGAAAGCAAAAATGTAGTGAAGTGCACTCCAGACAGAAAGGAATTTCACAAAGTGTGACATGTGAATATGTTCAAGAGGTGTTTTGACGGGGAAGGAAAGCAAAAGGAGACTATGCTCTTGGTTTCAACACAGAGGGAAAACCAGAAGATTCTAAATCAGACGTACCTCAATTTAAATTGGACAATGAGGAAGTTTTAAAAACTGGGTTAAATTATTCAGTTATCTTCCAGAGGTAAATGGAAATGACCCGAAAGTGTTATTACTATCACATGGGGAGATATGTGGAAATAACATGGGAAGTACTAGCCGAATAATGTTTGATTCTGGAAGTAAGGACGGCAGATGTTGGAGACAAGAGTCGAAGAGTGTGATGCGGTAAACGCACAGCCAATTAGGCAGCATCCGAGGAGCATGAGAATCAATGTTTCGCGAAGATAAAATCTCCATCGGGATTGCTTAAACGAGAACAGGAAGATAGTTTACAAATATATTAATGGCAAACAAAAACTTGTTTTTGAATTCGGCCTCGCAAAAACGTGTGTCACGGTGACTCAGTGGTCAGCATTGCATTCTAACAGCACCAGAAGCCCGGTTTCAATTCCAGCCTCGAGTGACTGTCTGTGTTGAGTTTGCACATTCTCTCCATGTCCATGTAGGTGTGCCGAGGTTTACTCCCAAAGTGCAAAGATTTGCAGGTCAGGAGAACTGTCCATGCGAAATTGTCCGAGAGTGTAAGGTGCGTGAGTCAGAGGGAAATTGGTCTGGGTGGATAATTCTTAGGAGGGTCAGTGTGAACTTGTTGGGCCGAAAGCCCTTTTTGCACACTGTAGGCAATCATTAAAACAAAATCAAACAGTCATATATGTAAGGAAACACTGCAGAATAACCTGCTCTTTCAGACTAATTGTCACTTGTACTCACTCAAGGTTTACATTTTGCAACACATCACACAACATAAGGTATGAAGGTACCTGCCCTCCCCATAGAACAGTATCGTTTCACAAAATAGAAGAAATGTCTAAGTCTAAAACACGGCTGTCCTTCCGGTAAAAGTGTAAAAATAAAGAAACTCGATTTAACTACGAGTTCTCAAGTGCCTGGTCATGCTGGGTTCACAATACTCCCAATGACTCGGAATCCCTGGGTCCGCTGTCTTACAGGTTGCTCACGCTCCATGGTGAAATCCTACACGAGTACTTACTGTGAATAAAAACATGGAAGCTCTGGAACTCGGGGAAATAAGTACACGTCATGATGTTATGCAATGAGGCCACATGATGGAAGAGGAATTCTGGAGATCTTTAATATGTTAACCAGAGATAAATATCCAGGGATTGTACAAGTTTGTCCCGGGTCATTGTGGGAAGCTAGGGAAACATTTTGGACGCCATAGTTGAGATATTTGCATATTTCATGGGAGTTCTGGAGAAGAGTCACGGGATCCAAAACGTTAACTATCAGTTCTATGCACAGATGCTGCCAGACCTGCTGTAATTTACCAGCAATCTCTGTTTTTGTTTCTGCAATGTCTGCAGTTATTTCAGTTTTACATTTGGATCATCGACAGCCACGGTTGAAGTGCTGGAAGTATGGCTGACAGCTCATGTGGTGACATTATTTTTAAACATGCAGAAAGGAAAATCTAGGGAACTAGTGAACAGTGAGTCTGTTGACAGGGTGGGTAACTGTTGGGCGTAAATTCTGAGAGAAGGTCTTATATGCATTTAGTAAGTCAAGAACTGATTAATGATAGTCAGCATAACTTGGTGTGTGAGGGAAACGTCTCTCATAAACTTGACATAACTTTTCCGCGTGGTGGCAAAGCAGATAGATGAAGGTACAGCAGCATACGTTGTCGACATGCACATCAGCGAGGCCAAACATGGTTCTGCACGGGAGACATTTTAAAGGGAATCAGCGAAAGCTAGCCAATTAGATACACAATTCGCTTCACAGCATGGCAGTGGTTCTTTGTTTCAACTAGAGGCCTGTGAGCAGCTGCGTGCCACAAGGATCACTGAAAGATCCACAGTTGTTTGTAATTTTCTGAATAGGCTGGATGAGAATTTAGGAAGCAGGGATACTAAGTTTTTAGACGACTCAAAATTGGCGATATATTGGAGTGTGAAGAATGTTATCTAAGCCGACAATGTCATCTCATTCAACTGGGCCGGTGCGCCGAACAATGGAAGATGGTGTATCGTACATTTAAATGTCATTTGCTGCATTTCTATTTGAAAACGTAGGGCAGGATTTACACAATTAACAATCGAGCCCTGGGAGTGCTGCTAATCAGACAGAACCGGGGTGCAGTTGCAGAGTTCCTTGAAATGAAATCGCAAATTGACAAGGATGGTATGAAATTATTAGGCATGCTACACTCATTGGTCAGAGCACTGAGAATAGCAGTTGCGACGCCAAGTTATGACTGTACAACGGTTAGTACAATTCTTGTCGCCCTGCGATACAAAAGATCATTATAAGCGGGAAATGCTAAGACATATTTAAATTGATGTGACGGAGACTGGATGATTTGAGACACAGTGATAGGATGTGCAGCGTCGGACTTTTTCTCGTTTGCATTGGAAAATATGGGGTAATCTTCTAGCGGTTTATAAGATCATACCAGACATAGATAGGAAGAACAGCAAAGGTTTTTACCCCAGGGGCAAGATCTCCAAAAGCGGATGACAGAAGATTATTTTGACAGTGAAGAGATTTAAACGAGATCTAAGTGGAAGCTTTATCTCACAGAGAGTAGTATGTACATGTAACGAGCTAAGAGACAATGTGGTAGAGGCAAGTAAAATTACAACATTTTAAAGACAGTGAGATGTAAATAAATAAATGGGAAAGTTTCAGAGGGATAAGTGCCAAATGAAGCTAAATCGGACTAGTTGCATTGAGGAAAACTGGTGAGCATGGACGATTTAGGTTGAAGGGTCTGTTTATATATTGCACTACGTTAAGAGTCTATGACCTTGCAACTCATCTTTCACCACTAATTCTTCATTACACTCAAGTCAGTGACGAGTGTGGTGAACATGCTGGTGTGAGAATAATGTGTACCTAAAACAGACGATTATCAGCCAGAAAACGGTCGGACTTGACTCCTTGCATTCCAAACAGCAGAACTAGAATGAGGCAGAGAGGAAGAAATGATCCCCACAATAACAGATCAGATCTAAGTTTTCCAGTCCGACCACATTGTGGGCGGCACGGTGGCACAGTGGATAGCACTGGTAAGCAGTGGTTAGCACTGCTGCCTCATAGCGCCAGTGACCTGGGTTCAATTCCCGCCTCAGGCGACTGTCTGTGTGGAGTTTGAGCATTCTTCCCGTGTCTGCGTGGGTTTCCTCCAGGTACTCTGGTTTCTTCTCACAATCCAAAAATGTGCAGGTTAGGTGAATGGGCTATGCTAAATTGCCCATAGTGTTAGGTGAAGGGGTAAATGTAAGAGACTGGATCTGGGTAGGTTGAGCTTCAGCGGGTCAGTGTAGACTTGTTGGGCTGAGGGCCTATTTCCACACTGTATGTAATCTAATCTAATTTTAAAAAATCAGTCACGAATGGTGATAGAAAATTAAACAGCTCACTGGAGGAGAACGTTCCACGAATATCCCCATCCCAAGTAAAGGAACAGCTGTGCATTCCTATACATATGACAAGGTTGTCGTATCTGTGTCAACCTCAGCCCGACATGTTGAGTCTATGATCTACCTCAACGTCATCAAGATGACCAGAGTCTCAAATGTGCGAGTCGTTAATCAATGCGATCCGCTGCACATAACGTGGAAAAGCAGCTGAACACAGAAGATATGATCAAGGTCTTGACACCATTCCAGCCAAAAGGAATGAAGACTTGTGCTACATCATAAATGAAGTCACTGTGGAAGCTGTTTCATTCCAGCTCGAACTCTGACGTCTACCCAGCAATTCGGAAAATGACTTAACTTTGCCCGGTCCCCAAGAAGAGGATAATTACATTCTGCCCAACTGCCATCCCCATCTGCCCCATCATGATCATCAAATATGTTGGATTTCTTTTTGACACGGCTCAAATAGTCTAACCCTGGCAAATTCCTTTTAAGTCTTTTCTGAATCATTTCAGGTTTCAGAACATCCGTCTGATAGGAAGCAGAATGGAGTTACACGTATAGTTCGAAAAGTGGCCTAACCAATGGTCTGCACAGTCACAATATGAACTTCAACTCCTGTACTCAACAGTCTGACAAATAAAAGAACGCACACCAAATGCCTTCTTCACGACCATATCTTTGTGCGACTCCACTTTCGAGAAACTATGATCCTGCACTGCAACGTCTCTTTGATCAGCAACAATCGTCAGGGGGCCTTACATTTAATTGTATAAACCCTGGTCTGATTCTTTTTCCAAATGAAGCACATCGCATTCAAGTGAATTAAACTCCAGTCTTCACACCATTGGCTCATCTGATCAATATCCCGTTGTACTCAGGTAATCTTCTTCGCTGCCCACGACGCCTCCAATTTTGTTGTCATCTGACTAAGTGTACCTCCTTTGTTCACATGCAAATCATATTTATAAATTACAAATAACTTATTGGGCAGAGCATCGAACTTTGTGGGACACCACTTTTCACAGACCTCCAGTCTGAACAGCAGTCTTGTACCACCACACTCTGTCTTCCACGTTCGATAAAGTTTTGTCGTCAAATGGCCAGATCTCCCTGCTGTGGATGTAGGTTTGCTCACTGAGCTGGAAGGGTCGTTTTCACGCGATTCATCACCATACTACGTAACGTCTTCAGCGATCCTCAGGATTGAAGCACTGCTGCTATAGATTGCTTTCTAATTATGTGTCTGTGAATCCTTTTTTGGTTATGTCATTTGATGTGGTGTCATTAATTAATACGGTGATGTTATTGCTTGTTCTTTGCCTCAGGGATGCTAAATGAAATCCAAGTGAACCTGTACGTTGATAGAGATCCAAATGGAATGCCATGCTTCCAGGAATACTCGTGCGTATCTCTGGCTTACCCTACGATGGGTGTGTTGCCACAGTCGAAGTATTTTCCTTCCTCATCTGTATCTAAGTACACCAGTGAGAGTGACTCATGCATGTTTGTGACTACTTGATGTTTATATGTCCTGGTGGCCATTTTTCTTCATATTTGTTCAATGTAATGTTTATACACCTCGTGCAACATATTTGTAAAGTGATGTAAGTTTTGCTTGATGCTTGTATAGGGACTTTCATGTTCATTTGCTGCTCTGTTATTGTGTTGGTATGTTTTAGGGCTTTTATGATGCGAAGGGTCGGAGTACACTGGCAGTAATTTGCGAGATATCTTAGATGTAAGTGGCTCGGCTGTCTGGACGTGTTTGGTCTGATGATTTGGGCTTGTTGCTGAGAAACCAGCGGTCCATTAGCATTGGGTACCCATTATTTTTAATACACTGTATAGTTGATTTACTTCTGCTCTTTGAGGTTTTTCTGCGCTTCAGTGTGTGATGGCTCATTGAAGTAATCTTGTAATCCAGATTCGTTTGTGAACATTGGGATGATTGCTTCAGGAGTTCAATATTTGCTTCGTATGTTTTGCTTTCCTGTAGATGCTGGTTTGAAGTTCCACATTGGCTGTTCGCTCTACTGCGACACCTGGAAATGTCAATTTATTTTTGTTTTCCTCCCCTTTCGTGAATTTTATGCCGGTTAGCATAATATTGATGGTCTTGAATGTTTCCTGTAATTTGTTTCGTTTACTGATGACAAAGGAGTAATCCACGAAGTGGACCCAAATTTTGGGTTGGTTGCACGGCAGATCCGTCTGTTCGAGTCTCTGCATTACTTCCTCTGAGAGAATACGTAACATTGGAGATCCCATGGGTATTCTGTTGGTTTGTCTGTAGGTTTTTCTTTGTTTGAAGATGAAGTGGGTGTTAAGGGATGGGTTAAATAGCTTGAAGATATTGTCCTTGCTGAGGAAGTTGGTGGAGTTTGGTGTATGTGTCATTAGTTCTTCTATTGGTGTAGTCACTGTTTCAATGTCCACATTGATGTTGATAGATGTGAACAGAGCTGCTACGTCAAAGGACTTTGTCAAAGAGAAATCAATGCCCTCCAACAGAGGTCCGTCCACGAGCAGCTGTACTTCATGTACGAATGACGAACGAAACAGTTGCTACCTAAATGTCTTAAGTAGCATCCTATTATCCATCTTAATAAGAGGGTAAAATACAGATATCCTTGTACACCCTACGTACCAAGCGAATGGCAGAGTAAAATTGCCACAGAATGCTTCAGTAAATGATTAATGAGGCCCACAACAGACTCTATAAATACAACAGGCATGTTTTCCACCAAAAACCTTCACACACTAATGTGAGGGGTCATGAATGTAGAGACAAAATAGAACATGCGATCGACATTAGAAAACGACAAACACAAAAAAACAGAAAACTAGTTCTGCAGAAAAACAAACTTACACTTTAGAAAATGAAAATGTTGGCGAGCAAGATACAGAGATACTTGCATCCAGACTAGAAGAGATTGACATTCACTGGGAAGAGTTATTAGAAATACTGCAGAATGTGAAAATAGACAAGTCATCTGGGCCGAATGGGATCTATCCGAGGATCTTCTGGGAAGCAAGGCAAGAGTTTGCCGATCCTTTGCATTGATCTTCAAATCATCATTGTGCACAGGAATAGTGCCTGAGGACTGGAGGATAGCAAATGTGGTTCCCTTGTTCAAAAAGGGTAGTAGAGACAACCCTGGTAATTACAGACCAGTGGGTCTCACTTCAGTATTGGTAAAGTGTTGGAAAAGGTTAAAAGAAGTAGGATTTATAACCATCTAGAAGATAACAATCTGATCAGGGACAGTCACCACGGTTTTGTGAAGGGTAGGTCTACCTAACGAACCTTATTGACTTTTTTGACAAAGTGACCACACATTTAGATGAGATTAAACCGCTCACTGTGGTGTATATGGATTTCAGCAAGGCGTTCGATAAAGTTCCCCACAGTAGGATATTATACAAAATGCGGAGGAATGGGATTGTGGGAGACATAGCAGTTTGGATCAGTAATTGGCTTGCTGAAAGAAAACAGAGGGTTGTAGATGATGGCACATGTTCATCTTGGTGTCCAGTTACTAGCGGCGAACCGCAAGGGTCAGTGATGAGTCCACTGCTGTTTGTCACTTTTATAAATGATCTGGTTGAGGTCTTAGAAAAGTGGGTTAGCAAATTTGCGGACGACACTAAGGTCGGTGGAGTTGTGGATAGTGACAAAGGATGTAGTAGGTTGCAGAGAGACAGAGACAGGATGCAGAGCTGGGCTGAGAGGTGGCAAATTGTGTTTAATGTGGACAAGTGCGAGGTGATACACTTTGGACGGAGTAATCTGGATGCAATGTACTGGGCTAATGGTAAGATTCTTGGGGGTACAGATGAGCAGAGAGATCTCGGTGTCCATGTACACAGATCACTGAAAGTTGCCATCACATTGACAGGGTTGTTAAGAAGGCATACAATGTTTTGTCCTTTATTAATTGTGGGATTGAGTTCCGGAAGCAGGAGGTTATTCTGCAGCTGTGCAAAGCTCTGGAAAGGCCACAATTGGAGTATTGTGCACTGTTCTGGTCAACGCATTATAAGAAGGATGTGGAAGCTTTGGCAAGGGTGCAGAGGAGGTTTATCAGGAGGTTGCCTGGTATGGAAGGAATGTCTTACGAGGAACGTCTGAGGGTTTTGAGGCTGTTCTCATTCGAGAGAAGAAGGTTGAGAGGTAATTTAATAGAGAAATGCAAGATAATCAGAGGGTGAGATAGGGAAGACAGCAAAAGCCTTTTTCCAAGAATAGGAACGGCAAACACAAAGGGACACAACTTTCAAGTGAGGGGAAATAGGTAGAAGACAGATGTCAGAGGTAGTTTGTTTACTCAGAGAGTAGTAAGGGTATGGAATGCTTTGCCTGCAACGGCAGTAGATTCTCCAAGTGTAAATGCATTTAAGTCGTCATTGGACAGGCATATGGACGGACGTGGAATAGTGTAGGTGGGATGGGCTTCAGATTAGTATGACAGGGCAGCGAAACATTGAAGGCCAAATGGCCTGTACTGCAGTGTTCTATGTTCTATGTTCGAAAGTAACATCACAGACAACACAGATGCACGGATTTTAAGAATAAACTTATCTTACCAATCCTGAATAGACACTGAAAAGCCGTCTTAGTGAGAGGATTAAGATGCGGACAAGAACGATTTCTTAACAGCTTGAGAAACCACATTGAAAAACAGCCAAATCACAGAATATACCCAGCAAACCATCGGAGAGACAGTCACTCCAACATTAAGCAGGAAAAGAAAGGAAACACAATCAATACACAAGAAAGGAGCGCACGGGAAAAATCACAATAAAGATCAACTCATTGTTAATCTACCTGCAGAAAAAAAGACGCTTGACGGTCATTTTAAATCAAAGGTCCTACATTGACAAAGCGAACGCACTACTTGCCGATCCCAAAACTTAACAACACGCGCTGATAGACTCGACCGCAAGACTCGAGAACTGAATCACAGCCCTATTCAAAAACTTGCAACAAAATGAAACCAGACCGATCCAACACACCACGCATCGACGGATTACACAAAATACACAAACCAGGTGACTTCTGAGACCCATAGTCTCGCTACATGGAACACCAACTTGCAGGTTGACCAAAGAGCTACACCAACGTCTAAAATACTTCGTAGAAGACTCTCGCCATTCCATCCATTCCAGCCAAAACTTCCTGAAGACTGTCAAAGATAACAAGATAGAAAAGGATGAAAAAATGTCTACTTTGCATTAACCGCCCTGTTCACATCTGTCAACGTCAACCTGGACAAGGAAAGACCCAACGGCATGCAAATGAACAGAGTCCACCGTTTTCTCAGCAACACTGTTTCCTATTTCATACGTAGAAACACCCCAATCTCTTTGTGCTGCAATTTTCTTTGATTTCCTCCACATTAAAGATTAGCTTGACTTATGGCTGTCAGTGCCAGAGTACATGGCCTCATGCTTAGTTTTTAGAATAAACTCCATCGGTGTATTATTTGCCCAGTCGCAGAGCTGATCTACATCCTTATTGCAGCAGCACTTCCCCTATATATTTGAGTCATCAGCAAACTTAGATATTTATCGCACAGAGACCCCACCATCATCACATGTTGTTAACTGATGCCATTGCAATGATATCTGTGGTAACACAGGAAATACATCATTTTATCCTGATAAGGACCTTTTACTCCGGACTCTCAGGCGTATTTGTGTTCATTAATCCTCATTCCATGCTCATATATAATCCGTCATACTGGGGGCTCCTGGCTTGTGTAGGGACCTTTATTTTGTGGTACTTGTGGATAGTCTCTTGAAACCCCAATGAACTGTCTACAAGGATTCCGGGTAAAATGTTGCATGATTCTACAGGGCTATCATCATCTCCCTTTCTAAAAACCATTGTCGAAATGTCCTGGAATTCCTTAATTAAAAAAAAACAGATTCTCCCATAATTACCTCTTTTCTGTCTCACTCTCTTGGAGAAGGCATTTGCGACGTTGAAGATTCTTCAGTTTCGTTGGAATACTCATGCAATCTGGCCAGTTATGGAACATTTCAGGCAATACTCAGTTTGTCTGTAAACACTTCTTTTAAAAACTGCTAACTTGTCTACCCTTAGTTTCACCGTTTTATCAAATCCTAGTTCCTGTGTAAGGGGCCGTTTGAGCATTTGCCTCCCATTACCGTCTTGCTTATATCATTGAAACACACAGAATTTCCCCCGTGAATAAAAATGTTACGTACTGGTTTAAATTCTCCACATTTTTTATCACTTTAACGAATTACCGAGTCACATACTCCAGGTGTCCCTTATATATGTTCCTGAATTTCTCGCATCCAATGGACACATGTTAATCTTGAACGACAATGAACATCGCAAATCTGTCCTACACTAGTTCTCACCAATTTGTGATCGAGGAGAATACTTGACAGCCTTTCTGAAGTATCGGTAGTTCATCTTCTTATCGAGCCCTTCATTTCAATTATTGTTGAGTGCTATGACATGCTTGCTTAAGAGTCTGTCCCTGTACACCTACTGACATTCACCTGGATATATTTTCGCATCCGACATAAGATACAAAGCTGTAATTTCGATGTCTGATTATTTTAAATCATTTGCATGCGGCTGAACAACAAATCATCTGAGATGTAGTTCAAGATTAATGTATGACACTTGGACCCGAGAAAATCAGCAAATTATATAAGGACACCGGGGTATGTTTTGAACGAATTCGTTAAAGGAAAAAAAAAAGTGGAGAATATAAACCGATGCTTATCATCTGACAAAATTCTTCCAGTTCCTGTCTCTATGTCATTTCCGTTTGATGATTCCATATTTCAGTAGGAAGCCTCCCGCATGACTTCCTTTTCTGTCAACGACAAATTCCCCCAACTCTCATGGACAGGGACATCAGCTGTTACTGTCCGATATTCTGCGCTTAAGCCCTCACTCCTTCTCCTCCATCCCACAACCATGAGAGAGATCCCCTTGTCCTGACATCCGACTGCACGAGAATCAACATTCACAGAATCATTCGACACCACTTCCAACTCCACCAGCAGGACAGCACCATGAAATACATCTTCCCCTTCCATCTACTGTCGGGAATTCACAGGGGCCATTCCCTCTGTGGACACCCTCTATCGTGGTGAAAGAGGACGGAAGATGTTGGAGGTTAGAGTCGGGCAAAACGTCCTCATCACGAATGAGGCTGTGTGCCTCAAGGGTGGAGAGATAAAACGCCGATTTCCTTGCTTCTCAAATGCGGCCTGGCCGGCTGGACATTTCCAGCACTACACTTCTGACCCCTTCCACCACCCCAAACACTTTCCTACACCCCACTGGCACTTTTCATGCAATTGCAAAAGATGCAACGTTTTCGTTTTCACCGTTTCACTGTATTGTCCATGGCCCCAAATACACCTTCTGGATGAAGCAGAATTTCACTTGTACTCTTTCAATCCAGTCCAATATAATTGCTGCTCACAATGCAGTCTCCTTTACATTTACGATGCCAAAATATAAAACTGCTTAAGGTCCAAAAACCAGCTGTCTGTAAGAATAAGCCTGTCCTTCTCATTGCTTCACACTTCACTAATCTACCTTGCTCTCATGCTGACATTTCGGGCCTGAGCTGCTGCTGAGTTTCAATGAAGCACAATCCAAGCTCCAGTAAGACCTAACTTTAGATTCTGGTACGTTCTAGCCTGTCAGAGTCAATATTCAAACCAAAGCATCTCAGTTTGATTCGTATTATGACTCTTGTCCATTTGTCAAGCAATCTCCCACTTGGTTTCCCTTGGAAATTGTGTGGTTGAGTCTTGCTTATTTCATTCAAAAGACAGCACGTCCTTACCCCATTCGTTCACACCCTAATTTACATTAATCTAACAGCTCTATCTCGTTCACCATAACTAAAGTCCCATTGCATTGTGGCATTGCTCCTACACGTGCTGTGTTTCCAGTCATCTAACCCCACCTATGTGAAGATATTGAAAAGCCAAATTTCCAATCCTTTTCAGTTGTGAAGAAGTGTCACACTGGATGTGAAATATTCAATGTGTTTCGCTGGCTGCACAGATGCTGCCAGACTTGCTGAGTTTCTCCAGACAACAAGAGGCACAGCTCACCTTTTAAATTAAACAAATTACTATGGGTATTCGAAATGAAAATACAAATAGCTGGAGAAAACAAAAGCGAAAATGAATGTTCTCTGGAACTTAAAAACATAGTCTGCTTTGACTCCACAGATGCGGCCAAACTTGCTTCCGTTCTACAACAATTGCTTCTGTTGAACAAGTTTGAAAGGCGTGCGAGGGAGCTCCTGAAACACCCTGTCCGAGATAGAGTGTCATACAATGTGAAGTGAGCGAGAACGCAAGATGCACAAATCCATTGATACTGAAACGACACAAGTCTGGTATTACTGACATCACAGAGCTCCTAATCACAGACAAGGAAAGAAACAAGGATAAATGCATTCACATTAAACACAGAAGATGGGCCTCCTGGAAGGTAAATAATTCAGATAATATATAAAAGGCTTTTGAGAAATGAATTTCATTGGAGGCGTGACACCATGGCGAGTCCCTAACACAATGAGAATATCAAAATAACCACATCAGAAACCAGAGTGGTTCACTGAGCTCACACTTTGCTATGCGTCTCGAGTCACATATCGGCCAGAACAAGTAAGAAAGGGTAGTTTACATTCCTAATGGGCATTAATGAAGCAGATGGATTTTTCATATTGTGAGCATTTGTTACATTATTTACTCAAGATTCCAAATATTTGTTGGATTTGAATTCCACCACCTTCTCTGCCAAGATATGAACCCAGGTATCCAGGACCACACGTCAGTGCCTTAATTTACAGCCTACCAGTAGTACGAGTCGCCAATTGCTTATCCGTACAAAGAACTGAAAATCCCAGCACATCAGTTTGTAAGACAATGTTGCAGTGTTGAAACCATTTACAGCCAGATGTATTGTGTGGATGATGCCGACAAAATCATAGTTGGCAGTTTTCGATTAGATTCTCTGGACATGGCGTCAGCAAAAGCGGTACAGGAGATATGGAAAAGGCAATGGGCCCTGACAACATTCCTGCAACAGAACTGAAGACCTGTGCTGTAAAACAAGCTGTCTCATTCCAGCTCCATTTTTGACATGGACCTGGCATTGTGAAAAAAGGTCAAACATTTCCAGTACACTCAGAGTAGAAGAATTAAAATCTGCATAGTTGCCACGTCCTCAGTCTCATCACGATAGTCAACTTGGTGGGAGTTCTTTTGACCGAACTCTCAAGCAGCACAGAAAGTACCAGTTCAGCGTGTGTCCAATAGTCTTCCATTGTGGTTCTGTTCGCCCGACTGGGAATTTGTGTTGCAGACATTTCGTCCCCTGTCTCGGTGACATCCTTAGTGCTTGGGAGCCTCCTGTGAAGCGCTTCTGTGATGTTTCCTCAGGCATTTATAGTGATAAAAATTCCGGAGAAAACATACAGAAGTGCTTCACAGGAGGCTCCCAAGCACTGAGGATGTCACCTGGACAGGGGACGAAACGTCTGCAACACAAATTCCCAGATCGGCGAACAGAACCACAACAACGAGCACCCGAGCTACAAATCATCTCCCAAACTTCGAATAGTTTTCCATGTGGAGATGTTGCTTTTGTGGAAATGTCACTGGACTACACAAGGCTAATACTCTGGAGGTTTGTAGAAGTTGAAAACAATTAATAAAACATCGAGATCTGGGATCTGGTATCGGTCAGCGTAACTTTGAAGCCAATGTCGATTGTAAGCACCAAAGCCAATCCCCAGTGTGATGTCAGGATGTAGTACTACATTGTTTTCCTAGTCTTGTCTGAAAGTGACTCCAGACACACAGACATGTGATAAACTCTTCAATGGTCTCTGATACAGCTGAGCAAGGTACTCAATTGTATCAAACTGTTCCGAGGTCGAAAATGATTAAACCTGTTAAAACACACAGCAACAGCTTCTGTATCAGAAGAGGGAACGTAAAAAACCTGCATGTTGATCCTGCAGAGCTTTCCTTCCTAACATCTGAGAGTTTGTGACAACACGTACAGAGCTATCCAACCGACTGCATAGAAACAGAGGACAAGGGCTAGGCCATTGAAGACATTGAACAAATACCATTCTAGTACATGGCCGAAATTGTCTTCAATGCATTTTTCTCACACATTGTACGCATCGTTTAACTTGATTTTCTCACAAAGGAAAGTTATCAATTATTGACCATTCGAAGCATTTAAAGTAGGAACTGCAGGTTATCCTTTCAGTACATGATTTTTCTATCCCGTTCAGTCGAACTAAGCCTGACAAATTATTTCCACACCATAAACCTGCAATTTCGCAATCCCTTTCGGGTCTCGAATCCCCAGTTATATTCATTGCCTTGGTTTCACAGCCTAATGTTGAAGACAATTTAACAGGTTTACCAGCGTCTGAATACTGACCTTTATTCTCAACACAATGCAGAGTGGCTTGCCTGTACCGAATATTGTGTTTCATTGTCTTCGACATTCCAGCCAGGGAAATTACCATCCCTGCTTCCAATCTGTCTCACCCTGTCAGCATGTTACATGTTTCACTGAGATCCCCTCTCACATTATTCGAAAACCCATGTCATACAAGTCCATTTGACTCAAACCCTGATGTCACAACAAACCTATCATCTCAAAGATCAGTCTGGTCATCTTTCTCTGACCTCCCACAATGTCAGGTTTTCCCTTTATTAGGTAAGGAGTCCAATGCTGCACAATGCTGCACAATGCTTGACATGTGGTCTCACCACCGCCGTGTACAGCTGCAGGACGACATCCTTACTCACGAACTCAAATCCCCCTGAAAATGAACGTGAACACACCATTAACGTTCCGACTGGCATCTGTTCCTGCAATATTGCTTTAAGTGACTTCTGTACAAGGAATTCCAGATCATTTTCAGTGTTACGGCTGCCCACTTTTTGGTCGATGTATCCTGGTCAGCCAATGCCTTTTAGATTGGTAGACTGCCGTTCTCTATTTTCCACCAAAGTGCCCAAAGTCGCAGCTATCCACATTGCACTTCATCTTCCACGTGTTTACCAGTTCACTCCACTTGTTTCATCACCTTGAAGTTCCTTTAAATTCTCCTCACCAACTCACAATCCAAATTCATATCGTGCCGTCAGCAGATTTGCGAATATTGCATTTGATTCCCTCAACCAAATGTTTGTGATGTTTCAGGAATAGCTAGGGCCCAGGTACCAATCCCTGTCATATCACATGTGCCTTCACCTCCAAAAAAAAAACAATATTTTATTCCTCCTCACTGATTCCTGCCAGCCGTACAATTCTACAACTATGTCGAAATATTAACCACAATCATCAACAGATGTTACATTGTACAATAGGCTTCGGCCTAATCAAATGTCATTCTGAAAATCCAAATGTATTTCATTCTTTGCTTCTCCGTGATGTACCTACCAGTCAGTCTCTCAGATATGATTCCCATTTTGTAAAACTGCTTTAACTTGTCTATACCTATTAGTTTCATTCTATCCACTCCCTCTCACCAGGATTGGTTTCCCTAGTATTGCAGAGAACGTTTTTGTTTTCTTTTGTTTTGCATCTTCTTTGAAGACAGGACTGAAGCAGTTGCTCCATAGTTCTGCCATTTCCCCGTTCGCCATTCTCCATTCTCTGATTTCAGTCTGAAAACAAGCTGCACTTATTTTCTCTTGACTTTCCCATTGGCAGGCCCATCTTATAACACTTCTTCATGCACTGTTTAGCCATGCATCAATTCCTGTCTTAAGATTCTCAAGGATTACCAGAGGAACCTTATCTGAAATGAATGAGTCTCATGGTAGATTCATTTATAAAGTCAGAATGTCTGGAATGCAGGGAGATTTGGCTGTCTGGATTCAGAATAGGTTGGGTGACAGTTGGCAGAGTGGTTGTCGATGGAAATTATTCCGCCTGAAGGTCAGTGACGAGTGGGCTCCGACAGGGCTCAATTATTAGGCCTCTGCTCTTTGTAGTTTTTGTAAATGACTTAGATGAGGAGGCTGAGTGGTGGGTTATTAAATTTGCAGATAACACAAAGTTTGGAGGTGTCGTTGATAGCTTTGAGGGCTTTTCCAGGCTAGAGCCCGACATTTACAGGATGCAGACCTGGGCTGAGAAATGGTAGATGGATTCACCCTGGATAAATACGAAGTGATGATTTTGGAAGGTCGAACACGAATGTTGAATTTTGGATTAAAGACAGAATTCTTGGCAGTGTGCAGGAACAGAGGGATTTAGATGTGCAAGTACATAGTTCTCTCAAAGTTGGCATCAAAGTGAAGAGGGTTGTTTAGAAAGCACATGGTGTTTTGGCTTTCATTAAAAGGGGAATCAAGTTTACGTTCCACGCAGTTTTGCTACAGCTCTACAAGTCTCTGGTGAGACCACACATGGAGTATTGTGTCCAGCTCTGTTCACCCTACTATAGGAAAGAAAGATACAGACTTTGGAGAGGCTGCAAAGAAGGTTTGCCAGCATGCTGCCTGGACAGGATGACTTGTCTTATGAAGAGAGGGTGAATAAGCTCGGATTTTTCTCCCTGGAGAGAAGAAGCAAGAGAGGAGACCTGATCGAGGGAGAGAAGATAATGAAAGGAATAGATCGTCAATAGTCAGATACCTTTCCCCGGGGCAGGATTGACTGGTACAAGGATTCATTGTTTTAAGATATTAGGAGAAAGGTATAGAGGAGACGTAAGAGGGAGATTCTTTACGCAGAGAGTTGTGAATGCATGAAATGCATTGCCTAGGGCGGTAGTGGATTGAGAATCATAAAGGACATTTCAGCGACTGCTGGACATGCGCGTGGATATCAGTGAATTGAGGGGTGCATAGATTAAATTATTATATTTTGCATTAGGATTAAATCTCGGCACAGCATCGTGGGCCTGAGGGCCTGTTCTGTGCTGTACGTTTCTAAGGTGTACGTTCTCCATGTTCGACGATTGACCTCCCAAATCGGACAATCATAGAGCCATAAACTATGTATCATCAGAAATAAAGCACGGTCTACATTACTCCCATTTTCCGACACGTCGCCCGTAGCTGTGTATGTTGTTTTACTTCAAGTGCACGTCCAAGTGCTTTTTTAACAATTCTGAGGTTACAGTGGCAATGCTTCTCTCAGGACATACATTCCAGCTCGCAATACCCTTTGTTGGAAAAACAACCTTCAAAACCTCTCTAAAACAGAAAACGCTTCACTTCTAAAACGCAGCTCGGATATATCCAGTCTGTCTATGCCCCTTGTAATCTTATCCATCTGAAGCACGTCCCCCTCAGGCTACTCTGCTCTAAAGCCAACAATCCGAGCTTCTCCAGCCTCTCTTCATGGGTGATATGCTGCATCTCAGGGAACATGCCTGTTCATCCCTTCTCTATCCCCTCCCATGCATTTTCATTCTTCTTGTGGTATGGCGCTCAAAACAGCACACAGCATTCAACCTGTGGGTAAATAAAATTCTGTTTAGCTCTTACTTTCTGTGCTTAAATAAATAAAGACTATATCCACAGTTCTGTGAGCCTTCTCAGGTGAATTATTATCCTGTTCAGTCACAATCAGGGATCTGTGGTAAAGCACACGCTGGGCTTTCAATGGTGCCGCCCATCTTTGAGGATTCTCCTGTCTGGTTCCGATTCCCAAAGTGCATCTACTCATATTCATAGGGATACATTCCATTGACCTGCCCACCTGACCTATCCATCCATATCTTTCAGTAACAGAAGACAGTCCTCTTCACTGCCAAGCACATGGGAATTTTTTATATTAAGCTCAAACTTACATGTCTCACTCAACACATCCCCGTCCACCCTCCAATTTATATCATTGATGATTACTGTGAATAATAAGCGACACAACACTTATCCCTGTCTCCTGCTACTAAGAAGATTTTGTATGTAACTTGTCTTGAAACTCTATGGTGCTTTATCAAAGGTATTGCTGGAAACACATATAAACGAACACCTCCAAAAAAATACAAAAACATTTATTAGGCATGATGTCCATCAGATGACGTCATGCTGATTATTCCTGATTCTACATTGCTGATCCAAATGGAGAACATTGTTCTCCTTTTCTGTTTTCTCCAGTAGTTTCCCTAACACTGATCTGATATTCATTGGTCTATACTTCCCTGTTCTATCTCTACCACCCTTCATCTAAAAGGTGTTTTCGATTCCTCTGGCACATCCCCTGTGATCAGATTCTAATTAAACATTTGAGCATAGAACATTGACCAGTCCCTACCGCCCCCCCCCCCCACCCACCTTCACTGTTTTGATCACATAGCACTGCCCTTTGATGTGAAGGGCAGTGTTTGTCACTGGCCACCCGGGTGTTTTCCTATCTTCCTGGTGGTGGAATTTGAATAAAGATTCGTGCACTTTGTGTCTTCCACTGTGTCTCACCCCTGCACACACACACCATTGGTGCTGGGGAAAAAAATAAGCACTACCGCACTTAGGTGGTAGTGTGGGGGTTAAAAGAAAAAAAAGTAAAATAAAATAATAAACAGAAGTCTTACCGCACTTAGGTGGTAGTGTGAGGGTTAAAAAAAGGAAAAAAGAGAAAAAAAATAGAACATTGACCATTGAACAGTCGAACACAGTACAGGCATTTCAGCTCTCCATGTTTTGACGACCTTATATCTTTCTCTCAGAATAAACGGAGACAGCCACCCTTCATTTTACTATCTTCCATGAACCTATCCAGTACTCGTTTAAAGTTTTCTCATGTATCTGACTCTACTAATACTGTGGTCAGTGCATTCCACGAGCACAAAACTCACTGTGCAGGAAACTACATCAGGCATCTCCCCAAAACTCTCCTCCAAAAACAAAAAAATCATGTCCCAATATGATCGCCATTTACACCACGGGCAAAAGTCTCTCGCTATTCACTCCATCTATGCCTGTGCTGTACCTCTATCAAATCACTTCTCATCCTTCTGATTTTTCCTTGAGTAAAGCCCTAGCTCCCTGAACATATCTTTTGAAGACATGTCTTCCAGTCCAGGCAGCATCCTGGTAAGTTTCACGGCCTTTACTTTCTTGTATCCCACAGCAGCATGGGATAAAACTCACCAGGTCCTGTGGATTTGTTTAATTTTATACTAGGCAAAAACAATCATTCCTGCTCACATTTTATGTAAATGTGTTTAAGAGCTTCACAGTCAATCTTCTTGAATTCTTGACATGCAACATCCTTCTCCATAACAAACCAGATGTGAAGCTTTCATGTAACGATGTAACAATTTTTCCGAGCTTCACACACAGATTGCCTGCTTGGTTTCTAATGGACAGTAATTGTTCCCTGGTAATATTTTTCAAGTTGCTGCAATTGAAAAATCCTGGGATTCCGCCGAACTTCGCATGCTTGCACTTTTTCATGTTCCGGAGTTAGTCAGTCCCCACTGGTGTGAATTTTCAATGTTTCACTGCGATCACCTTTCATTCGTTGAAACTCCACTGAACACAGATGGAGAATCATCGGACAATCTTCGAATCTGCAGCATTAAACTGGAGAATACCCATTCAGTATATGTGATCAGTATATACTTGCTTATATCAGAAAATCATAACTGCACACAATGCTACAACTACCCTCTCACCAACACTCTGTGAAACTGGTGCAGGATCTTTTTACTTCTCGTGGAAACAAAGTACTGCAGATACTGGAATCTGTACTGAAATGAAAACAATTGCCGGAGAGCTCATCAGGGAAGGCAGCATAATTGGAGAGACAGCAAGCTGACGTTGAGTCGAGATGTCTCTTCATCATCTATCTCGTGATGCCAATTAAATGAAGAAAATCTGAATTTTCCAAACTCTGTTTGCATAGGTTCCTCTCAATATCATTTGCTTTAAATTTTTTCTAAGAACTCACTGTGTGAACTCCCTAAAAATGTTCCCCTTGCATTCAACTATACCACATCCACAAGTTCTTATTTGTTGATGTCTGCAAGAGATATCTTCAAACAAGAAGAATGTAAACTATGACTTCCCTTTCATTAACAGTCAATCATTCCCTTGAAGTTTGCTTTCATGTTCTCGGTGAAAGTGAGGACTGCAGATGCTTGAGGGTCAGAGCCGAAAAGTGTGACATTGGAACAGCACAGCTGACCAGGCAGTAACGGAGGAGGAGGCGAGTCGAAGTTTCGGGCAGAGGGCCTTCATCAGGAATATGGGATGGAAGCAGAACGAGGCTGACATGCCATCTTTACCTGCCACCGCGTCCATCTTCTGGCCCACCTGCCTTCTCCACCAGTCACTGTCGCTTCCCACTGTATCTTCTTATCACCTTCCTAGCTACCTTAGCCCAGCTTCATCCCCACACCCTATTTTTCACAGCCTCTGGACATCGCACCGCCAACATTCCAGATGAAGTAATTATGGCCGAAACACCGTCCCTCCTGCAACTTGGATGCTGCATGACCTCCCTTACTTTTCCAGTGCCTCACAGTTCTACGAGCACTGAGTGTCCAATATTGCATTTTTAAGTACTAGATCCCAAAACATTCCCTCATGTAAATGACAAGATAATTAGTCTGCAGTTCTCCACTCAACCTTTCCTCCCATTTTTAATCCATTAGAATGCGATTATATCCTTACAGTTTTAATTTGGAAAAATGCATGATCTTCCAGGAATGCAATAAGTCAATTTCTGCTTGCTCTGATATTCCGGTATCAAGTGTATTTTGTCCATCGGACTTATCAATACTCAATAAAGTTTTGTTTCCAATTACTACCTCGTCACTGGCATAAATGATACAGTTTTAGCTACACAGGTTCCTGGGTCATACGTTATTCATGGGAGATTTTCTAGATCTTCCTCCATGAATACAGATACAATTAACTGTTTACTTTTTCTGTCATTTTTGTGTTCATTTAAAAACATTACCCTGTCCGCACATTCACTGTTCCACATATGATCTTGCTTTTATTTTCCTTTCAAGAATTGTTAGAAGCTTTACGCCAGTCTTTATGCTTCTTGTTATTCTGCATCATTGTTTTCTTTGATTTCCTTCTCAGTTTCTTGACCCTTCTTTGTTGTATCCCAAATTCGCTGATTCCACAATACATGGAATTTTTTCTGAGCCACTTCCTTAGATCTAATAAAATGTAAAGCTTTTATTATTAACCATCTTTCCGTTGCCTTTCTCTTTTGCTCTTTGCACCCTGAGGGGATGTACGCACACTTCATACTCTGGAGTGATGTCTGCAAGTAACAGTCATTGCCTGTCTTTTTGAAACCTATTTCATGTTCATTTTCAGTTCATTTTAAGCCATCACCTTCTTCATTCTTTCCTGGCTTCCGTGACTTAGGCAGTTCCAATTGAAAAAAAAAAAAACAATCAGTTTTGTGTTCAGACGTTGGGCCCTTGAAGACAGAAACAGAGGAATATATTACGGGGAAGAAAGAAGAATTGAATTGGTACTTCAGAACTGTGTTCACTGGAGAACTCCAGCATCTTTCCCACCACTGAGGTCAGACTAACTGGACTATAATTTCGTTTTTTCTCTCTCCCGCCTTTCTTAGAAAGTGGTACGACATTAGCCACCCTCCAATCCGCAAGAACTGATCCCAAATCTATCGAACTCTGGAAAATAATCAACAACGCATCCGCGATTTCTCGCGCCACCTCCTTCAGTACCCTGGGATGTACACCATCAGGCCCCGGGGACGTATCAACCTTCAGACCTAACAGTCTCTCGAACACCCATTCCTGGCAAATATAAATTCCTTTAGCTTCACGTCCTTCAGCGACTGTTACCTCAGGGAAATTATACCGGAATTCTGATCCATTGTTGGAACACTCCCGTGTAATGCTAGAAGATTCTGATCTGTCCTTCCCCTCTCTCTGGAACTGCTGATTCCTGCTCGTGCTTTCGTGGCTCTTCCTCATTTTTTGGGATAACACTGTGAATGGAGAGCAGTTTTCATTAAACGATGTAAACCCTCCACTGGGACAATTTGAATCCATGGAGGCTCTCATTAATCACAGTCACTGTACAAACAGTTTCAGTTAACCCTTTCCTTTCATCACTTTTCATGCCCTAAAAAAAGGTAACATTTACTGAGGGGGTATGGATGGAATGAATGAGTTTTTGAAGGATGGACCAGAAATCTTTCAATGTTTTTAATCCTTCATGCTTGTATTGGGGAATAGTGCCATGCCACTGCAGAGTGGTGCATTTTTCACCCTGTTTATACGAGACCAGCGGCAGAATGTGACTGATTGGAAAATTAACAGATATCATAAATCACGGTAGCAATATTTATGGCCTATGGACATCATGTAATGCTGCACCTATTGTGAAGTACCCTGTTTCCAAATCGTATCGTAACATTTAGATATCATTTAGATCATTGGGTGGGTTTCTCCGGAACAGGGGGTAACAGTCTATCACCGTCTTTCTAAAAGAAAGTGACAGGGGGAGACCATTCAGCCTTTCGTGCATGTTGCAGGAAGTCTTGAGTTTGTTATGCAGCAGCTGTTGGCTCTAAAAAAGATATGCAGAAGAATTGTCCTGATATACATATTCAAGTTCTAAATTTGTTAAGGCCAATAATGCACCTTTTAGCGAAGCACTTCGAAAGTACTTTGGAGAGATTACACGCTGAATAATGGGATATCTTCAGAAACGAAATTACAAAGACTAGCAGCAGTATATTACTGTTCAGGAGGAGGGCAATGTTGGCAGTTGTGAAGTATTTTGGATGTCTAGAAGCAGAGACTCTGGTCAAGAAACAGAAAAAATGCATATGATGGGTTTGGAGAGCAGTGATCACTTGAATCCATTGAGGAGTATAATGACAGCAGGTTCATACGCAAGATGGAAATCAGGGGGGCAAATGTGAACCAGAGAAAGCTTCAGTCAATAGGGTCAGGGAGAATCCAAAGGGATTCTACAAATGCAGTAAGGGCAAGGGAGTAATTGGAGAGAGAACAACAAATCCACCTATCTGTGGAACCACAGATGTTTGGTGAGATACTATATGAATACTTCATATCAATATCTGTTGTGGAGAAGCTTATGGAATCTAGATAATTTGTGGAAATAAATAGTGATATTTTGGGAAGTGTCGATAATCGAGAAGAGGAAGAGTTACAGTATTAAAATGCACAAAGGCGGATACCGCCCGGGAACCTCATCAGTTGTAACACCAAACCCCTTGGAATGCTATGGATTTGATTGTTTGGGCATCTTAATGAGATATCTGCATCATGGATAGCCACAGACGCGGTGCCAGAAGATTGGAGGTTGGCTAATGTCGTACCATTATTTCGGAAAGGTGATAAGGAAATGCCAGGAAATAACACACCGGTGAACCTGACGTCAGTGTGGGCAAGCTCTTGGAGTATATTCTGAGTGACTGAATTACTTGTAATTGGAAAACAAAGGAGTGCTCAGGGGTAGACATCAGGGCTTTGTGCGTGGGAAATAGTGTGTCTCAAAGTTCGTTGAAGTTTTTAAGGAAATTATGAAAAAGATTGATGAAGGCACAGCAAACGAAACGTTTGCAACACAAATTCCCAGCTCGGCGAACACAACCACAATATCACATAACTCTTACGACCCGAAAACATATTGCTTTCCGTCAGCTCTCCCATTCTTAAAATATGGGAGAGCTAACATGGAATTTTACCCAATTCCATAATATTTAATATTGCCCTCTAAGCTTGTATTGTTTTTTTTTCTGATTACCCAATGTGTTGAATCGATTGTTTCTCCAAAATGTATCTATCGGTCAATTTCTCGTACATGATTCCAATTCCATAAATCTATCTTGGCTTTCAGTCCCAATAATTTCTCTAAAACCATTTCTTTCCTAATTACATTCTTTTTTCTCTCACCAGACTTAGATTTTGTGCATTCCTGCAATGTTTTTGTTTGCTGGGTTTCTGCCCAGGGAGTCCCAGGCAGGCGAGCTGGATTTGTTTCAGAAGGATCATGCAGAATTAATTTTTCTGCTTTGGCTTGAGACAGTAACTTGCAACTTGATGTCATGTACTTGGATTTGACAAGGGAACACAAGGCGTACCATTAAAAAAACAGAATCGCCTGGACCCAGGTGAATGAAGCAAACAACTAAGAGAAGTGCAAGGCAAACAATTGGGGGGGGCACCCAGAAGGTAAAATAATACTACAATAATATCTTTAAGTGAGGGATTGGCTTCATTTCCTCTATCAGCCAAAATGCAGAATATCAGTACATGAAGCTTATGCTGCAAATGTGGAAATAATGAGTTCACTCGCAATTTGTGGATTGAATGCAGTTCTGGTCACCCTGTCACATGGAAGGAAAGAATTGAACTGAAGAGAGAACAGAGGAAATTCATTAGTCTGTGAAAGTCAAAGTGCAGTTATGAGGAATGTTTGGAGCAGAGCACGCTGAGATGAGATTTGATCATCAATGCTGATCAATATGGTGACCTCAGCAATGTTCTGTACAGCTACAGCATGACATCACTACTCCGACTCTCAACGTTTTTATTTTGACATCTCGGAAGGGGAAAGTGGGTACTGCAGATGCTTGAGATTAGAGTAAAGATTAGAGTGGTGCTGGAAAAGAACAGCAGGTCAGGAAGCATCCAAGGAGCAGGAAAATCGATGTTTTGAACAAAATAAAAACGCTTCATCTGGGATGGGGAGTCCGTTTGTGCTCTCTTCATCTTTGGTGAATATTATACCAGTAAGTTCTTGAGTTTGCAGGTTTCTTCAAATTTGTTCCATTTCGCAATGAAAATAATATGTCATGCAAATACCGGATGCAAAGATTGGTTTGAAACATGTGAAGGGCTGTTTGTGAAAATTTCCGGATAACTGCTTCTGCTAACAATCCTGGTATTGATAATCTCATGCGTGTCCCGTTGATTTGTTTGTCTGTCTGGTCGTTGAACAAGAAGTGGGCAGTGTGACACACGACTAACACCTTGAAGATGCGATACTTTCTGATGGAGTTAGTGCTGTCTATTACTTACGTCCTTGGTACCGTCTCGTCGTGCAGTCAGTGTTTCTTTGGTCAGGCAGATGTTAATTGATTTTGCTACGTCAAAGGTAACCATGACTTCGTCTTCCCCTAACTTGGTGCATGGGTGATGCTGCAAAATTGTTTGGTGGAGTGGATTCAGTAGCGTAAGGTTTCCAATAACTGTTTCAGTTTTTGGTGAATCTTCTCTGGTCATCTGTATTTCGGTGTGCCAATGATTGGCACTATTGGTCTGAAGTACCCCACCCCCCCCCCCCCCCCCCCCACCCCCAGCACCCACCTCCCTGATTTGTGGACCTTCGGTAATTCGTAGAAAAGGGATGTGTTGTATCTACCAGGTTTCATTCTTGAGCCGTCAGTCTTGTTCATTTCGCCTGCTTTGTAGAGATTCCGCAGTGCACTGTGATCCAGTTTTCATGCTGTGGAGTCAGATCCATTTCCACCTGTAGTCAGGTATCAGTGTCTGCGAGTACAGAGTTTGCCTTTCCAATGTACTGTGTTCTTTAAGAATGACGGCCACGTGCCCTTTTTAGTCGGTAGGATTACAATATCATTACATTTTCTCAGTCTTTCCAGGGTTTCCTTTCATGGGTATTCGGGGCGTGTCCCTTGTTTTCTCCTGTTTCGTGCTGAAGCTGCTGTCTGTCTAATGGAATGCTCAGTTTCTTCCATAAGTCCATTGTCTTTTGGATTGGATTCCAGTGCTAATCGAAGTTGTTTTTGTTCACAAACCTGGAGCTGTCGTTCATCCCTCTGACTAAAAACTGCATCAGTCTCACAGGCAGGACACTAGCTGCCAGGATACACGAGCAGCAAATAGCCACCAAAAGACATGAACAACTATCACTACTATATGTACGGACATGCACAGAAGGACACCACTTCGACTGGGAGAATGAATTCATCCTAGTGCGGGCTCAACAAACATACTGGAATTCATGGTGATGGATGAGACTCCCAGCTTTTGTGAAGTCTATTCAGTTGGGCATTTCCTGCGTACCTACAGGAGACAGAGAAACAGAGAGAATAGGAAAATAGAGTGATTCGTTGAGTGTTACACTTGGAGAATGGTGCTGAGGCCCATAGAGACCACGAAAATCCCAGTCTCCGCCTTGGCCTCTGATACCTCATTTCTCTGGAGCGGAACATTCTGTTCAATCAGGATCTGGAGTAGCTGCAAAAGGTGAAGGCAGAGGAAATTGGACACACATGGAGAGGGATAACACATGAATATATATCGAGTGATAGCACCAGAGTTCAGGAAGGTATCAGGATCAAACAATTGTCACGAAGAACGTGGGTGGAATTGTATCAGTACTCAGGGGTGAGTGATCTATTAGTGGTCAGACGATGGCCGAGTGTTATTCACAAGACTGTTCAGCAAGGGATATCCATTTGATAGATTAATATCTTTCAGGGTAGGAAATCTGTTATGAGCAGCTGTCTGACATGTATATAATCCAGAACAAAAGCAATGTGTTTGAGTCTCAGCTGATCTCTGAAATTGTCGAGCAAGCCACTCACTTCAAGGCCAGCTCGGGCAAGAAACACTGAACAGCGAGAAACATCTACATCGCACGCATCAAATAAACATAATCCAGCTGGGACTTGTGTCCTGGCCAATCCCATCCATATGTTTATGAAAAGGTACTTAAACAATCAGAGAAGACGCAGAGACATTGTTCAGGTGAAAGAATCTTTCGAAATTCAAAAGAGGAAAAGGAAAGTATCGGAAAAGCATTGGAGATATGGCAAAAGACAAAGTGAAAGGAACAGGAATGGACAGAGTTTGACCTAAAAGTGTACATCACCTAATAGGTTAGTTAGAGGAAATGCTGATGACATGTACATTATATATTTTTTTCGGAAAGAGCAAATTACCTGAAATAAGTTCGATGGACAGACGTGGTAGAACAGTGAACAACCTGTAGAACATAAATATTCAATAATATACAACAGTCCCGAGGCGCAGGCTGATTGGGAATGCAGATTGTGTAATCCTGACGAAGGCATTACAAAAAAAAAACAATTGGTCTCAGATTATTCAGTGGAATCCGACTGCACTCCAGGTACAACTTGTAAAAAGCACCAGCAGGAGAATGGATTCTCGGCTGCCGAGCAACATTTAATTACTCATCACGGCATTAAACATGAATTATTAGAATTTGTAACAAATGCATTGTAATAGTTTTGGGAGACGTCAATGTTTCTACATTCTGGGACAGTCACACTCGCAAGAGCGTTATTCAAACTGGACTGTGGGGAATGCTTTTTGTCATATTTCTTTGAATACCAAATAGTGCAAGTCGTTATGAACATAGCTCTCTCAGATCGATGAGGAGATGAAAGTGAGGGAATGAGAGATATTCACACTGAGCGATCCTCAGCGAAATTGAAATATATTGGAATTCAAAGAGATTATGATTTTTTAAAATGACCAGTAGGCACAGCTGATAATCATATAAAAGTCGATTACTTGAGTGTGAGTGGAGAACTAACCAAGCTAAACTGTATAAACAGACTGAAATGTGCTGCTGGATGTGAACAGTGGAAAACATTCGAAGGAACTGTGTAACATATTCAACAGAAAGTAAAACAAAATAGCAACACAACCTTCAAAGAACCGTGTCGTTGCATCCCTAGGTCTTTCTGTTTGGTAAAACTACCCAGACCACGAGCATTCATTCGAAAAGTCCCGCCATGGTTTATATTCGCAAAATGCAACGTCTGTAAAATCTCCACCTGCTATACCTCAACAATGGATCAGCAGTATTGTTGATCCCATTGTACTCGTAGATAAACCACTTCACTGTCCACGTTACCACCAATTTCAATGTCACTCGTAAAATTGCTATACATCACTCTTGTTATCACATACAAAGTGTTTATATAAACGATGCACAACAGTGAACCCAGCACCGAACCTCACTGCTCACTGTTTCACATCGGCCTGCACCTTGACCTCAACCCACTATGAACACAGTTTGTCGCCGACTGTCAATCAAATATTGAATCCAGATGGTGAGCACTCCCTGGCCCTGTGTGATCTAAACTTATTAATACGTCAGGGGCGGGCAATCAACAAACAAATAACTATAGTCTCTACAATTGCATGGCAATTGTTATGGGGAATATTGGGTGAACCAGCTCGGTCACATTCGACTTGAGGAAGAGTTAGTTCAGTGTTTCCGTGATAGTTGGCTCGTACAGTATGAAATGGAATCAATGAGGGAACAATCTGTCCGAGATCTGGTCCTACGTAATGAGGCAGATTAATTATTGATCTGTTTGTTTGAAATCCTCTTGGGAGGAGTGATCATACAATTTTTTTTCATTTAGAGTACAAGTGGAGTGTGTGAAGACAAAATCAAATGTCAAGGCCCTGTGCTTAAAAACGGGAGACTACAATAGAATGAGCGAGGACTTGACTCAAATAGACTGAAAGCAAATATTTTAATGTGAATATGTTGACGAGCTGCGCAGGACATTCAGAGCATGTTTTTCAAGATGCTCAGCAAAAACAAAAACATATTCTAGCGAAAAGAAACGGCTGTAAGAAGAGCGGGTAATATGCAATGATTATCCGAGGAAGCAAGGGAGGCTAACAATTGAAAGAGAAGCGATAAATAGTTTCCAAAAACAGCAGGGATCGAGAAGATTGGGAACACTTCAAAGATCAACAGAGAGCCGCCAAAAGCGCTACAAAGAATAGTAAGGTCGAACATGAGATAAACTACCACAGAAGAAAATGCAGTTCCAGTCAGACAGCAAAATGTTCTATAATTATTTTCAACACAAAAGAGTGGCGAAAGTAAATGTTAGTTATTTAGATGATGATGAGGAACATTTAGTTAAGGAACACGATAAAACAGCTGAGGCATTTAGTTATGGAACATGATTAAACGACTGAGGCATTGAACAGGTATTTGTGATCCGTCTTCACAGTGGAGGACACTCAAAACATGCCAGTGATCGATAAAGAGATGAATGTAGGTAAGGAGAGCGCTGCTTGGAGAGCTGCTGATTCCAAACGAAATTGTTGAAATATAACCCGGTTTTGTGTGAATTTTAACTTTGTCCACACCAGTCGAACACCAGCACCCTCACAATTTGACAGGAGTAACAGTCGAAACGATTATTACTTGAATGGTAAAATGTTGCAGCACTCTGCTGTGCAGAGGGACATGGGTGCACTTGTGCGTGAGTCAGAGAACGTTGGTCCGAAGGTGAAACAACTAATTAGGAAGGCAATTAAATGTTGTCCTTCATTGGTTGAATGGATTGACTTTAAGAGCAAAGTGTTGCTGTTTTGGTCTCTTTACTTGAGGAAGGATGTCTTGACACAGGAGCGGTGCACAGGACGTTCACACGTTCGATTTCGAAGTTGAGCGGATTGGCTTTTCATGAGATGCAAAGAGTATTTTGGGACTTTATTCATTGGAATTCAAACCAATCGGGGAGATCTCGGAAAAAAATGAAACTATGAAGGGAGAAGAGATGATAGACGTGGAATGGATATTTCCATTGGCAGGTGAAGCTAGAAGAAGAGGGCATAGGCAAAAGATTAGAAGGAGCAGCATTCGGACTAAGTTGAGAAGGAACCTTTACACCAAAAACGCTTTTAATCTGTGGCATTCCTACTGCAGTGAAGCAGTTCACATTACTTCAGTAAACGTTTTAAAGCTAAGGTTGACATACTCTTGACAAGAAAAAATAATGAAAGAGTAAGATGTGGGCGCTGATAGTTTGTTCTGAGTCCAGGAATAGATAAGCAATGACCTTATTGAATGGTGGAGCAGGCTTGAAGTGCCAGAGGACCGACCTCTGCTTGTAGTTGTTATGTTCTTTTCTTCTGCCATGCAGAACTTTGCCAAAGGCCTTGTTAAAGTCCATATAGACAAGGTGTACTGCTTTACCTTGGTATACACTTCTCGACCTCCTCAAAAACCAGTCAGGTTTGTCAGAAACCACTTTACACGCAAAAACCCTTGCTTACTGTTGCTCATTATTCCTTGCCTTTCCAAATGCATGATGATCTATTTTCTCAGAATCTACTCCAACAACTGATGCACCATATTCATCAGTCTCATTGGTCTTTAGTGCCTGTCGATGATATAAATATATCTGCGAGCGGCTCTCAATTTCCTCCTGAGCATCTCATGAAGTGCTGTTATATGTCTGCTCATGTCCCCAGGTTGCGTAAACCTTTTAGCATTTCAAGACTTCTAGCACATCTTATTTTATAACGTGAACACTTTCCAAGATATCACAATTTATTCTCCGTGATTTCTGAGCTTCCTATCATTCTCAATAGGAGGTCCTACAGCAAGATATTTGTTTCAGATCTCCCCCATCAACAGTGGATACACATGGACAACCTCATTGAACTTTAAGAGGCCCTAATCTCTCCCTAGCTAAGATTTATCCCTTATTCAAATTGTTCCAAACGTGTCTGGATCTTCAAACGTCCCCAAACCGAGAGTCCTCTCCCACATCTCTATCAATTCTGTCATTAATGGTCACTCCAAAATGTAAAATCCAAACAGGATTAAAAATATTTCCCTTTCCTAAAATCATGTGTATCCCATTGTTTCTAAGTGTCCAGTTATTATTTATTGTCATAGCCTATCTATTACAGTCTAGCTTTTCCCAACTTACTGTCAGGGGCTAGCACCGTTTGGTTTCACACAAGGAGATTTGAGAATTCTTGTGTAAGTGGCAGCTTACAGGTCAGCGGGTAATAGAACATGTAAACAAGATGATGTAATTTATTACAATGGGAATGGATTGCAAACATAGGGAGGACTTGCTAAAATTATACAAGTATCGAATCAAATGAAGCATAGAATAATATGAACAGTACTAGTGTCTCAGGGAAAGAAATTCTGGCTTTGCAGGCAGGGCAGAGGATGATCGGTTGATCTTGGGGCTGGACCCATTTTCTAATCATAAGGGGTTGTGTCAGTTGAACTTGAACACACTGTAATTTAGAAGAATGAAAGAGAATTTCAATACACATCCAAGATTCTGAGTGCATTTGCCATGTAGAAAGTGGGAGGTTAGAAAATAGAATAGTACATCACAGCAAATACCCTTCGGCACTCCATGGTTGTGTTGATCATGATGCTTGTATCAACTAATACCATCTGCCGCACATGGCTCATATCTCTTTAATCTCTGCCTGTTCGTATTTCTGTCTGAACCCCACTTAAATACTTTGCTAACTTTTCCTCTTCTACATTATCCTGGGCAGCTTCCACTCTCTGTGCAAAAAAAAATCTTGTGTCGTTCATCTCATTTAAAATTGTCATTTTCACCTGGGACTAAGGCACCCTAGCATTTGATATTTCCACGTTGGAAAAGAGATTCCGACCATCCAGACTATTCACGCCTCTCCCAATGCCATATATCTGGAGCAGGTCGCCTTTGAGCTTCCATACTCTAGAAAAACAATCCAACTGTGTCCAACCTCTCCTTACAGTCAACACTTTTGCATACAGGCAAAACTTTGACTTCTCCTTGTCACATTGTCATCCAGGCAACATTCTGGTAAACCTCTTTTGCATCTTCTTCAAAGCCTCCGCATCCATCCGATCGTGTGGCGATTAGAACGACACATACCATTCCAAACTGAGCCGATTGAAGCTTTATTCAGTTACAGCATGACATATAAACGCCTGCAATTAATGCTGCGAACGAGGGAGGCAAACATGCCGTACACCTTCCTGACCATCACATAATGCCGTGTTGTTATTTTCAGGAAGCTATGGAAATTCAACCAAGACCCATCTGTATAGCACAGTCGGTTGTTTGTAGTGTATTTGACTCTACCATTTGACTTCCAAAATGTTTCGCTTCATACTTGTCACGATGAAATGCATTTTTTTTTAATTTCTCCAACCAGTGTTCCAGCTGATCGACATACTGCTACACTCTTTTAAATCCTTCCTCATTATCCACAATACTCCCAGATAGCCCAATAACTAATTGTCTTTCCACATATCGTCAGTCAAATTCTGAATCAGAGCGCTGACGTTTTCCTCTTAATCACTGATATAAAGGACAAAAAGAGATTGCAGCACTGATTCTTGCACAACATCCCTGGCCACAGACCTGTAAACAGAAATAAACCGTCCGATACCTGTGACAACTGTGACAAAGAAAATTTTGTATCCAACTTATCAATCACCACGGATTCCATAGATTGTGATTTGATTTTGCAGACCACCTGCCATCGTCAAGTGGTTTAGTAATGTTAATGTAGAGAATCTCCACAGCCTTACGCTGAATAATTATTTTTGCCACATCGTTTTGTTTTACTTTGTGTGAGAATCTGTGACCAGAGACAATCAAATCTCAGCAACATCTTTCTCAATCAATAAGGAGATGAGGATGAATTTAGCCTCTCTGTGGGTATTGAATCTGTGGATTGCGTAACTGCAGAGGGCTGTCGAGGCTAGGTCATGAAGTATAATTCCGGCAGTGATTATCAGATTTTGGTTCGTCCGGGAAAGAAGGGTAACCTTGAAAGCCGCGATGAGAATGCTGGGAGTGTTTCAGTGATAGTGTGTGTTTGAGGGTTAGTTGGGATTATAGAGTTACAGAAGTCTGAAGGCGGTTGAGTTTCTTCCAGGGTTAAAGGCAGTTACCAGCTGTCAGAGAATGTCAGAGAATCGCGCAAGGATGGGTTTTACAGTTTGGAGCAAGTTGCAGACTTGGAGTGCCTAGATGAGATTTCAGAGGGAGGGACAGCTGTAAGGCTGTGGATCGTTACAGTGGACAAATTGAGCCGGGTGTGGAAACATTCAGTAGAGTCGAGAATGTGGTAGATTTAACAGCAGTTGTGGAGTCTGGAGAATATTACACGAATGGGAATTATGGCATGGACTGGAAAATGTTACAGGTTTAGGGAATATTGAATGCTCCTCGGATGGGATACATAGTCTATGTAGATTTCAGTAAGAACTTTGATAAGGTTCCATATGGCAGGCTGCTCTGGAAGAATAGATTATATAGAATTCAGAGGGAGCTGACAAATTGTATACAAACTTGCTTGATGGTAGGAAACAGAGGGGAATAGTCGAAGGATGCTTGTTGGACTGGGTGCTTGTGAGTAGTGCGGTTCCGCAGGGAATGGTGCTGAGGCCATTACTGTTTTTTTTCTCAATGACTTCAATGACAACGTTCAAGCATGATGAGGAAGCTTGTAGATCACACTAAAAATGGCAGTATCGTGGGCAGTGAGAAAGTTTATGAGAAATTATGACAGGTGGGGAATTAGGCTGAGTAATGGTAAATGTGGTTTAATATAGGTACGTGTGAGGGCTTGTATTTTTTAAGATCAAGTAAAGGTACAATTTCCATGGTGAATGGCAGAGTCTTAAGAGTGCACTGGAAAAGACATACCTTCGCGTTCAGGTGCACGGTTCTCTGAAAGTGGAGTCACAGGTACACAGTACAAGGAAGGAGGCTTCCGGCACACTGTCCTTCATCAGTCAGGACATGAAGTACAGACGTTGGGAAGTTATGTTGCAGTTGTACAGGATGTCGGTGAGTCCGTAGTCCGATCATTCTGTTCAGTTTTGTTAACCTTGCTATGGAAGGATATTATTAAACGGGAAAATGATGCCATAGTAATTAAAAGGATCTACCTAGGACTCAATGCTCTCAGATATAGGAAGACGTTGGACAACTATAACATTTATCGTTAGAAAGTAGGAGACAGAGGGGTATCTTTTGGAAGTGTAGAGGTCATGAGAGGCATGAAGAGTTTGAACACATTCAGTATTTTTTCCCAGGGGAATTGAAGAACCCCCGAGACTCGAGTCTCCCTTCCGAACATCAAAGACCTCTCGGAGATGACGACCAGGTTACTCTGGCCCAAGGCATCATGGCAGCCCGCAAAACTACCAGGACATTTAAACAGCTCTTGATGACTTTAAATGACTGCGTAACCACAAACTGTAGATTGAACGTCATGTACAAAATGCCTGCAACGACTGCAACAAATATGACATTGGACAAGAGGGCATTAAACTAGCCACCAGGATATATGAGCATAAACTAGCCACCAAAAGTCATGATCAGCTATAACCGGCATCATGCACATAAACGATGAGGGACATCAGTTAGACGAGGACAACACTTCCAGCCTGTGACAGACTAAACAAACACACTCACGAGAACTTCTGGCATTCCAACCGGAACTCTATCATCAAAGGCATCCACATGGTAGAAGGGGCCAGCACAACAATAGAAAAATGAGGCTGAAACGTTCACAAAATGGTTCAGACAGAAGTGCCGAAAGGATGATCTATTTGAGTCTCCTCCAGATGACAGTTTTCAACTAACTTGATTCAGTTCGTGTGGTATCTCTAAACAGGCTGCAGCGACTGGATAATGCAAAGGCTGTGGACCATAATAACATGACATTCAACCAGTTCCTGCAGGGTTACAGCACTGGCATCGACCTGACAATGTGGGAAACTATCGAGTGTGTCCTGTACATGCGCAGAAAAACATCACTCTCTGACTGCCCTATTGGTCTAACACCTATCTTGAATATTATGATGAAAAATGTCATCAGCAGTGGTGTCAAGCAGCTCTTTCTCAGCACCAACTTGTTCAGTGAAGCTCAGTTTGAGATCTGCCAGGGCACTCATCCCTTGGCCTTATTGAAAACTTGGTTTAAACATGGACAACAAGAAAATACACAGCTAAATTCTCAGGTGAGTCAAGAGTGGCTGCACTTAAGGTTAACATAACTGCTCTTGATCAAGTGTGGAATCAAGAATTAATTGCTAAAGTGGAGCAAATGTGAATCAGAGAAACTTCTGTACTGGTTCAAGCTATACCTGGTACAAAGGAAGATGGTTGAAAGCAGCTATCTCAGCTCCACAACAGCGCTGAAGCGATTAACTAGGGGAAGTGTTTCTGGGTATGCCTGTAGTTCAGAAATGGAAAGGTAAGGCTCCATAATCTGAAGAGATTATGTGGTTACGCTCTTGTTAGACAGAGACAATAAGTAGTACTTTAACTGGACAGTGAGTGTGCCACACAGAAAGGAGTGGCTGAGTGAAACAGTACTGTGCAGGACAGTGCAAACAGTCAGTGCAGGAATTGAACCAACACTGTTGGCATGAATCTGCATTACAACTAGCCATCCAACTGATTGAGCTAACGACGTCCTCAATCGACTCCTTAGGGAAGATGTTTTAATATTAATCTGTTCAGATATGTTGTTACACACCTCTGGAGTAGGTGGAAGTCGAAGCAAACTTCCATGCTCCAGAGAGAGTGTCATTATCAATGAGTTCTTAGAGTGATGTCTGTTCTCGATCTAACAATCTTCAGCTGCATAATGAAAAACTATCTCTCCACCGTAAACTCACAAGTGGGAGTGTTTTCCAATGATTGCATAATATTCACCTCATCCTTACATACATGTCAGACAACTATCACCTCTAACAACACATTCAATGCTATCGCCACAACAGAATTCCGAAGGACGAATATACTGGATATTACTGTTAACTAGAACTGGATGGACCAAATAAATTCATTATCCGTTCCAGTGAGGGGCTTAAACTGAAACATTTTGACTCTCTGTGCCTCAGTTGTTGTCTGTCATCCTGTGCTATTCCGGAACCACACTTGCCAACTGAAATACATTCATTGTCTTTAAGAGTATGTCAGAGGCTATGAATCCAGTAAAAATACATTTCCTCAAGATTTATGAAAGCCTATCCGCCATCATTTTGACACATGTTAAAAATGCGTGTGATGAGATATACCCCATGTATCAATATGAGCGCAGCTTCACTCCTCATCGACTGACAGTTACTAGCAACAATGCCTGCCTTCTACATAGTTCTCTGCAGAAATTTACCGAAGCCTCTTACAAAGTAACCTGAAAAACCACCATCAAGAAGGACATGCGCAGCAGATACATGGGAACACCAGAACGATCAATACCAAGACACCCACCATCCTGATTGGGACATGTATTGCTGTTACTCAGTGTCACTGTTTCAAGTTCCCTCCCTGAGGGTATTGTAAACGTACCTATAGCGCATGGTTTGTCGTGGTTTCTTGTGGCAGCTTACCACCACCTCCTTAAGGGCAACACGGGAGGGTAATATATTTTGGCTCAATCCCATCCCATGAATAAATTAGAATGAAACATATTGTCCAATCAATGCCCAAAGTTGGGCTCTGAGTTTTTGGTTTTGTGAGTGCACGCTGGTTGGGCACAGTCAGTACCTTGATTGCTGTGAACAGCTCAAAGTATTTGCTGTTTGAAACATATTGTCAGTCTTTCAAAAGCATGGCCTCCATACCTAACATCAGGTACACACTGATATTGACACATCACATTCCTGCGCTATGAGAAGGACAGAAGCAATTCACAATGTACCCATATCTATCTGTAGAACGTTAGACAGTGATAAATTTGCCATGAACATGATTGTGTGTGAATGTTAGCTCACAATGTTATTACAAGGGAAAGTAATTGCGTCCTTCCACTTCATCATAATTTGCTTTTGGTTGTAGTCATGAGATGCATCATTCCAAAGCCCCTTACTGTGATTTGTGCACTGCATTCAGCATATAGTTATCATAAAAGTGAACAGAACAAATAGGTGGGTTTGTGCTTATCGGACAATTGAAAAGTCAATATTGCCTAACGATGTCGAACTGTCAATAAGGCGACTTTGCTGTTAATGGTTTGACCAATTCTGATAATACCGACACAGTAATTTCTATCTCGAGTCAACTTGGAAGTTGGTATGGGATCATGCTGGTCATCAATTCTGCTTACATACTGACATTGTGGAGCTGACATACACTGAACATGGTTGATGAGGGATTCATTGCAAGACGCCATGTGCGTCAGGAGTCCATCATTTTTATGGCAATTTCTTTTCGGATCGCGTCCAAGGTGGAGACTTACAGAGTTTCAGTGGCATACGAGAATAGATAAAACACGCTGTGGTCAGATGTTTTTTTACAAATGTTGAATTGTGTTTGGACCAGCACCAAGCACTGTGCTCGTCAATTAGCCATGCAATTCCCTGTTGTTCAGATCTGTCGCTACTTGGTCTGTTGTGAGGGATTGTGCGAAAACTGGCCAGCTCTAGTTTGAAAGGACTCTGGATAGATTTTGGAGCTGGCCAGTGTTTTGGAGGTAGTGGTGAAGCCCAGTAACACTGCGTCTGAATTCAGTTTTTTTAAAAGATATTTTCAACAGCTTTGCTGACTGCAAAATGGTGTGTTCACTGATCTGAACAGGAATCAGCTGCTTACTACAGTCACTGGATTGTTTAAAATTTATATGTGCGCTCTGGTAATTTAATTATTGCACACTTCAATTGTGTTCAACTGAAAACAATGAATTTCGGTTCATTTTGAAACAAGTAAGAAATAAAGTGAAATTACATCTTCATGGCACAAAATGTAAAAGGAACCTGCCATATATTTCACACAGACTAATCAAGCAACAGGCAGACATTGTCTTTAAAGCTGGATTCAGGGAACAGGACTATGTCCCAGTCAACATCACCATTTTCTTTTGTAGGTTCTGTCGCCCTGAAAGGACAAACCAGGCGGGGGGTGGGGCGGGGGGGGGTGTGGGGGGGGGGGTGAGGGGGGTTGGTACGTCGCTTCTTAGTATATAATCAGCATTGCGTTCAGCATTTATACTGAATCCTGTGGCTGCTAGGTTGCTCAAAGGCACGTTATGAGAAGCATACAGATGACAACATCATCACCGTTTATCCTACTTCAGAGAGACACCTCTGAATTTAATATATCAGTAAGTGTTGCCACTTCATAGAACTTGTGGGGAGGAAGGGTCATTTTCACATTTTGTAACCCTGTATTATATTGTGAGGCAATCTGTGAGCTGAATAGGACAGACTTTAAACAGATAGAGCAACGAACGTGTAAGAGGCCATCAGGCAGCAGCAGAAACATGCGCTATACAACTCATACGGTCACGAACCTCACGGCCCGGCATACCTCCATCTCTGCAGTAAATATGAAGCCAGTGCTCCAGCCTGGTTCAGCGAAGAGTGCAGAAGGACATGCCGGAAGCAGCACCAGCCAGAGCTAGATATTTGAGAATAACCTGGAGCAGCCTTTATTGCCGTCAGCTACAAAAAGATGCCAACTTGCATGTTCAACAGCAGACGCAGCAAGTGAAGGACCGAGCGCAGTGGTCCCACAATGTATGGTTTAAATCTGCCTCTGTTGTCCTGCCTAATGTTGGTGTAAATGATAGTGGATAATGAAAGAGACCATTAGAGGAGGAGACTGCTCTCCAACAATGAAATACACAGCTATGGGGGAGCGCAGCATGTCAGAAGGGAAATTAAAGCTGTTGCGTTTGTAACAACCATCAACCAGAAGGGCTGAGCAGGTGATCCATTTCGGTTCCTTTAGGAGGAAACAGCATCACAGACCCCAGTGTTCAGACAACTCGCTTTACCCCACACAATGTCAAGATATGGCTGGAGACACTAGAAACTGTGGCTTACCTCCAGAGATTGCCACACCTCCAAAAAATCTGTTCCATTTGAGCAAGAACATTAACATCTACCCACAACGTGATAAGTTGCACAGTATGCCATGTAAACAAAAAGCAGGGGCTTGCATTGCAGTTGGTCACTGAACCATTGGTGCACGATCTACCATGTAAATATAAAGGAAGCAATCAGCAATAAAAATGCGATCATTCAGCAATAACCTGCTCAGTGTCATTCAGTTAGTGTGTCGTTTGGCTCAATGAGCTGCTGTCTCCATTGCAAGCTCAGTTTAAAGGAGTGGAATTACAAAAGGAGCAATTACTCTTCACATCGAGGCGCCATTTAAAAGTGTGTGACGATAGGGACCCGAATAAAATTATAGTTAACTGGAATCTGGGGAAAATACACTCCTGCTTGGAATAATCACCAGCGCTAAAATGCTTGTTGTGAGTGTCAGCAATTGGAACTTCAGGACAGCTCTGCAGCCATACCTCAGGATGGCGAGTTTGCAAGACTTAGCCACTTCCAGTTGCTGCAATGACTCTCTGTTTATTATAAGTTCAGACGTGGAAATATTCACTGATTATACCATTCCCCAGATGCTGAACAGTCCATCCGCAATGAGACCTGGAAAATACCCACGTTTAGTCTCATAAATGGCAAATAATATTCATGCCACATGAATGCTAGAAAAATACAGCAAGAAGTAATCAAACCATCCTTCTTTGATTTTCAATAGCATTACCGCCACAGAGTGCCCAACATAGTGCTTCTGTGCATAAAATTTGTTATCATTGACCAGACATGTTATGGATTAGCCATATAAATGACACTGCCATCAGGAACAGGTCAGAGGCCAGCAATTCTGCATTTTAATGGCTGATGCCCGAAAGCCTGCCCCAACGACTATGATGGATACGTCCCAGAATAACAATGGATAAAATCAGTCCTCATGAATGCTATCCATACCCTCCTCTACTGAGGCACAACAGCAGGTGTGAGTGCCGTGGCATTCCTTAGACAGCATTTTCCACACTCATGACCACTGCCATTTGGAAGGAAAGCGGCCTTATTTAAGGAATGGTGATCATAATTCATTTGATTTTGACGTAAGTATTTCAAATGGCAAAGCTAGACTAAGAATTGGCTTCTTAGCGTGAATGATGCTCATTTTATTAACTTGGGAAAAATGTCATTCAAGTGAATAGGAAACGAGAACAAGTAGATTAATCAGAATCAGAACATTGTCGAGAGTGTCATGCTGGCAAAGCACATCCAGTCAGGCAGAATCTGAGGAGCAGGAGAATCGACTTTTCGGGCATGAACTCTTCTTTGGAAATTGTGCCACACTCGTGAACTGTCCTACCTGGCCAGATTCCTTCCCACCTTTCTGCTCCAATCTCCTTTCTGATTTATCACGATCACCTCCGCATCCATCTACCGATCACACTCTCAGCTAACTCCCCTTAGCCCAATCCCCCTCCTCTTTATCTCGCCAAACCGTTGGCTCACAGCCTTATACTTGATGAATGCCTCAAATCCTAAAAGTCGATTTTCTTGGTCCTTGGATGCTGTCTGATCGCCTGTGTTTTTCCAGCACCACACTCTCGACTCTGATCTCCAGCATCTACCGCCCTCATTTTCTCCTAGAATCAGAGCAATATCAGTTAGAGAAAAGTGGCTTTCAGAAAGTGTTTTCCCAAAAATGATATGAGTCTGTCTGCGAAATCCAGAGTTCCCTGGAAGTTAACAAGCATACTGTCAAGAAAAGGCTTCAGTAATGTTATTTAGACGAATCTCAGTACTACAGAGGAGAATGGAATGTCGAGGTGTGTGACCAAAAAAGAAATTGTGAAATGATAGAGCAAGATAGAGCAAGCAATACTCAGGAGACATGTTTTCAAAAAAGAAAATGAAAACAAATAAAGTAAGGAACGCAAAAGGCAAACAACAGAAAGAACCTGTAGCTGTGCAAGGTTTGTATATGATACTTAAGTTGAATTTAAATGTAAAAGTATCTCAACAATGTGAGATAAAGTGATGAATCTGGGATTATTGGTTGAGAAGACTACATTCAGCCCATCGAGCCCGCTCCGACATTCAATCATTACTGATGGATGTTTGACTGCACTTTCTCCATAACCCTTACTTCCTAGAGAGATTAAGAATTTATCAATCTGTGCCTTGAACATATTTCATAACCCGGCATCCAATGCGCTCCGTGACAATGAATTAACCAGACCCACCACTCTGTGGCTGCCCAAATTCTAAATTGACCTCGACTACATCTAAGGGTGTGGCCACAAGTCCTAATATCCTCTCCTGACGGAAGCTATTTTCCAGCGTCCGCCCATTGCAAGCTATGCAATATCTTGTACATTTCTACTGGATCTTCCCTCAACCTTCTAAGCTCCAATGGATACCATCCCAGGATCCTCAGCCGTTCATCTCATGTTAGGCTTACCTTCCAGAGATCATTCATGTGCATTTCCACTGGACACGCTCCAGTGCCCGTATGTCCTTCCTGAGGTATGGGGCCCAAAGCTCGACTCAGTATTTTAAACAGGGCCCAGCCAGATCTTTATAAAGTCTCAGTAGCACTTCATTACTTTTACATTCCAACCCTCTTGAAATAAATGACAATATTCCATTTTCTTTTTAAATCACGGATTCAATCTGCAAGTCAACCTTAGAGAACCCTGTAGTAGCACTCCCAGATCCGTTTGTGCGTTAGCAATATGAATTTCTTCAACATTTATAAAATAGTACATGGCCGTGTTCGCTTTTCCAAAGTGCAAGTCTTCACATTTGCTCACATTGAATTTCATGAGAAATTTCTTCGAACATTTTCGTAAACTGTCTAAATGTCCCTGCATTTAGGAACATGACATCCGATCATCGACACAGAGTGCTCAGAATGACAAGGTTTGGGAAGCTTTGGTGACAAGAGGACTGGCGAGCTCATTCAAAAAACGAAAAGGAGGAACTTCTAAGTGCATGGAAACTGAAGACACTGACAGGCCTCGAAACCTGCATTAAAACACATAAAAATGTTAACACGGAGTTCAGAGAGTTAAGATACATCCTGGAATGTACCTGGGGTACGGAATTAAGGTAAACCCAAGCTGGTTTATCAGGAGTAAGGCAGTAGCCAAGGAAAGAGTATGTCCATGCCAGGACAAACGAGGGAATTAATGCGTGCAGGAAGTGGGTTAAGTCCTTAACGAATATTATGTATTCGTATTCATAAAGGAGAAGGACAGTATGGATGGTAAGTCGAGAAGGACATTATGGATGGTCAGTCGAGAGAAGGATGTGGTGATATTCCAGGGTACTTCAGTTTCGAAAAATTGGAGGATATACTGGTCGTTTTCTAAAGCATTCAGTGAGACAAGTCTGTTAGATATGATTGGATCAATCACAGAGTGTTGATGGAGGTGAGGGAAGAATATGTTGGGGCATTGTACACATTCTTTTTTTATGATTCGGAGATGCCGGTGTTGGACTGGGGTGTACAAAGCTAAAAATCACACAACACCAGGTTATAGTCCAACAGGTTGAATTGGAAGCACACTAGCTTTCGTAGCGACGCTCCTTCATCAGGTGATTGTCTCACGTGATAGTGAGGAATGATTGCGAGAGGACGCTGGAAACTTGGAAGAGAGAAAAAAAAACACTTGCAATTTAGTATGGACAGTTGTGCGATGATTCATTTTACAAGGCCAATTGCAGGAGAGAAGTATCCAGGAGAAGAAAAAACTATTAGTCATATCGATATCGGAACGGTTGTCAGAGTACAGCTCCACAATTCCCTGAAAGTGACAACATGGGTAATCATAGTGGTTAAGAAGACTTGGGTACATCTGTGGGAGTATACAGTATAAATATTGGTGGATCATGTTGCAGAGTTATAAAACTTTACTGTTGCCATATTTGGAATATTGTGTACAGTATTGGTTTTCCCAGCAGCAGAACCGAGGTGCTGGAGAGTAAGTAGAAAAACGTTTCCAGAATATCGCCTGGTTTGGAGGATATTACTCTGAAAGAGAAATTGTACCAAATGGGTTGTTTTCACGTGGACATCAATGGCTGAGGAGCAACCTGATAGTTATTTACAAAATTGTTAAAGGCATAGAGCGGAGGGGAGTTGGAGGCTATTTTCAGCTGGAGTAGAAGTATCAATAGCTCGGGGACATATGTTTCAGAAAAAGGCGGGAAGTTTGACGGAGATGAGATAGGCTTTTTTTTCTTTTCTGTACAGAATGTGGAAGTGCCTGAAATACACTGACAGAGGAGAAGAAAATAAATTAGCAACATTTTAGAGGAATCTTAACACAGAGATGAGTCGGTGGGGAATAGAATGGCATAGGATGTGTTGACGCAAGAGCGTTCTTTTTAAATTTAGAAAGGCAACATGTGCCAGTGCAGGTTTGTTGGGAAGGAGGGCCTGTCCCCGTGTCATTTTGTGCTTCATATTACGACATAGGCAAACATTTCCTGCTTAATTTAAAACCAGTCACACAGAAAAAGTTTATCCCGTGCAGTCAGCTGTACATATTCGAGTGGACAACAACTGTGTTGAGTAAACTTAACAACATAATTTCATAAAGTATAACAGAGAATAATTAACTAACCACTATTTGCAATTTGTTTCTCAAACCTATCTTTTCCCTTCCCTTCTGTAATTCTAGTCCGATACAACTCCCAATTAAGATTTACAAAACAAAATCCAATATGTTTGTCCAATGTGTGCAGGAGGGTTTCCTGACACAATATGTAGACAAACCAACAAGAGGAGAGGCCACACTGGAATTGGTTCTGGGTAACGAACCAGACCAGGTGTTAGAATTGGAGGTAGGTGAGCACTTTGGGGACAGTGACCACAATTCAGTGACTTTTACTGTAGTGATGGAGAGGGATAAGTGTGCACACAGGGCAAGAGTTATAGCTGGTGGCAGGGAAATTATGATGTGGTGAGGCACGACTTATGATGCGTGGCTTGGAAAAGTAGGCTTCAAGGCATGGGCACAATTGATATGTGGAGCTTGTTCAAGGAGCAACTATTGAGTGTCCTTGATAAGTATGTAACTGTCAGGCAGGGAGGAAAGGGTCGTGCGAGGGAGCCGTGGTTTAATAAGGAATTGGAATCCCTTGTTAAATGGAAGACGGCGGCGTATGTAAAGATGAGGCGTGAAGGTTCAATTGGGGCGATTGAGAGTTATAAGGTAGCCAGGAAGGACCTGAAGAGAGAGCTAAGAGCAGCAAGGAGGGGACATGAAAAATCCATAGTTGGTAAGATTAGGGAAAACCCGAAGGCTTTCTATAGATATGTCAGGAATAAAAGAATGACTAGGGTAGGAATAGGTCCAGAATCTGGATCAATGGTGCAGGAATAGCACAGCAGTTCAGGCAGCATCGCTGAAGCTCCTCGATACTGCCTGAATTGCTGTGCTCTTCCAGCACCATTGATCCAGAATCTGGTTTCCAGCACGTGTAGTCATTGTTTTTACCCAGGAATAGGTCCAGTCAAGGATAGTAGTGAGAAGTTGCATGTGGAGGCTGAAGAGTTTGGGGAGACACTGAATGAATACTTTTCGTCAATATTCACTCAGGAACAGGACACTGTTGCCGATGTGAATACTGAGTCACAATTTATTAGAATGCCGGCTTTTAGGTATGTAGGGAAGAGGTGTTGGAAATTCTGGAAAGGGTGAAAATAGATAAGTCCCCTGGGCCTGATGGCATTTATCCTAGGATTCTCTGGGAAGCAAGGGAGGAGATTGCAGAGCCATTGTCCTTGATTTTAATGACCTCGTTGTCTACAGGAATAGTGCCAGAAGACTGGAGGATAGCAAATGTGGTTCCCTTGTTCAAGAAGGGGAGTAGGGATAACCCTCGTAACTATAGGCCGGTGAGTCTCACTTCTGTTGTGGGCAAAGTCTTAGAGAGAATTGTAAGGAATAGGATTTATGAACATCTGGATAGGAATAATGTGATCAAGGATAGTCAGCATGGTTTTGTGAAGGGCAGGTCGTGCCTCAAAAACCTTATTGAATTCTTTGAGAAGGTGACTAAGGAGTTAGACGAGGGTAAAGCGGTAGATGTGGTGTATATGGATTTTAGTAAGGCGTTTGATAAGATTCCCCATGGTAGGCTACTGCAGAAAATACGGAGGTATGGCATTGAGGGTGAATTGGAGGTTTGGATTAGGAATTTGCTGGCTGGAAGAAGACAGAGGGTAGTAGTTGATGGTAAAGGTTCATCTTGGAGTGCAGTTACTAGCTGTGTTCCGCAAGGATCTGTTTTGGGACCATTGCTGTTTGTCATTTTTATAAATGACCTGGAGGAGGGGCTAGAAGGTTGGGTGAGCAAGTTTGCGGATGATACGCAAGTCGGTAGAGTTATTGACCGTGAGGAAGGATGTGTCAGGTTACAGCAGGATATAGATAAATTGCACAGCTGGGCAGAAAGATGGCAAATGGAGTTCAATGTAGGTTAGTGTGAGGTGATTCACTTTGGTAAGAGTAACAAAAAGACGGGGTACTGGGCTAATGGTCGGATACTTGGTAGTGTGGATGAGCAGAGGGATCTTGGTGTCCATTTACACAGATCTCTGAAAGTTGCCACCCAGGTAAATAGTGCGGTGAAGAAGGCATATGGCGTACTGGCTTTTATTGGTAGAGGAATTCAGTTCCGGAATCCTGAGGTCATGTTGCAGTTTTATAAGACTCTGGTGCGGCCGCATCTGGAGTATTGTGTGCAGTTTTGGTCGCCGTACTATAGGAAGGATGTGGAGGCACTGGAACGGGTGCAGAGGAGGCTTACCAGGTTGTTGCCTAGTATGGTAGGAGTATCGCATGAGGAAAGGCTGAGGCACTTGGGGCTGTTTTAATTGGAGAAAAGAAGGTTTAGGGGTGACTTGATAGAGGTGTACAAGGCGATTAGGGGTTCAGAGAAGGTTGACCATGAGAACCTGGTTCCACGTATGGAGTCAGCTATTACAAGGGGACATAGCTTTAAATTAATGGGTGGTAGGTATAGGACAGATGTTAGGTGTAGATTCTTTACTCAGCAAGTAGTGAGTTCATGGAATGCCCTGCCAGTAGCAGTTGTGGACTCTCCCTCTTTATGGGTATTTAAACGGACATTTGATAGGCATATGGAGGATAGTGGGCTAGTGTAGGTTGTGTGGGCTTGGATCGGCGCAACATCGAGGGCCAAAGGGCATGTACTGCGCTGTATTTTTTCTATGTTCTATGTTCTAGCACTTCTTATCACAAAAGTAGGCAACTTTAGGTGCTTGTCTTCGGATCTTCCTGTGCCTTCTTGTGTCCTTGTCAGGAATTTCTGCGTCACAGGTTCCTGATCGAAAAGGTACTTTTAAGAAAGATAACATTTCAAGCAGTCTGTTATATGGCGGGACTTGGCTGTTCTCCTCCCAACTATTCAATTTTCCCTGGTCTTCTATCAGCAAAGCATCAGATTATGTCATTAGCTTTTAAGATTGTCAATATATTTAATTCAAACAGGATTGGAGTTTGGTATTTTTCGGGATATAATCTGAACTATTTGTCCGAATTAGAACTTTTCTTTTTTTGGCTCCAGGCAACGAGCTGATCATTTTGGTTGGCCAAGTGTAACTTACATTGTTGCCTTATTGAGAACAGTTGTCTGGAAGTTCCGCTGCTTTTAACTCTCTGAAAGTACACCCACATCTTCATAACACCTCCCCCCTTAAAAAAACGAACTATCACAATGAAAAGATTGCTACATTTTCTTTACCTATTTTTTAAACTCGTTATCCTAACATACAAATAACTTTAGTATTAGTTCACCTTAACTCCTTCCCTAACACCTGTGTGTGTGTGTCATCTAAAATCTATCAGTTATATTTGTGATAACGCATCTGTGATTGCAGTCTTCCGATCTGGACATGTTTTTTTTTAATTAAACGTCTTTAACATAAGACTCCAACGAAATAGTCTCATATTCTCAACTTTAAACCATTCTAACAATATAAGCGGATTGTGATCCGCGTACAAATCGTCTCAGAAATATTGTTCATGAAATGCTCATTTAAATGTTGTCAGGTCAGTACCAAATTCAATAGTCCATTTTTGATTGTGGAACATTTCCACTGCAAGATGTTTGTCTTTTTTCGAAAAATAACCAGCTGGCAGTTCAATTCCATCTTCACCTTCCTGCAAGAGTACAGCTCCAACTCCAATATCAATTGCATCGATGGCGACTTTAATGTTTTTGAAACGTTTGGTGTTGCTAAAACTTGTTTGGTCGTGAATATCGATTTCAAATGGTTGAATGCCTTCTGGCATGGTTCTGTCCACCGAAACGTTGTGGTCTTCTTCAGAACATCTGTTAACGCTGCCAGTACACTGTTAAAGTTTGTAACAAACTTCCGACAGAATTCGCTGAGTCCGAAATATTCAAAGCACCTCTTTCTTTGAGGTTGGTCGTGGAAATGTATCGACAGCCATCGTTATGTGTTCTGAGTGAAGGAACTAATCCTTCCATGACGGATGTTATGTTCAAGATCATCACCTCCGTTTTCTTAAATTCCATTTTATTTGCTTTATCATCAATGAGCTCTGCCAACTGGAGCAAGTGATCTTTCCAGAACTCATAAAAGATCACGACATTGTCCAAATAGACTGCACAGCTTGTTAAACTAACCGAAGCGCTTGTCATGAGACTGGAATGTGGCAGCAGCGTTCTCCATTCCGAACAGCATCACTTTAAACTAATGCAGCAAATTTGGTGTTACAATGGGAGAAATTTATTTTGCCGTCTCTACTACAGGTATATGCCAGTACCCACGCATTAATTCCAATTTTGGTAGTGTAACCGGCTTGTCTGAAATTCTCGATACTTCTCCAACCTCGGAATTGGATATGAGTCCAATTTTGTAATGGCGTTGACCTTCCGACAATCCCTATAGAATCGTTGTGTCTCGTCCGTTTTGGGCACTAAGACGATCGGCAAACTCCACTCGCTCTGGCTTGCTTCAATGGTGTTCTCATCGAGCATGGCCTCCACCTTCATTTTGACCTGTCTGGCTTTCAAAACTTTAAGCCGATAGGGGTATTATTTTATAGAACAGTATTCCCTTCATCTACTTCATGTACAATAGCATTAGTTCTCTTCATCTGATTGTTACTTCGTTCCTTATGTTCCAACTCTTTTAACACCGTGTACGCTCCTGAGACAGGTAGCTTAGCAATCTATCCCACTCCTCAAGGACTTCCTCATATTGAATCTATTCTGAGGTACTTCAAAATCCATACCATCTGGATTTGATTCCTCATTTTGCGCGCAGTAACTAACACCTGTTTCTTCAGTTCTGTTTCTCTGCTTTCTGTTTTCAACGTCTTCACATGACATACTTGATAGCTCCTTTTCATTGACAGCATCTTTACCAAATAATTCACGTGACTCAACTTTTTCTCAATTTGGTAGGGACCACTAAACGTGGCTTTGAAGATATCTGCTATCATTAGAAACAGTACTATCAATTTATCCCCTAAGGAAACATCCAAGTCTCAGAAGGTTTAAACTTCCACCTGCTTCAATCAACACCGTGCCCTCTTTCGATGCTGTACAACGAACTGTACTACTCGATTTAATCTCTCCATCCCGTCCGATACATAATCGAATTCTGGGATCTCTGACTTTGGTCCGACCAATTATTCTTTAATTTCAAAGGGTCTCTCACTTTATGATCGAATATTAACTCAAACGGAGTGAACTGAGTAGATTCTTTTGTGAGATCTAGAATGGCAAACAATACGAATTGGATGCTTTTATCCCAATTATTCGAGTAATCCTGACCATATCCTCTTGACATGATAACACTGGATTTAAAGTGCTGTATACCTGAGCTATCAATGGCCTCCTCAAACAGCCTCATATTAAAATTGGACCCTTGGTTCGTCTGAATCTGCCTGGGCAGCCGATATCGTGTGATGAAAGCTGCTAACTCCTCGACGACCGTTTTTGCACATAATACTCTGGAATGGAATTGCTTCCGGAAATCTGGTAGTCACACCCATTACGGTTAACAAGGACTATTTCCCAGTTTTACTTATTTGGAGTGGACCTACACAATAAATTCTCACCCAAGTGAAAGGTTCTTCAAATGTGGTCATTGGCAATAGAGCTGCTGGTTTCATTACCGCCTGTGGCTTATCTCTTATTTGGCATGCATGACACTTATGGTTTAAGTTAACCACATCCTTGTGCATTCCTGGCCAACAAATATGTTTTGACCTTAGCCTGAGTCTTTTATAACGCTCGGTGTTGGTTCATGTTTTATGCATAAGATTACAAAGGTAGCGAACCATGGGGAATTGGGGCAAACACACAGACATGGCCACTTGTTTTGGTCAGAGAATCTTCCAGTGATAGCGACTGCTATCGGGAGTATACATGGAGTCGGAAGGGTGAAGTTACTGAAGAGGTTTGCACTGACATAGAGAGTGTTAGGAATCAGAGAATCTGACAAGATAGCGAGCATTCTATAGATTAGAGGAGATTTCAAAATAAGGATTATAGGAATTGGAGGAGATTACAACCAGAGGGAGGTCTGTAGAGTTGGGAAAACTTTACGAAGACGGTCAGTGTCAGGATGGGGGAAACTTAAAGTAATATAGTGCTAGCGATGGTGACCGAGGAAGTGACAGTCAAAAATAACGTTTTTTCTATCTCGATCAGTTTACACTGACATGTGAAATGTTCTTAGAGTTGCAGGCAGTACCAGTGATTCGGAATACAATATAACTTTTTTTTTTCATTTCTCTATTCCGTTTGTATGGATTGTGCCGACGTACTCTGTATCTCAGATGAAACTGGGTGTTGATGATATTGTTGCATTGTACCTGATACTGTAACTGAAGAGTGCAAATCAGATGGTGCTGCAAGTGTCGAATACATTTGAGTACATGTGGAAATAAAGCTAATTCATTGATTCATTTATTCGAAATTTGCAGTAGCAAAAAGAATTCTAACGACAGGAAAAAAATGACAATCATGGAACTTTGTGATGACTGCAGAAGCTTACATAGGCGACACGTGTACAACAGACTCTTTACAGATTTAAGGAGAACAGTGGTATCCAGGCAAGATTCTTAAGAAAAGGATGGTCGACTGCGGAAGATGCGATGATACAGAGAGTTGCAAAGAATGGCACAGTTCACAACGTTCACAAGGATTATAGGAACAGGAGGAGGATTCATTCAGGGTATGCTATAGGGACGAGAGGAGGTTACATCTACAGTGTGTATTCAATGGATTGGAGGTGATTACAGCAATTGTGACAGTGGTGGATGATGTAGTCAGTTACAGAGACAAGGACGGTTGTGAAGACTGGATGAAGTTAGAAATACTGAGGGATGCAGAGTTTCAAAGGACTGTTCGGACTGGCCATGGTTACAGGGAGAGAGAATTGTCTGCGCTACAAGACGTGACAGTAATCAATTGGATGTTATCCATTCACTGATGGTTTCAGTGACTGCAGGAGGTGACAGCGTTAGAAAGGCTAGTAGTAATGGTAGGCTGTCACAGAGACAGAGAAGATTTCAAAGATTGGGCAAGTTTACAGATCAAGGGAAAGTTCAAAAGGTTTTATAATGTCGCATAAAAGGAGTATTGACTTGAAATGCTGTAGGAACTGGATTGATTTAATCAGCTAAGGAGATTTACAAGTATGGTAGTAGATTAAAGGGAGTGAGATGCAATCTGACAGGATCGGGGAATGCTTCAGGGAAAGGAGAGGTTTACAGGAATATCGTGGACTGTAGAGTCATGAGGATGGTGCTCAGATCGGGAGATTCCTAATGGCTGGAGGATGTTACAGAGGTAACTTGGGCTGGAGCTACTTGGCAAGATGACCGAGATAAGGATTTGGTAATTTATTGGGTATCGTGAGCAGCATTTTGTCAGTTTCGAAGTCATTACGGAGAGAGATAAGGATTGTGCAGAAGATAATAGTCTAAATTTAGGTAAGGCCAATTATCATTAGGTATCACTAGACATTCTAACCGCCTTTCGACAGGATGTGACAAATATAGTCTGGGAAGAACTATTTGCAGTTGAGTCAAAAATCGGGAAGAGGTAGTAATGTAAAGTAATACAGTGGGAATTCAGGGACAGTTTGTTCATCAAAAGTGAATGACAAAGGCAGGAATTCCAGTCAATACTGATCATTACTGGTGAGTTTGTTCAATAAATTACAGTACAATAAAAACAGCTGAAGGAGACGACAGGGGCGTTCTTAAAAATGAGGCGCAGACAATGGCCATGAACTATCCTTGGCAGGTTCTGTTAAGGAAAAGACAAAAGGTATTTTATAAGATAGTTAGAGTAATAATGATTACCAGGGAAAGAATAAGACGTTTGAGAAACCAAAGCGATAATCTGTATGAAGCCGGATGAAGGAGGTGAGGTCTTAAAATAATACTTCTCATCAGTATTCACACTGGAGAAAGACATTGTAGCCAGAGATTTCAGTTCGAACGTTGAGATACCAGAACATGTTAAGATCAATAAGGTTGTGGTATTAAATGTTTCGTGGGCATCAAGGTGAAGAAATGCCGGTTCAAAGAGAATGTATTCCAGGATGCTATGGGAGGGAAGGGAGGAGATTGCAGGAGCACTGGCGGATGTATTTAATACTTTGCTGGACACAGGTGAAGTGCTCCAAATGAAGGCTGCTACTAAAGGGAAGAGCCTATGGAATTCAAGATAAATTGGCAATTTGGATCCAAAATTGGTGGACGGTCCCTTTCGTGATGAGCAGACTTTGCCCAGTGGTGTACGACGGTGACATGCGGCGGTACCCTAACTGTTTGTTATCTACATTAATAGTTTGGATGTCAGACTAGAAGGTATCAGTAGCAGGTTTGCAGATGACATGAAATGTCAGGGTGCTGTCCACAGTGAGGCGGATAGTTTCTGGAGACATTCTGATATCGATCCCATGCAAAACAGTGCAGAGTAATGGAAAATGTAGTATATTCCTGCTCAGTATGATTTAGTACATTTTGGGAGGTATGAAAAATAGAACACATACCTGGTGAACGATGGATCCTTAGGGAGTGTTGAGGAACACACGGACTTCAATTAACAAGTCCATTGATCCCTGAAGTTGTCAGCAACGTTAGATAGGGTGGGGAAGACACCTGAACTGGAAGTGGGAGGGGATTTCATCTCCAGCTGGGGACATTCTGGAACTACCCGAGAGGATTTAAACTAATCTGGCAGAGATGTTGGAACTTGAACAGTTGTAAGGACAGTAAGAAGGTTGAAGCTGTTGCAGACGTTGAAGTGAGTAATTTCAATGAACAATGCAGACAAATATAAAGCAAACAACGAGGGAAAAATGATGAATTAAACTGAATTCATTTACCTGCACGGGGCCTGACAGCTAAGGCAGATGAACTCAGAGTATGGATGGGAACATGGGACTGGGACTTCACAGGTATCACAGAAACACAACTGAGGGAGAGACAGGACTGTCAGTTCATTATTCCAAGGTACAGATGCTTCATGAAGGATAGAATGGAAGGAATGAGAGGAGTGGTGTTAGTTTTGATTGGGGAAACCTCTGTTATGACACGGATTAATCCCCAGCCAGTTGCTAATTTGGAAGTCCAACCCTGAAACGATTTAACCGTTTGGTAATCTTGGAAAACTCGAGAGATAAGGAACTATTCCCCCAAATCACTATTTAAACTAAAAATTGATATATTCTTTTAAAAACTAACAGAGTAATTGTGTAATAACTATTTACTGTTCCTTTCTCTAACCCATTTTTCTTCCTTTCCCCGTCTTCATGGTCTCACAAAACCCCAATTCAGATTTACCAAAAACTTCAGATTTCAAAACCAGTCAGCTGTCGAATCTTCACTTTACATCTTCCTCTGTCTTCAGGTTTACAGGCCATTGACAGAAAGAGGTACCTTCAAGACAACAATTTTACTGGCCGTCTGCACATGCTCGTGGCTTGGCAGTTCTCCGCTCAACTGTTCATTGTTTTTCGATTTCATACCCAAAACTGATCGTTTCAGTGCTGTTAATATTGTCTAAATCCTAAATTCAAACTTGATTGGAGTTTTGTATTTTTGGGGCATAATTTATACGGATTTACTGATTCGAATTTTTTTTGTCTCATAGCATCCAAGGCACTGCCAACTGCATGGCGAAATGTTACATTGTAAAGTTTCTAGTACTCGGTGTATTTGCTAAGTCCTTCAACTCATTTAGAACTTCACAACACACACCCTGAAAAAAACAGAAGGAGAAATCATAATGAAAATGCGGCTTCACATTTTTGTCTACTTTTCAAACATATTGCCATGACATGCAGATTACTTCAATCTAATTCACCTTAACTTCTTCGTGATATTTCCGCTGGTGGATGTTAAGTTTCTTCGAAACGTAACTCAATGACATTTCAACACCATTCTCATCTTACTATAGCAGTACAGCTTCTGCTCCTATGTCACTAGCATCGTTTGCGACTATAAACGGTTTTGTGAAGTTTGCTGTGGTTTGGTTTTCAAATAGTTGAATATCTCCTGGTATTGCCATGTCGAACAAAACTTTGTGCTCTTCTTCAGTCACGTGATGTGGACTGGAGGTTTTTACGTATATTGATTGGCTGTAAATTTGTCCCCATTGCTTCAGATGCTGAAGGATGACCTTGTCAAGCGTTATCAAATCACGAGGGGCATTGGTAGGATGAATAGCTAAGGGCTTTTTCCCAGGGTGGGGGGTGTCCAAACCCAGAGAGGATAGGTTTAATGTGAGAGGGAAGAAATTTAAAAGAGATGTAAGGGGCAGCTGTTCCTCACAGAGGTTGGTGTGTATATGTAGCGAGCTATCAGAGGACGTAGTATTTGGACTACAATTACGACATTTAAATGACAGTTGGATTGGGACATGGATAGGAGGGTTACTTGCCAAAAAAAGAAAAAAATAGATGCAGTGCTTTTTAGCAAACCTGGTGCGCATGGATGGTTTGAGCTGGAGGGTGTATTTGCATATTGCATGATGCTGTGAGTCTGTGACTGTATAACTCCTCTTTCATCACTAAATTTTAAATGCACTCACCTCATTTACAGGTCAAAAATCCCCTGTAAATGCCTTCAAAGATTTACCTCTCCGAACTTTATTAAATAGAGAATTCCTGACATTGATGTGGTAATGAAGACCACAACAGCAGCAGGATTATACTCAAGCACACTCTGTCACTTTTTATTCGGGATATTCCGTCGGTCTACAATTATGATCAAGCCGATGTATGATTCAATAATAGTGTTACTGAACATAGCCGGGTCAGAAATATGTATGCCTCAAAATGATGACCACTCGTTAATGCTATCAGACTTGACTGGTTACATTCCAAACAGCAGAACTAACATCTCATTTGAGGGCATAAGAATCCCAACACTAACAGACCAAGAGTCCTGTCACATCCAGTCATAAATGGTAATGGTCGGTTAAAAAACTCACTGGAGAAATGCCCCACAAATACGCCCATGCTCAATAAAGGAAAATCCCTGTACATCAGTATAACAGACAAGGATGTAGCAACTGCACCATCCTCAGCCAGTAATGTTCAGTCGATGATCAACTTCACCCTCGTCATGATGCCCACAGAATCACAGATGCCAGGCTTCAACCAATCGATTCGCTGCACGTGACAAGAATTAAACAGCTGAACACAATAGATACGAAAAAGGAATTGGGCCCGACACCATTCCTGCAATAAGAATGACGACTTGTCTGCGCAACAGGTTATGTCCTCACGTGTCTAATTTACTCTCGCTCCAACTCTGACATCTCTCCGACAATGTGGCAAATGACTCAACTCTGTCCCGTCCGCTATAAGAATGAATACAACATGATTAATTACCACCCCCTCAGTCTCATCACCACAGTCAAATTTGTGGGTATTCTTTTTGACAGAGCTGTCAAGCAGCACAGAAATAACATGCTCCGGGTAATTTCTGACATGTCTCCATGTGGAGGCGATGTTGTTTTGGAAATATCAATGGGTGACTAAGCCACATCAGGCTAATGCACTGGCAACTGATGGACCTTTAAAACAATTAATAAAACATTGCGATCTAAAATCAACAGTGACGTTAAAGCCAACGTCGATTGTAATCACCATATTATTTCCCCAACGTACTTTCACTGAGGAAATCACCCGTTCGTTCCTTGTCTGGCGTAAAGGTGACTCCAGACCCACCAAACACGTGAAAAAGTCTTCAATGGTCTCTGAAACGGCCAAGCAAGTCTCTCAATTGTATCGAACCGCTCCATGGTTTTAAAGGATAAATCTAGACAGAACACTCAGCACCAGCCTCCGTTTCAAAAAATGGAGTGGGTACCAGAGACTTGTCGACCCTGTAGAAATGTCCTTCCAAACATATGAGATCTTTCGAAAACATTTACAGAGAGTTCCAGTCGTCTGAGCAGAAACATCATGAATGGAGCAGATCATCCAATACAATGATCTTTCCCCATTCTAGTTCATTACCGAACGTCTCCTCAATTCTCTTTTCGCACAGACTGTACACAATTCTTAATGTGATTGAGCTTGGGAAATATAAAATAGAAACAACATCCCTTTTGTCTGTCAGGTTTTGGACCCAACCCATTATAATTATGTCTGATCCGATATCTCCACAGTGAACACCTGCACTCTCCCTATCCATTTAGAGGCTCAAAATGCCTTGGCTTCCACAACCTTGTGTTGCAGAGAATTCCACAGTGTCACCAGACTCTCAGCGCTGGCATTTATTCTTAACTCAATGCAGATATGTCTGTTTGTGTCTTATTATGTGACCCCTTGTTTAAGACGTCCCAGCCAGAGGAATTATCATCCCTGCTCAAATCTCTCTCGAGCTGTCTTCACCGAGCTCATCACTCATTTTCCCAATCTCCATGCAATACAGGCCCAAACTCTGCTTCCACATCAAGCCTGTCATCGCAGAGATTAGTGTGGCCATCATTTACTATACATCCTCAATGTCAGGTTTGTCCTTTATTAGGTCAGGAGAACAAAACTGCACACAATACTGCAAAATGATCGAGATGGGGTCTCATCAAGGTCTGTGCAGCGACAGTAAGACGCCATTATTCCTCTACACAAATCCCTTGATGTGTAAGTCAACGCACCGTTTATCTTCCTAACTGCTTTCTGCTCCTGAAATATTGCTTTCAGTGACTGGTGTACAGGGAGATCAAGATCCTTTTCAGTGTTACAGCTATCCAGTTGTTGGGTGTCTGTAGATTAGTCAGCATGCCATTGCTATTCCTATTATTGACTTCTGGCTTCACATTTCGCCGCCCTGCCTGGACCTCAGAGGGCTGCGCGGAAGGAAACAACAAAAAGTCCCCCTTTAGAGTAACGTTTATGTCTAGTTACTTTTAAAATGGTAAGGTGCTATTCTATATTCCCAACAACGTGCAGAACGTCAAATCTACTAACATCGATTTTCATCTGCCACGTGTTTGCACATTCATTTCACTTGTCTCAAACAGCTTGGAGAGTTATCACCTTCTCCTCACCCACTCAAAATCAGACATTGTTTAGTGCCCTCTGCCATGTTGGAAATATTGCATTTGATTTCCTCGCCCTAATGCTTGATATGCCTTGGGAATAGCTCGGGCCCAAGTACAGATTCTTCTGAAACCCCACGTGCCTTCCACTAAAAGAAAAACATTGCTTCCTTCCCACTCACTCTTTCCTGTCAGTTGTCCCATCCTAAAAGAATATACATTTAGTAGGCTCATTTCCAGAAGATTTGATTTTGTGCACTCAAATTGACACTTTACTGATATTCTTTCAGAAAACCCATGCGCCTTGTATCGATACATTCTTCATACTTTATCTCCCAGTCAGTTTTTCAAGCATGATTCATATTTCATAAATCTATATTGCTTTTACTCCTAAAAATTTCTTCAAAATCGTTTCTTTACAAATTTAATTCTATTCTTTTTTCTCACCAGACTTAACATTCCTATTATTACTTGAGAAAATTTTCTTTAAATACTGTTTTCTGCTGTGAAAATAGAACAGAAATCATTATGTCGTAGTTCTGCCATTTCTCGGTTCTCCATTCTCTAGTTTTAGACCGTAAAGAGACTGGTCGTATTTACCTTTCGCTTTCGCACTGGCATACCTTTAGAAGCTATAACAGTTCAGTCAAAATAACCTTGTTAATATACTTTTCAGTAACCCATGAAGTCCTGTCTAATGTTGCTCAATAATTGGCATTTCACGGCCATACAATCACAGCACCATAGACTCTGTACCAAAAGAAATTCAGCACGGTTTACCTAAATCCCACCTTCCTACACGAGGTCCGTCGCTGGGAATTTTCTGACACTTCAAGGGCTCGTCCAAGTACTTTTTAACGTTCGTATGGGTACCTGTGAAACTCCTGTCTCAGTAAGCATATTCCAGACCCCCAACACCCTCTCCGTGAAAAGCTTTGCATCTTCTGTCAATCTTCTCAGGATCTTCCCAGTCTATCTTCTCGAATACTATACTTGCATCCTCCTTCTCCGAAGTAAAACTGATGTGAATCTATCAGGTAACAAGTTGGCAATCTTCATCAGCTTCACACAAATGTTCTTCCCTTGGTTTCTAATGTAACCTAATTCTTCCCTGGTTATTCTGTTCCGCTTGATGTCCTTGTGAAATATCTTGTGATTCTCCTTAAAATTGCCCGCTCACGTTTCCCATTTTCTCTGTGATATTGTCTGTGTGAATTAACTAACTTTCACTGAAATCACCCGTCATTTTTAAAGCACTTGGCAATATAGGCCGAGTTACCTGAATTTCTTGAATATACAGGAAGAAATTACTTTGATTCCCCAATGCAATCAATATGTGTATTACCATCTCATCTGGAATGCTAGTATGACTTACATCTGGTTCGTCAGATATACCAATGTTCAACCAGACATGTTTCCTTTACAATCTCGTTATTGATTTGAAGGTCTTTATTAACAAAGGTATGATTGTCAAACAGTATTTCTGGGAGGTTTCCCGAATGTTCCTCCATGAAGATAGGCACAAAGTAACGGATTCGGTTCTCGATTGTCTCCTACAAATAAAATCCTGTTTGCACACTCATCATTCCACAAATGACCTTGCTTGCTTTTTCTTTTAATTATCGGTAGAATGTTTTCGCCAATATTTATGATTCCAGTTACTTTACAAACTTGTTCTCTTTCTTATTGACTTATTAGCTTCTTGCTTCACCATGCTTGGGTCCTAATCTTCCCTGAATCAATGGTTTCTCACAATATTTTCAATTTATCGTAGCTGCTTACTGTGATCTAATGTCATCTTACGTTTTGTTTACCATTATTGAATCACCTTTCCGTTTTGATGTTTTCATCTTGAAGGGATAAATGTGAATTGTACACCTGAAAGTGTTTCATTACTTAAAAGGCAGTGTCTGTCTTCCAATTCACTTTTCCAACTCACTGAAGTCAACTTGCCCTCACATCTTCTTTACATGCATGACTCAGGTTATTGGACAAAATTTCCAAAACAGAAATCATCAACCGTCTTGTATTCAAATATTATTGTGAAAGAAAAATGTGCTATGATCAAAATTCCCAAAAAACTCCTTCACCATAAGGTTTTCAATGACGTCTTCTAATCACACAGTATCAACTCCAAAACAGCTTGATCTCTCGCTTTATGGTCAACTCACTATTAAACCAAGCCAGCTCATACACACTCATGAAATCCATTTTTCCGAGCATTAACATTCATTTGGATTGAGCCGGTTTAGATGTATCTAGAAATGTCCTATAACTTACATTGTTACTGCAGCACTCACAAACTTCTATATCCAATTTCCTGTTTTCGAACATGCCCGACATTTGTGTCACCATTTTCACTTTGATATATAACTTCCATCAATGCTAGTCTGTTCTAAGCTCTATTTTACCAGGTTCAGTAGAGTTTGGGCGACGTGGGTTGTGGGGTGATGCACGATGGATTCAGCCAGACCTATTTTGACTTCGTTTAAGATCACACCTCTGCATCTTCTCATGTTCCTCTCAACTGTCATTATGATATTTACACCAGATCTCCTTTTTGTTTGGAGTGCAGAAGGACAATGATATTTCAGCAATGCTGTGTATTCCGCCAGACAACTAAAACTGCTCTAAAGAGAGTGGGAACTTTATAGCAGGCTTGGAAAGTATTGCTGCTGCCGTACAGTATCTTCGTGAGATCACATCAAGATTCGTGTGTCAAGAGTTAGTTTCCACACTGAAAAAGGCATGTCAGACTTTGGTAGCCGTGTTGGCACGCTCAACTGATTCCTGCAGTGAAGTTATTAATTTATCCGAAAAAGATGATCAGGTTGATCCCAAGCCCATTGGAGTTTACAAGATTGAAAAATGATCTTACTTTTACATTGAACACTGGAAGGTATCAGAAACAGAAGCCAATTGCACAGTAAATGGAGGATTCCATTACACTTCTCCAACCGGTTGCACAGGAACAGCTGAAGGATATTGAAGCCTTCGACCCTGTTCAACCAGTACAGGAGAATGCTATCCTGATGAGCCCAATCAGTCTCTCGAACCTGTAACACAGTATCCAGTGTCGGCCATGCAACACCAGTATCATGATACACAGCAACAGGATCAGTCCATTCAGCCTCCTTAAGTCTGTAAAGCAGGAAGTGGAAGACGTCACAGGGTGGCTAGAGGGTATTACATAGGGTTAACATGAGGCCATTGAGTTGCATCAAACTTGCTGCACCGGAATTGGAAAAAGGATGCAAATTATGAGACTCCTTTTGTGAAAGAAGGAAGACGTTCACCTCACCTGTCTGTTGTATGGGAACAGGATGATGCCAAATGCTCCATCAGTCCTATTTCAGAGATGCAGGGGGAGGCGATTCACTGTCTCCAGCCTGTTATGGAGGAATATGAGGACAGTCTTCAGTCGCTCAAGCTATTATATGTCAACAGCAAGGTTCCATAAGCCCTCCAGAGTCTTCGGCATCAACAAGAGGAGAACCATCACGACGATTATGTGGAAATACCAGAAAAAACAAGAGCCAACCGGTTTTGTACACAAGGATGCAAATGAGTCCATTTAGCCACTACCGTCTCATGAACAGCAGCGAGATCAGGCGACTTCACGCTTTGTGCTTCTTATACAGCATTGCATGGAATGGTGAGATTATAGAAAGACAAGAATTTTGAATCAAAGAATATAAGGTAGCGAGAAAACTGTTAAAATTTAAGAAAGATTGTTAAAATCAATTATTCAGTAATTGATTACTGGAAATTTCAAAAGGCAAACCACAATTCATCAGAATCAATATGATTTGACAAAAAATTAATCATATTTCAATTACTCTCTAAATCTCTTTGAAGATGTGAAAAGCAATCTGGATAATGGGGATCCTTGAGATGTAATATTTCGACTTCCACAAGGCATTGAATAAATTATGCAAAAACGTTTTTCTCTGTAAAATACGATTGCGTATGTTTAGAAGTAATCTATTAGCTTGGATACCGAATTGGAGAACAAACAAAATGCTGTGAGATGGATTAAATGTATCATTTCCATTTTGGCAAAATGCAACTTCTCGAGTACCATAGGGCTCGGTCCCCATGCCCCAACTGTTTGCAATCTAAACTGTTACTTATTTGAGGGGATAGACATTCTATAACCAAATTATCAGATGACACAAACTCATTTGTGAAATTTAAATGAAGATGTAATAAATTTGTAAAAGGATATGAATAGAATGGGCCAACATTTGGCAGAAGAAAATGAACAACGAAAAGTATGAGGGTGTCTATTTTGGTCAGTGTAACAGAAAGAGAACGCCTTATCCAAACAGAGAGAGACTTCAGAATGCTGAGATGCAGAATTATTGGGTGTCCTCACACATATCACGGAAAGTCCAGATGCAGGTGCAGCAGGTAATGAGAAAGGTCAGTGTCATTTTAGCATTTATTTCTAAAACAGTCGATTCTAAAGAGAGGGAGACGTTGCTGCAAAAACGCAATGTATTTGTGAGATCAAATTGAATATTGTGTGCAGTTTTGCTGTCCTGACTGCTGGAAGGATGTATTTGAAACAGTTCAGAAGAGGTTCCCCAAATTGATTCTAGAGTTGTGGAGTTTGTCCTCTGAAGAGATATTGAGTAGTTCAGTCCTACACTGTCTGGAAGCTAGAAGAATGAGAGGAGTTCTCATTGACGTTTGTTGGTTGCTAAAGGTGATTGACAGTGTAGATGTGTAGTGGATATTTCCTCATGTTGAATAACCTAGAACAGGAGATCACAGTTTTAGGATAAGGTGGAACAGACTTTGAACAGGGTTTGAGGCGATTTTAATTCTCTCAAATCGTTGTAAATCTCTGTGATTTTATGCCCCAGAGTGCAGGGGATGCTGGATCGTGTGTAAGTGAAGTGAATGGAGAGTCGGCAGGAAAGTGCATTTGAGGCCGAGATGACAGAACCATGATTGTGTTAAATGGCGGGGCAGGCTCGAAAAGCTGAATTACTGTCTAATGCTCGGCATTCTTACTCAGCCCTTCGAATGTTTTACACAAGAATGGGGGTGGATTGGTTATCAAACAGGCAGCAGGCACCCAGGATAAATCAGATTTAATCTGTTTGACAGAACATAACCATTGGAGCCGGATAGTGGCCGGTGCTCGGTCTTCAGTTATTTACAATCTGCATCAACAATCAGGAGGAGGGAACAGATGTACTGTAACTAAATTTGGCGATTAAACTAAGATAAACAGGGAATTAAATTATCAAGGGAAGTTGGAGATTATGGAAATGGATATCGATAAGTGAAGTCAGTCTGTAATAGTTTAGTAGTGGAATTTAACGTAATATATAACATGTCATTTTGATTTCAGTGAGACTGGCAGGGAATATGTTCCTGAAATGTAGAGACAATACTGGACTTAGTGATACAGTGCGCACTGGAGGTTTCACTCCAAACCGTTCAGACATCGGACGTGGTGCTCCATTCCCGAATCCTCTGCTCCCTGATGTTCCAAGTGCCCTATTGTTCTGATACACGATATATTTCTTCCGTCACCGTCGACATACGAGGAGATGATCGATATGTCACCGCCCTCCTGCCTGGAAAGTCCGGATCAAAGAAGTTGAATGAAAGTGTGACCCTAACAACCGGTGGCAGCACGGTCCACCCCCTGGTGTGAAGCTGCAGGTCGTGTTGAAGGAGGTGATCCTGCACTGTGACGGATTCATTGTTACATCAGTGCCCCCTTACACTCAACTCCTGGGTTACGTGTAGCTTGAGAAACTGTTCTTGGAAAACAATGTGTGTATACGTCCAAACTCCTTTCCCCAAACGCACTCACTCCGTGGTTTCAGATCAACTCCACACTGCAGCCTCTGCTCTTTTGTTGGTAATGCTCTGCACCCAGTTGATAGATCTACAGTTCCCGTGCTTCATTCAGAGTTGGGTCACTAATCCTCATCACTCCCGGAATATCAGAGGCAGATCACTGCACAACCTGCAGCAAACCAACCTCAGCACAATAACTTAAATTTCAAGGACATGCGTCAGTCAGAAGCCTCTCAGTGACAAGTTAGATGCCTGCCTTTCCAAAAATACGTGAGGGGCTTTCTCATGTAACTGACCACCCGATCATCTGAAAAGGACAAACATAGATGCTCGGTGGACAGGCACTGGCCAGATTTCAAAGATGTGAGAAAAAGCTGCTGAATCTCCCCCGTCCAACATGGAGAACCACATGGGACACACCAGAAGTGAACGCCAGCCCGACACACCCCATTTCAGTGCTTCTGAGTTTCATAATTCCAGCACTCCATACACTAGGGAGCTAAATGTGAGCCATACCCGGGTTGTACAGGAGAGCGTGAGATATACATTTTGCACATTGCTTCTGAGCTTCATGATGTTGTACCCGGGAATCCAGGGATATGAGCATGAAAGTCGGGTAAAGGTACAGAAGGACAGACATTTATATTATCATTGGATTAGTACTTGATTGGCAAGTTGCAGAAATCAGCGTCTGCAGTCATTGTTTTTACCAAGTTGCAGAAATGTGGGTCGTCTGAAAGAAATAGGACAGGATTGACGAATCAGATTTTGATGAGTCCAATATCAGGAATGAGAACATAAAATAAATGTGGCGACAAATCAGCTGAAATGGACAGTGATATCAGTTAATCAATCTACCTCAGAGAATCAGATACCACAAACCAAATGGGAAGTCAGTGCAGTATGGAGCAATGTGCAGACCAGTCGAATGTCCTGCTCAATGCACCGCAACAATCTGTGCAGACCGTGCAGAACACACTAGTCGATTAGCTGCCTGTTCAGCATGGGGATCCTTGCAGCGAATAGCAGTGAATTGATCTGTAAAACAGGAGCTGTTGCCCTCCCGGAAAGTACAGCTGTGTGCAACGCCCCTGTGCATTGCTTGCTAACACTGTGTTCGATCACTGTCCAACAGATGGAATCGTGCAGCCCCTGCTGGAAATGACAGGAGGTACAGCTCCCATTCATTCAGAGCTCCATACCTCAATTGAGCCATGGGATATGGAACATCTAGACAAGAGAAAGAAGAGAACTAACGTATGTTTGAGGGGGCAAGGATCAGACACGGCTTTAAAGGGTTTCAAGGTAGTCAGGAAGGAACTGAATAATGGACTAAGCGGGAGCTGGAAAGAGGCGTGAAAATATGGGTAGGATTAAGCAAAATCAGAGCGCATTCTATACTCATGTGGGGAACAAGACGGTGGCCAGAGTGAGGGTAAGGCTGATCAGGGTCGGTGTAGGGTACTTTCACCTGGTATTGGAGGAGCGAGAGTAAGTCTTTAATGAATAGTTTGCTTCGGTATTCTGTACTGAGAGAACCCTTGATGTTTCTGAGGACAGCGTGAAACAGACTGATATTCTGGAACAGGTTGATGTGAGGAAGGAGAATTTGCCGAAAATTTCGAAAAACGCACAGATAGATAAATCTTTTGGGTCGGACTCAAGGTTAGTATGAGAGGCTAGGAAAGAGATTGCTTTGGTATTGATCTTTTCGCATTCACTGTCCACTGGAGTAGTGCTTTGTGATTTGAGGGTGGAAATGTTATTCCTTGTTCAAGAAAGGGAATAGGGTTAATCCTGGTAATTACAGACCAGTGATTCTTATGCCAGTGGTTAGCAACTTATTGGAGAGGATTCCAAGATGCAGGACTCATTATTACCATAGTTTGATTCGGTAGACTCAGCATGGCTTTTTGTGGAGCGGTTCATGCCTCACAAGCCTATTTGAAATCATTGACGATGTGACAAAACACGTTGTTGAAGGTAGAACATTGGATGTGTTGTAAATGGGTTTTACCAAGGCCTTCATAATTTTCCGCATGGTTGGCTTATTCAGAAAGTAAGGAGACATGGGATGCAGGTTGATCTAGATATCTCGATCCATAATTGGCAGTCCCACAGAAGACAGAAGATGAAAGGTATTCACCCTGGAGCTCAGGGACAGTGGTGTTCTGTAGAGACCGGTTCTGGGATATCTGCTCTTTCTGATCTTTATGAATGACTTCGATGTGTAATTGGAAGAGTGGATAAGGAATGTCGCTGATCACACTAAGATTGTTCGAGTTGTGGACAGTGTGTAGTCTTATTGTAGGTTTCACCGAGACATTGACAGGATGCAGAATTGAGCTGATAATTGGCAGATGAAGTGCAATCTGGAAAAGTTGAATAATACACTTCGGGTGTTCAAATATGAATTTGAATACAGCATGCAGGGTTAAAGGCACAATTTTTGGTAATGTGGAAGAACAGTGTAATTTGGGGTCTATGTCAATTTACATCAAAGTTGCCACCCAGTTTGTTAGAGTTGTTAAGAAGGCACTTGGTGTGCTGGCTTGCATTAGCCAGGGAACTGACTTTATGAGCCGCGAGGTTGTGATGCAGCTGCATAAAGCCCGCATTAAGCCATTGCTATGAATGTGGAAGTGTGCCCTGTAGCTTAAAGAGAGAGTGAATGGTATTCTGTACAGTGTTCACAAGCACCTTTGTTATGAATAACTCGCACTCTCAGAGTTTCCAGAAAAACGAAAAATATGTAAATCTCGCTGTGGAATAGATAGCTAGGTTTTATGTGCTATTTTGACAATAATTCGAATTTAACCAAGCAGTTTAAATTATGTCACAGGATACTAAAATTCAATCGATTTTGTATTCATTGTTTTGCCAAAATTGAACAAATGGGAGGATCGATATTGGGATGATAAAGAGGCAGTCAGTTTGAATGTTACACAGAAGTAAACCGCCATCCAGAGAGACTGATATTTAAAACACTCTCTATCAAGGGTACTTTTTTTGTATGAAGCATTTTTACCGGAGACAACCCAGGGAGATGTTTAGCCGAAGATGTAGGGCATTGAATATGACAACCGCTGTCTGGTTCAGAAATTAAGTTTATGTATTCTTAATACAAGTTTTGGTTGGAATACTACGTTGTTATAAAGTTGGAAGCGGATTACAAACAGTTTAGGTAATGGTGGGCATGAGCTATGAGCCCGATTATAGAAAGAATATGCAAGCTTTAGTGTGAGTGCAGGAGTGATTTACCAGGATGCTGCCTGCACTGGGAGGGGGAGGGACATGACTGTTGAAGAAAGTTTGTGGGATCTCGGGCTTTTTTTTCATTCGAGTGATGAATGATGAGAGAACTTGACAGAGGTGTGCACGATGACGAGATGCATAGATAGGGTGCAAAGCCAGAAATGTATTTCCCAAGGTGGGAATATCGATCACAAAGGGACCAGAATATTAGGGTGATTGGAGGAAGGTTGAAGAGAGAGATCCGATGTGTTTGTAATGATGTGCCAGCAGGTGTCGTGGAATCAATACATTAGGGACATTTACGCAACTCTTGGATAGTCACATGGATGATCGTAAAATGAGGTATGTAGTGTAGTTTAATTTTAGAGTAGGATAAAAGGTCAGCGCAGCATTGAGGGCTGAAGCGCTGTACTGTACTCTTTTATGTTCTATGTTCCAATTTCTTATACTCTTGTGAGCTTATCCTATCTGGAATTCTGCTAAATTCAATGGAGGCAAAATTTGGTATATATTTCATTGAAGAGATTTAATGGTCATGTGGACAGTTATCAAGGGTGATTAGCCAATATCTGTTCCTCGTTGTTGCATCCTTGTGTCTCAAAACACAGGAGATTGTCGAGAGAGAAAGACATTTGAGAATAAGGGCATTCACACTTCAGACTGAAGAAGGGATGTTCGTTTCTCTTTAGCGTTGTGTGAGCTGTGGAGTTCTCATCCCCAAAGAGCAGTGAAGAATGGGTTACTGAAAACATTCAAGGTTCAGGTCCATAGATCTTTGATGATCAAAAGAATCCATGCCAACTGGGAACAAACAGGAAAGTGTGATGCAGCAATATTCACATCAACATTGCATATTCAAAACGGTGCAGAGGGCTCGAGGGGCTAAATGACCAACTGCTGCTCGCAATCCATGTGGTGTACTCTCACTCAATCCATTGATGCTGTCAAGAGTGTTGCGCCGGAAATGCACAGCAGGAAATTCGTCATTTTGGGCAAAAGCCCTACATCATAAGCATTATTTTCTTATTAAGGGCTTTTGCACGAAACGCCGATTTTCCTGCTTCTCGGATGCTGTCTGACTTGTTGTGCCTTTCGGACGCCACACACTTGATTCTAATCTCCATCATCTGCAGCATTCACTTTCGCCTCTCGATGCTGTTACAGAAGGAAAGGAAGATCCCATTCAGCCAGTCAGCATCGATGCAATAAGACAGGAGGATAACATTCTGTTCCCCTATATTTTTTTACAAATGGTTAGGGTGAAGTCATTCAGCCTTATGAGTACATTACACAGAACAGGAGGAGGTCATTCAACATTTCTAGCCTGCTGCACAGGAACAGGGGAGCACTGGGTACTGTCAGACAATCGACATTAGGGTTAGATGTTTCTTTTCAGGTTGGAAAGATTTACATTGGTGGAATGGCACAGAGTCAATTATTTAGGGCGGCACGGTGGCACAGTGGTTAGCACTGCTGCCTCACAGCGCTCGAGACCCGGGTTCAATTCCCGCCTCAGGCGACTGACTGTGTGGAGTTTGCACGTTCTCCCCGTGTCTGCGTGGGTTTCCTCCGGGTGCTCCGGTTTCCTCCCACAGTCCAAAGATGTGCAGGTCAGGTGAATTTGCCATGCTAAATTGCCCGTTGTGTTAGGAAAGGGGTAAATGTAGGGGTATGGGTGGGTTGCGCTTTGGCAGGTCGGTGTGGACCTGTTGGGCCGAAGGGCCTGTTTCCACACTGTAAGATTAGCAACTATTTAGAATCTGTCAATGTTTTAGATGTGTGTACTGATTGGATTGAGCTCAATTAGCTCAGCAAACAAAATAGTAATTTAATCAGATGTCAATTGGTGGTAGAGCGTCTGTAAGGGGATAGAGACAGTTGGGTTATGTGCAAACCTTCAGCAGAAACAGTATAGACTGGAATAACGAAATTCGTGCTGTGACAGAGTGTAAGACAACAGTAAACTATTTAAATGGAGAGAGATCACAAACATTAGTGGTAGAAAGCATTTGTGCGGCCTGTTTCATAAATCACACAAGGTTAGTATGCAGATGCACCAAGTGATTAGGACCGTATATGGAATGATTCTACTTCATACAAATGCTATCAGAATGATTTAATGCATATGTACAAAGCATTTCTGAGGCCGCATCTGATGTATTGTATGTAGTTATGATTCCCTAAACTGAAAATAAATATATACCCAATTGTTTTCGAAGCTTTGCAAATATATTTCACTTTACTTGCTCCTGGAAGAAAACCATGTTCTGTCATAAAGCACGGAAACATACCCTTCTGTCGAACTTGCCCATGCTGACTAGATGTCCTGAATTAATCAAGTCTCATTTGGCAGCATTTGGCCCATTTCCGTCTAAACCTTTCCTCTTAATGTATTTATCCAAATGGCTGTTAGATGCTGTTCTGGTCGCATTTTCCAACAGAACTTATGGCAATAATTCCAAGCACTCCATGAAACGGTTACCACTTTTGTCCTTTCCAATATTTCACCTCTCAGCTTAAATCTATGTGCTCCAGTTTTGGAGTCCGCCTAAGTAGGAAAATGACGTTGGTGATTTACCATTTCTATGCCCCTCTTGGTTTAATACACATTTAGAAGGCCAAAACACTTCAGAGTCGAGAATGAGAGGCGCGTCGCTGATGGACATTTCCCCTGGCATGGTACACTAGAGCTAAGGATTCAAATTTAAGAAAATAATGAATACATTTTAACACAGTTACTATGACAACATGAATTTATTGGACAAAAAACAGGAGAACACATTTGAACATATCTTCAAATTTGCTTAGCCACCAAGAGAGTATAATTATAAATTAAAGGTTGCTTCGACATGGAGCAGGGAACAAGGATGGAGTCATACATTCCAGATAATTTTCAATGAGGCCTCACGTAGTCCAGTTTGATGGTCAGATAACATTATTGTCAATTTCAGTCAGAGACTGTCAAAACGTAATCTATTGGAGAAGCCACGGCTTATTGCTCACTCTCTTTCCTTGTTCCTTCTCACAGTAAAATGTGAGAGGTGAAAATATGCCATTCATCTTTAACAAAAGTGAAAGATTCCTGTTGATGATTCATTGGAACCTTTCCACTGCCTGAAGCAAAATACAACTTTTCCAGGAAGTAATACCATTGCCCACAAATTGGTTGAGCAGAATAACCAGACAGGGAAAATAGCATTTGGGGCAATCTAATTTCGCCTCCTTTCTGGAATTTAACTGTTGCTTGGACAAATACTTTCGAGTTAATAGTCTGCAGGTTTTTCTTTTCTGTTTGTCTTCAGGTATGTGTATGTATGCGTTTGTGTACACCTGTGTGCGCGACTCTGTGTATGTCTCGGTGTGTGTCTGTGTATGTGTATGTCTGTATGTGCGAACGAAGTGCATCTCTGCATGCATTGAAATAGAAGAATTGATGCACATATTTGCACAAATTGCTTCTCATGTATCATTGATTCATAACTTGAGTAACGTTGCTTTGGTTAAAGATGAGTTATTTTTGTAAATTTAAGATATATATCTGAATTGTCCCTAACAAAGAATCTGAGACCGATATCATTGGCCATATCACTAACCTGGTAACAGTTAAAATTAGTCATGACCAATGAAGTAGCAGGACCAGTAAATGAAAGAGAGACTATTTTATTAACTGGGCCTGACCACCCAAAGCATTCTTTAGCTGATAGCCCAGACTGTGTATTTGCAATGCGTGTTTGTAAGTGCACAGTGAAAACAACTGGGGTAAACTAGTTAGGTTGACTATCAGGTTAGAAAACAGACTAAAAAAATGTTATTTACAGAATTGCGGATGGAACCACAAAGAACAGAATTTAGAATACCCACAGCACTCAGAATATCTCGAAACGAGACATAATTATGCTGTTCTGAACATACACAACAATCTCAATAAACAAACCCCTTAAACACAGAGCAAAAATGATTCAAAGGTTTTTATTTCGAAGTTAGAAGGACAGAAGGAGAGAGAGTCTCGCAGCCGTTTGCACACAGCCCACTGTATAACCGACTCAACCAAGAGTTCAGTTTTTTGGATTGACCACTCCACTTTCATTATCCAGATCACTTCTAAAACATAAGCTTTGGCCTAAAGTCACGTGTTTACGTATAAAGAAAATGGCCTCTTGATGAACTTTTCTCTCTGTACACACCCGATTATGAGTTGGGAGTGTTTAACAGCTTCTCTGAACAAAAAAAAAGGATACAGTATCCTTGAGAAAATGAACAGCTTTCAGAAAAAAAGACCAGCTTCCTGATAGCTCTCCCCTTAAAAAATGAACCATCAATGTCTAAAGATGGCTGATTTTAAAACGCCTCAAAAACAATGGTTTATTACTCTAAAACACGAATGTACACTACAATATTGACTCACATGGAAACAAGCAAACACATTCAATTTCAGGCCGTGGCACACTCCCCACTGAACGCCTCTGTATCTCATTGGAGTCTTGGTGATGCATCAGCAATCACGTGTTCGCAACTTGCCTCATACACAATTGTCAAATTGAATGGCAGCAACAACAATCTCCATCTAAACAGTCTGGCGTTTTTGTTTTTAAATTTCTCCACAAGTGTCAGTAGTTACGACCAGTGTATACAATTGTCTGGGATACTTTGCTGGTCATTTAAACACTGAAATGATTCAATATCAAGTCCAAGCTCACAATCGCTTTCGCCACTGTAGAATATTTCTGTTGATGAACAATCAACTGCCTTGAAAAATACCTGATAATACTTCTACGCTAGCCATCCTCTTGCAGGATCACTGCACCAACACAGACATCATTGGTATTGATATACAATTTGAAAGAATTTGAGTATTTGGTGTGACTAATACCGGGGCAGTAGTTAACACAGTTCTGGGCTGACAAATGCCTTTTAACAGCTCCCTGTTCAATGAAACTCCTTGCCTTATTTTCATAAGAATTCGTTTAGTCGTTCAGCTGCGCTGCTAAAATCCTGAGCCAACCTTTGGTAAATTGCACTCAATCCCAGGAACCTTGGTACCGTTCAATTCGTCGACGGTGTGGGAAATTCCCTAACTACTTTCTCTTTCGCATTTCTTGGGGCCATTTTTTCTGCTTCCGAAAACATGGCTCGGGAAACTGACTTGAGCTTTGGAAAATTCACTCTTAGCTAGATTTATCACCAAACCTGCTCTCCAAAATTGATCAAACAAGACTGTTGAATGTTGTGAATGTTCCTTCCATTAATGATTAAAAATTACAGGGTCAACAATAAGGACCATACAGTTGGCAGTGACCTTATTATTCAGTCTCTCCAATTTGGTTTGTCATACCAACTCGCCTGGCTTTGAACAGCACAGTTCAATCGGTGTAATGAAATCTGAATCTGTTTTGCTTTCTCCATCAGAGATAATTGCTAATAGCCTCTAACCAAGTCCAACTTAGAAATGCATTATTGGCCCAAATTTTTGACACAGGTGACCAGCCACAGAAGTCGAAATACATCAGTCTAACCGCTTATATTTACATCATACACAACTAGCTTACTAATCCCCAGGTTATTGCTGCATGTCTCCACATGTGACGGTCATAAAGTTTTCAGGTCGTTTCGATTTTCTTGCTGAACGTAACTTAATAATTTATCTCAAATTTGACAACTTCTCCGTTGTCCAAATTGATATGACTAATGTCCAGTACAGAATACTCTGAACATGGTTCTTTCCTTCCCTGTCAAAATGCTTTTGAGCATGTCGTCATGACACACTTTGTGACAGTTCTCTCTGTCTAGAATCCCTATCAAGAAATTCACCTCACTCAATTTCCTCTCTATTTAAGAAGCGTCACGAACAGTTGCTTTTCAATGTTCACCTATTAAAAACTAACATCCGATTAGCTGACATGTATTGCATGTCAGGCAAAATCCAACTAAATTCTTGCTTAGTCCAGGACAGTAAAAATGTCCTTGTATTATGGTCGGTGTTTTCCTCACTTGTCAATTACCTTCAAGTAGAAGCACATGTGTTACTCCCAGCACATCCGTTCTATGCCTACATGGCAAACCAATTTGATGTACCTGTGCCCAATTCTCATCTGTTCCAATATGTGACGGTTTCCATTTCCTCATTAAGACACGACTTGTTATGTAATAACAGACACAGGGAAGCAAATATACTCCTTCTCCAAATGCTTTTGTTCTAAGCACTTTCAGATCTCATCTTCCTGCTGCAACTCAATAGACTCAGCAGAGGTAAAGGAACTTGTATTTTTACTTATTTTCTCCTGTTCTGTCGCACTTGCCTAATCAAACAAAGTCTCTGAGAAAGCTGTTTCAGCTTACTTATCTGTGCCGTTTGATTTCTCCTACTTCAGCTTGTGATTCTGCAATCGTGTTACTGCACAATGAGGGAATACTCCTGAATAAATGTTCTGAATTTCTTCAGTTGCTTGCATCTCCACTGCAATTTCAACTCCAGCTGGCAGCACAACTACCGGTGAATCAAATATATCATTCGCGAGGCGAAACTGTATTCCTCGAGCTGAGAGTTTGTCAAGGACCCCTATCACAAATTCTACATTCTTCTCTTGACATTGTAGCCTCACTTTACATAACTGAGCACTTGTACTCTCACCATGAATTCCTGTTACCAATAGCTTTTCCATCAATACTTTTTCAGGAATACAAATCCCGTCATCCTCCAGCATTGCAGACTGAGGTGATCTTCTATCGCCTCATATCATAACCTCTTTGCCTGCTACTCCTGACCTATGCGAATGAGCTTCACGTCTGTTTGTTTTTTTTTAACAGATCTGGGACTTTCTCCCTAATCTACCCATGATTCCACTTTCTAGCTTCCATTGGAATTTCTGTCACCACGCCAACAAAACATGCAGCGTTATCTTCTTTTCCTACATCTGGCTTTCTCCAAGTCTACCAACATTGTGGTTTTATTTGACTCACATTATTACAATTAAAGCACTGGAGCGTTTTGCCTTCTTTGTACCAGTCAAGGGATTCCTTTTTACCCTGTGGTAAGTTCCCCTTGCCTTCGTCTCTGAGATCTATCCCTTTTCACGTGAGGTTTCCTGTTTTCACGAACTTCTAGCTCTTATGTCCAACGAAATTGATTCTGGAAGCCAAGCCATTTTGTTTAGATGAACCCATCATAATCAGCCACTTCAGCTTCTACACATGCCGTTCTAATGCTCTGCTCTTCCACATGAGTATGCCCTTCTTCCTCGCTAACGTTAACATCAGCCTTCATCTCCACCTTTTTATGCTGACTTCCGTATTTGAGTGTCAACATCTAATGTTCAAACGCTCTTTCTTTTTCTCTCACCTCTGATTCGCTCATTTGCCCTCCCTTCTACTTGTATTCGGAACACAACCTGTTTCAATGTTGCTGCCCTTTCTTTATCTTTCGCCTCTAACTGCTGTCTCTTCATTTGCAAGTGAAGTATTATCACCACAATAGATCCGAATGGTGTTTCCAGCATTTTAAACGTAGTTCTACTGTTGTAATTATTTCTCATTTCCACACAGAAGGAGGCAGCTCCAACCCCAGATTGTCTTCTAATTCCTGCAGCTTCGCCATAATCACCTGTTGCAAAACTACCAAGTTCACCCTGTCCACAGGCAAAAAAAAAATCTCTTGGCGACTGCAAGAGCAATCGCTAGCCCATTTTTGACTACACAAACAAACCAACACGCGAAATAAACAGACTAGCACATGACACTGGCTGTTGAAAATCGCACAAAGAGCCAGTACCTTCTGGACTAGGCCAGACCAGTCAAAACATTCTTCAGCAGGCAGCCTAGACTGTAATATTCTAATTTGTGTCGTGAAGTGTACAGTTGAAAATTGCCCAGAGCAGTAAGCTAGGTTGATTTACAGGTTTTAAAACTGACAACCATGTATTCACAAAATTGTGGAATGAAACAGAAAGAGCAGAATATCGAATATCCGCAGAACTCAATCTATCCAAATTCGACTTAGTTATGCTGTTCCAAATGTACACAACAGTCCCAACAAACAAACCCATTTAACTCAGATAAAAAAAAAAGAAACCAGAGTTTGCAGGACAAAGTTAGAATGGGAGAAGGTGAGAGAGTCTAGCAGCTTGTTTCCTCACAGCCCACAGTTGAACTGACTCAATCAACAATTCAGCTATTAGGACTGACCACTCCACTATCATTACACAGTTCACTTCAAAAAGATACGCGTTGGCCTAAAGTCTCATCTGTTTACGTATAAATAGAAAGACTTCCTAATACACTTTCAGCTCTGTATCAAACTGGATTGTTAGAAGACCCTTACGAAAAAATAAAACAATTACAATGTATCCTTCGGAAAAGGAACAACTTTTAGAAAAAAAAGGACTAGCTGTCTGACATCCCTCCAACTTCAGTGTGAACAGGGATGTGGAGAAATTCATAAAGGGCTATTTTAGTGCGAATACTCTTGCCAGAAGTTTGTCGTGCTTGTGGGTTTTTTTTGCATTTATTCAAAGTTGTGTCGCTCAGATGTCGCAAAAACAAAAAGTTGTTGATGTACAGATGTGAACTTGAGGCTGAGACCACAACCAGTTTGTTCACAATCACCGTGGCTGGTGGAGAACGCTCAAAGTGGCTAATGACCCACTTCCTGCTCCTCAGTGTTCCGTTCAGCCCCGGAAACATGCTACACAAGAGCAGCTCGAGGCCAGTTACTCAAATAATCTATGCACAGACCCGAAGACCATACTGCGCCTGAAAACGGTCACGTGCTGTTTGGTGTGGGCTTGGAAAATATCCTTGGGGAACGAAGCAGCAGATGACGCTTTGAAACAGTTTTTTTTTCATGCGTTGTTCATGTTGTAGACGCATATTCACTGAAAATAGCTCCCATAACACATCCAGGGATGACTCACAGAATCCTATGGTCTCTCTGACTGCAACATCCAAGAACAGGCCATCCAGGAAAATAACTTCCCAATAACAGAATAAAAGCACATGGGAAACACGATCAGGTCGTTCAGCCCCTCAAGCATGTATTTGTATTCCAGCAGATCATGGCTGATCTGTTCATGGCTTCAAGTAATCTTGAATGTCCAATCTATTTAGCCCTCAACTCTCTGATGCCTCAAGTATCCATTGTAACCGCCTTCCAAACATCTCGGTGATCAATCTTCCCAGCTCTCTGGAATAGAGAAGTCTCAGCAATCTCTCCCCTTGGTGTGAAGGAAACACTCTCCAGACATTCACGTGTCCTATTGACATCAACAAAAGATATGAACATAATGTAAGAGTGACTGGCACTGGTATCACGGCAGTATTTGACTGAACAAGGCGCTAAAGAGCCTGAACAAAATGCAATTTAACGGGAATCAGTTGTAAAACCCTTCTGGTTGCGTCAATCGGAACACAATGTGGCTGGTAGGTATCAGTCTTCTCAGTCTATGATATCACGAAGGAAATTTCTCAGGATAGCTTCCTCAGCACAAAAGTCTTCAGCAGCTTCATCAATGCCTTTCCCTCTGTCATAAGATAAGTTGTGAGGATATTAAGTTCGACCACACAATGTATAGATAAATTTCTCAATTCCACAGGTACTAAAGTATAAAATGAGGACAACATTCAAAGTTGTGGTGTTAACGTGTCGGTAATACTCATGTAAGTGTGCAGCTCAGCAAGCACATTTCCACATTAAAAAAGAGGAGATCATTCAGCATCTCAAGCTGGTTTGACAGGAATCTGAGAAAGCTATTAAGCCCATCAATGCCATTGGATAAGAAGAGGCACAGCCCATTCACACTCTCCTGCCTATTCCACTAGAAGTGTTTAAAGAATAAAACTCAAGTGTTCAAATCCAAAGTAGACATGCAGGAAACTGGAAGAACTCAACAAGCGAGACAGCATCAGGAGTTGGAGAAATCAACGCCTTGGGTATAATTGTTCTTCAGGCCGAGGCGTAAGCATTAGGGGAGCTGCAGATAAAGATGCGGGGGGAAGGATGAGGAGGCAGGATGGAGGGCTGGGGATAAGTGAACGCAGGTAGAGTGCATGCGTTGTTCATGGGAGGAATGAATCTGGTTTGGAGTTCGAATAAGGGTTTATCAGAGGAATGGAAAGAAGGGGAGGCGCTGGGAACGGAGTTTAGGGATTTAAAGGGAGTCTATTTGAAGTTGGAAGACTGAATTTAGAGTCCTCCGGGTTGCAGGCTGCGCTGGCGGCAGATAAGGTATTGTTCCTCCAAAGTGCTTCTGTCGTTCACTGTGGTAATGGAGATAGTGAACGATGGTTATGTTCAATAGGGATTGAGAGTGCGAATTGAAATAGGTGCGGACCGGACAGTCTGATCATCCCTTAGGGACCCAGCTGAGATGCTCAGCAAAATATTCGCTTAGTTTACGTTTGGTCGTCCAGAGGTAGAGAAATCTCATCTGGAACACCAAATGAGGTCCATGAAATAGGATCCCACCAACTGACACATTTTCCACACGCAGCTTTCCCTTTGGTAATATTCGGTTTGTGCTACATTCCCCACGAATCACTACACTGCAGGTATCGTCTCCTACAACCGGATAGATACATGGCCTTCTCGCACAATATCTCTTTCACCTCCATCCAGTGCCTCTAACAGAACTTCCAGGTTCAGGCAGAGGATCATCTCCCTCTCTTCAAACCTGTTTTACTGCATTCAGTGTTTCCGATCTTGTATTTTCTCCATCACGGAGACCAAATATAACCTAAGGGCACATTTTGCTGTGCATCACAGGTGGGCCCGCAGGGCAGACCTGACCTTCTACTCACCACCAATTTCAAAACCCCCAACCACTCTCTCGCAGACGTAAACAGACCTGGCCTCCTCTATTGCAACAGTGAGTCTGACAACAAATGGAGATTAAGTTGTGCCTCACAAAACTTATCGAATCCTTTGAGAAGGTGGACGAATAGGTGGATAAAGGTAAAGCGGTTGATGTGGATTTCAGTAATACTTTTGATAAGTTTCCCCAAGGTAGGGCATTGCACAAAATACAGATGCATGGGATTGAGGGAGATTTATTGGTTTATATCAGAGGTTGTCCAGCTGAAAGAAGACAGAGGATGGCGATTGATGGGAAAAGTTCATCCTGGAGTTCAACTCCTAGTGGTGTACCGCAAGGACCTGTTTTGGGGCAACTGCTGTTTGTCATTTTTGTAAGTGACCTGAATGAGTGCATAGAAGGATGGGTGAGTGAAATTTGCGGATGATATGAAGGTCGATGGCGTTGTGGATAGCGCTGAAGGATGTTACAGGTAACAATGGGACAGAGATAAACTGCAGAGCTGGTCTGGGAGGAGGCAAAGGGAGATTAATGCGGAAAAGTGTGAGGTGATTCAGTTTGCAAAGAGCAAATGAGTAAATTCTGCGGATTTAATTGTAAGCTTCTTGGTAGTGTAAATGAGCAGTGAAATCTCAGTGTCCATGCACATCGATCCCTGAAAGTTGCCACGCAGGTTGGTGCATTTGTTAAGAATGCATACGGTGCCCTAACCTTTAATTGATAGAGGGATTGTGTTTGGAACGACTACGTCATGCTGAGCTTTACACAACTCTGAGTGTTGTGTACAGCACTGATCACCGCAATATCGGAAGGATGTGAAAGCTTTGGAGTGGGTTCAGAGGAGATTGATTTCCGAAGATGTTGCTTGTTACGGAGAGAAGTTCTTAATAGTAAAAACGCAGAAGATTGTGACTGTTTTCGTCAGAGAGAAGAGGTTGAGAGGGAAAGTAATTGAGACATACAAGATAATCAGAGGGTTAGATGGGGGAGATGTGAGAGTGTTTTCCTTGGATAGTGATAGCTCACACGGTGGGCATAGCTTTAAATCGAGGGACGATAGATGTAGGACAGATGTCAGGTGTAGTTTCTTTACTGAGAGAGTCGAATGGGCGTGTAACACGCTGCCTACAACTGTGGTAAACTAGTCAAAATGATCACTGGATAGACATAGGAATGAAAAACGAATAGTGTGGGTTTGAATGCCTTCAAATTGGTACTGCGATGTTCAATGTTCTCACAGCTTACATTTCACTTTGGCAGTCTACAATGTGGAGGACTCAACAATAATTTCTCCTATTTCAAATACTCGTCCCAACCATGCCCCAACTCCCTTTCCAATCTTACGCCCTGCCTTCCATTCCACCGAATCGTCCTGTCTCCCAGCTACCTGCCAGATTCACCTCTCACATCAAACGATCAAGTTGAACCCACGACGTCTGTTCACCTATTCCTACCTCATCATTCTACTGTTTTCGCCAAACGAACCACTCCTTCCCTCTTTAACTGCAGGTGCTCCTAAACCACCCTAAGTCCTGAAGAATGGTTTTACCTGAAATGCTGACTTCTCCACCTTATGTTGCTGTCTATCGTGCAGAGGCCTTCAATCTACTGTTTGCCTCCAATTACAAAGGAATTTAAGGTATCCAGTGAGTCCAGCACGCTGATAAGGAGGAACCACGGTCGTCCAATACTGTCATTGAACGTCTTCCCTGGGACAAGGAGAAGGTCATTCAGCCACTTGAGACACGAACACATTAACAGAAGAGGCCATTCAGCACCTCCATACTGAAACACAATAGCAGGAGTTTGACATTGATGCTCCGAGATGACAATCCAATGAAACAGAGACTGCACAGGAAGACTTCTCCACATTACTCCTCCTGGCTATGATGCTAATGGTACATACGTGTTACGTTAATATAGTTTGCTGACAGTGAGGAGGGACAATGGATGGTTTGTGCCAAGTCACAAAGAGGCATCTTCCATGTCGGAGAAGATAGGTTAGTGCTCGGTTTGGAAGTCAGAAGCGGGTGGGAATGTCTAACTCTTTCAGAGAGTGGTTGTTAACAGACTTGGGAAAAAAATATGACGCTTGATGCAGGGACACACAGCAACTGCGCATTGAGACAGTGAGAGACATTTAGAACCTGAAGCTCTTACTCGCACAACTTACAGCAAATATCTTACAGTCATAGAGTCCTACAGAACGGAGACAGGTTCTTCAGCCCAAACTAGTCCTTGACGACGAAAATGTACATCCACGCTTACCGCATTTTCCTGCGCTTGAACCCACATTTTAAACATTTCCTTTCTATTTCTTTGTCCAAATGTGAACATGCAAATTGCGCGAAAACATGTGTTATATTTCTCGCTATCAATGTTTCGTTTCTGAATTAACGGCTGTTGGTCCAAAGCACTCAAGTTTTAATATTAACAGCTTTTATTCAGTTGTAACCATCCAGACTAAAATCACGTTTCCTTCACGCTTTCCGCATGGGACCATCACCAAAGACATTCTTCTGGTGAATCTACTTTACATTGTCCATCTGTGGAAAGAAGATCATTCCTTTAAAAGATGGGAACATCTGTACACAGTGTCACAAGTACTGTCATAACAGCACATTACTACTATAGGAAGGCATATTCACCCCTATACTTTAATACTTTTGCCACATCATGGAATGTGCAGATTACCTGCTGCTCTTTGTGAATTCTGTCATTGAATCATCACGAAGGCCAACCAGTTCATTTTCGCCGAGACCACGTCCGATCCTCTAACCTTCTAGTAAATACAAAATTACGAATGATCGTATATTTTGCCAAAACATTACTCTACCTTGCAAACGGCTCTGCTTCAAGCACAACCACATTATCAGTAACAACACCTTATCAGTGCCAATGAAGATGTTTGGAGATACTGGGAGACCATGGCCTCGCGGTATTATTTCAAGGTTATTGATCTAAGGACCCTGGTGATGTCCGAGGTCACGGACACAAATCCCACTACAGCAAATGGTGGAATTTGTATTCAATAAAATATCGGGAATGAAGAATTAAATGAAACAATGAAACCCTTACCGACGGTCATAAAAAAGCCCTATCTGGCTGTCTAATGTCCTCCATGAAAGAAAATCTACTATCTTCACCTGGTTGTGACATGTGACTCCAGCACTGTGGTTGACTTTGGAATTCACATTGAAATGGCAGGCTAGCCACTCAGTCATATTACTCCACTACAAAGCCTCAAAGAAATGAAACCACATGTATTTTAGCACTCACTACATACAACCCGCGGACTGCAGTGTGTCTGGAAGGCAGCTCACCAACATTTTCTCAGGAACAATTGTGAAAGGAAATTAAATGCTGGCACAGCATCCCGTTAATGAATAAAAGAAAATGATCACACTCAGGGAATAGAGGCAAAGGGACATGTCTCACGTTAACAATGACTTTAATGTATACCTACATGGGCACGATATTCTCGAATATGGGAACAGGAGAAAAATAAATTAGATTAATCCCGTTTTTCAGTTCCACACTAACTGATTGTCAACAATTCCAGTTTTTGATTTTTCTTCAATCTCTCTCTTTCTCTACCCATTCAACTCGCTCCTGCTCCACTTGAGAAAAGACGTCCCTGTTACCTGCATCAATCACGCTATTCCCCAGCTGCGGTCAGTTCTGATCTATGGTCATCGGACTCACAGTGCCACCTGTTTGTTTTCACTCGAGCCAGCCAAATTTGCTTATATTGTCTGGCACTTGCTCGTCTTTATTGTTTCCGATATTTAGCATCATTCTTTAATTAATTCATAAGTAATGTTGTTATTATATAGGCTGCTAGCAATGCAGACGTTTGTTGACCTCACTAAATGCCATTTACTATGAAACTATTTCTTCACATAGGTCCAGAGCCAAGCATATTTCTGTGGGTCTGGAATCAGTCTTAAGCTAGGTTAGGTAATAATGAAAGATTTATTTACCAAATGATAGAAGTGAAAAATATTGTAAAATAGCGAAAATGTTGGCAGTCTTATGGTTGATATTCGTGCAATTCGATTTTATTTCTAGTTGCTGCCATTTGATGTTACGTACTCATGGCATCTGCGGTAGGATGTGAAACAGAGTCCTTTGTGCAATAACTTGGGCCTATGAATTGCATCTCCAGTGATATTATTACTTTGACACAGTGTTTCTACCATCTGTGGGAGATGTGAAAACATATCATTCGTGCAATAGTATGTCGTTGAGAATGACATCTCCAGAGATGTTACTACTCTGACACAGTGCCCGTATCAACTGTGGGATACTATGAAACAGTTCCTTTGGTGAAATATCATTTCCCTCTGAACTGCATCTCCAGCAACATCCTGACTCCGACACGGTGCCCCTGTGATCTGTGGGAGGATATGAAACAGTGTCTTTACTGTAATAACCTGTTCCATTTGAGTTTTGTCTCCAACCACATTAAACTCTGACAGTTTCCTTCCTACATGTGGAAGAAGTGAAACAGTACCTTTATTTTAATAGCTTGGGACTCTGAAGTACATGTCCAGTGGTAATACTACTCCGACAAAGTGACACTGTCATCTATGGGCTGATGCAAAACACAAAATTTAGTGTAATAACATTTCCCTCTAAATTACATCTCCAGCGACGTTACTACTCTAACACAGTGTCCTTGTTACGTGGGAGGAAGGTCAACAGTGTTTTTAGTGTAATAACCTGTCCCTTTGAATTACATCTCCAGCGACATTGCTACTCTGACACAGTGCCACTATCGTCGGTGGGAGTATGTGAAACAGTGTCTTTAGTGGAATAACCTTTCCCTTTTAATTCCGTCTCCAGTGACCTTACTACTCTGGCACAGTGTCTCTATCTTCTGTGAGAAGTTGTGAACCATTGTTTTTAATGTAATATCCTGCGCCTCTCTATTACATCTCTAACGAATTTACTACTCTCAGAAGGTGTCGCTGTCATCTGTAGGTGGGTGAGGAGCAGTGAATTTCGGATAATGATCAAGGCCTTTGAAATTTGTGTTTGGGAATGCGATCAGTCCTGTTCTCAGATGTTTGAAAGTAGTGGGCGGGGTGGTATGGGCCCTTCGCAAATTTGTGATTATAAATGTCGTTTGCAAGTTTTTTCCATCTTTGCTAAAGAAAAATGATGAAATTGCAAAGAAGTTCACCACAGGTGCTTGGGATTAAGAAATTAATAGTGATGGAGAAACATATCAGAAATACCAACAGTAGCGAGAATGGGATAGTAGCCCAACGGAATAATCAGCAGTGCACCGAATATCCGATCTGATAATGTCGACCAAACCTAGGGAAGATAGAAAATAGCCGTGGATAAACTGCTGTCTATTATTGCAGCATTCCAGTTTGCTATTCTAAGATATGGATCCACTTTATTAACTTCCCAGTTTATTTTTCTCAGATTCGGATCCGTTGTTGCAACATTGCAGTCTGCTGCTCTCAAACTTTGATCCATTGTTCCAACATACCAAGCTTCTGTTCTCTGATTTTGATCTATTGCTGTAGCATTCCAGACTATCCCCGGAGTCTGTCTTCTCTTGTCCGTGTATCTGTAGCTGCTGATTCCTATCAGTGTCGGAGGTCATACATCTACTGTTACAATGGGAGAAAACATTTCAAGAACCCCCTTACTAACAGAAAAGGTAAACCCTCCAGTGACAAAATTAGAATCTATGGAGACTGACATCAATCACAGCCACAGTGGAAACACTTCTGGTTAACTCCTTGCAACATGGCACATTTATTTGACAATAAGAACTGTACTGGAATGAATGCTGACATCGCTGTCAATTGGGTAAAAATAATGAATGCAGATGCAGAAAACCAGATTCTGGATTAGTGGTGCTGGAAGAGCACAGCAGTTCAGGCAACATCCGAGGAGCAGTAAACTCGACTTTTCGGGCAAAAGCCCTTCATCAGGAATACAGGCAGAGAGCCTGGAGGGTGGAGAGATAAGTGAGAGGAGAGTCAGGGAAGGGAGAATGTAGCATAGAGTACAGTAGGTGAGTGGGGGAGGGGATGAATGTGATAGTTCGGGTGGGGAGAGTGGAGTGGATAGGTGGAAAAGAAAATAGGCAGGTAGGACAAGTCAGGACAAGTCATTGGACAAGTGCTGAGCTGGAAGCTTGGCACTGGGGTGAGGTGGGGAGGGGGGAATGAGGAAACTGTTGAAGTCCACATTGATGCGATCTCTAAAGAAGGAGGCCATCTCGTTTGTTCTGTGCTAGAACTGGTCCTCCTGGAAGCAGATACGGCAGAGGCGGAGGAATTGGGAATACGGGATGGCATTTTTGCAGGAGGTGGGCTGGCAGGAGGTGTAATCCAGGTAGCTGTGGGAGTCGGTGGGTTTGTAAAAAATGTCGGTATCAAGTCGGTCGTCATAATGGAGATGGAGAAGTCGAGGAAGGGGAGGGAGGTGGCAGAGATGGTCCAGGTAAATTTAGGGTCAGGGTGGAATATGTTGGTGAAGTTGATGAATTGCTTAACCTCCTCACGAGAGCACGAGGTGGCGCCAATGCAGTCATCAATGCAGCGGAAGAGGAGGTGGGGAGTGGTGCCGGTATAATTAAGGAAGATCGACTGTTCGATGTAGCCAACAAAGAGACAGACATAGCTGGGGCCCATACGGGTGCCCATGGCTACCCCTTTGGTCTGGGGGAAGTGGGAAGATTCGAAGGAGAAAGTATTAAGGGTGAGGACCCGTTCGGCCAAACGAATGAGTGTCGGTGGAAAGGTACTGTTGGGGACGTCGGGAGATGAAGAAACAGAGGGCTTGGAGGCCCTCGTCAGGGCGGATGAAGGTGTAGAGGGATTGGATATTCATAGTGGAGATGAGGTGATGGGGGCCATGCAAATGGAAGTCTTGGAGGAGTTGGAGGGCATGGGTGGTGTCCCGAAGCTATGTGGGGAGTTCCAGGACTAGGGGGAATAGGACAGTATCGAGGTAGGCAGAAATGAGTTCAGTGGGGCAGGAACATGCTGAGACAATGGGTCGGGCAGGGTGGTCAGGCTTGTGAATCTTGGGAAGGAGGTAGAACTGGGCATTGCGGGGTTCCCAGATTTTGAGGTTGGAAGCTGTGGGTGGGATATCTCCCGAGCTGATGAGGTTCTGTATTGTCTGGGAGATGATGGTTTGGTGATAGTGGTGGGGTCATGGTCAAGGGGGCTGTAGGAAGAGGTGTCCTCGAGTTGGGGTTTGGCTTAAGCGGTGTAGAGGTCAGTACGCCAGACTACCACTGCGCCCCCTTTATCTGTTGGCTTGATGGTGAGGTCAGGATTTGAGCAGAGGGATTGAAGAGCTGCACGTTGTGAGGGTTAGAGGTTGGAGTGAGGGAGGGTGATAGACATGTTGAGGCGGTTAATGTCCCGGCGGCATCATAAATGAACAGTTCTAGGGCGGGTAATCGGCCAGCGCGGGGTATCCAGGTGGATTCAGTGTGTTGGAGGTGGTGGAAGGGGTCCTCAGAAGGGGGGGCCGGAGTCCTGATTGTGAAAGTAAGCTCAGAAGCGGAGGCGGCAGAAGAGTTGTTCAACGTCACAGTGTGTATTAAATTCATTGATGCGTGGATGGAGGGGGATGAAGGTGAGTCCTTTGCTGAGGACTGATCGTTCTTCCTCAGTGAAGGGAAGGTATGGAGGGACGGTGAAAACTCGACAGGGCTGTGATCAGGGATCTGGTGTGGATGTGGAACTGGGAGTTGGGGTGGAGCCTGTAACTGGAATGGGTGTGGTGGGGGGAATGGGGGTGGAGTCATAAGCTGGGGTAGTGTTCCCCTCAGGGTTCTAAGAGGCGGGGTTGGTGACAGTGGGATCTGTGGGGAGCGTGTCAGCAGAATACAGGCGAGTGGCGTTGGTGGGGGTTGAAGTGGTAGTGACCACAGCAATGGCGAGGCAGAAGTCAATGAGTGTAGGACATCAGCGTTGATGTGAGGGTCGAAAGTGATGTCAAGTGTGATGCATGAGGAATTGTGAGGTGCGGAAGTGGCTGTGGGAGTAGCCATGATGGGGACGGAAATAACATCATCAATCAGCGTGCTGATGGTAGCTGCAGCAGCCACATGGCTAATGGCGTCCAAGATCGCAATTTCCCTTTCCACGTGATTAACGATGCCCTCCAACGCATCTCATCCACATCACGCACCTCCGCCCTCAGACCCCAGCCCTCCAAACGTAACAAGGACAGAATGTCCCGGTGCTCACTTTCCACCCGACCAACCTTCGTATAACCCAAATCATCCGCCGACATTTCCGCCAACTCCAAAAAGATTCCACCACCAGGGATATATTTTCCTCCCCACCCATTTCTGCCTTCCGCAAAGACCGTTCCCTGCGTGACTACCTGGTCAGGTCCACACCCGCCTACAACCCACCCTCCCATCCTGGAACCTTCCTCTGCCACCACAGGAATTGCAAAACCTACGCCCAAACCTCCCTCCCTCACTTCCATCCAAGGCCCTAAAGGAGTCTTCCACATCCATCAAAGTTTTACCTGCACATCCACCAATATCATTTATTGTATCCTTTGCTCCCGATGCATTCTCCTCTACATTGGGGAGATTGGACGCCTCCTCGCAGAGTCCTTTAGGGAACAACTCCAGGACATCTGCACCAATCAACCACACTGGCCTGTGGCCCAACATTTCAAATCTTCCTCGCACTCTGCCGAGGACATGGAGGTCCTGGGCCTGCTTCACCGCCGCTCCCTCACCACCCGACACCTGGAGGAAGAACGCCTCATCTTCTGCCTCGGAACATTTCAACCCAGGGCATCAATGTGGACTTGAACAGTTTTCTCATTTCCCCTTCCCCCACCTCACCCCAGTTCCAAACCTCCAGCTCAGCACTGTCCCCATGACTTGTCCTGACTTTTCCTACCTGCCTATCTTCTTTTCCACCGATCCACTCCGCCCTCCCCCCCGACCTATCACCTTCATCCCCTCTCCCACTCACCTATTGTACTCTATGCTACTTTCTCCCCACGCCCCCAGCCCTCCTCTCACTTACCTCCCCACACTTCAGGCTTTCTGCCTGTATTCCTGATGAAGGGCTTTTGCCCGACACGTCGATTTTACTGCTCCTCGGATGCTGCCTGAACTGCTGTGCTCTTCCAGCACCACTAATCCAGATCGCTTTCAATTGGTCTAATGTTCCATTCCCATTTTCCATCGTGACGTTAGTCGGGAGGGAGAATGATGAATGTTTCTGATCGCTGGCTAGATGATTCTGCTGTGTTGTCCGTTTTCAAAGCTACAATTGCCTGAATCCCATACCATGCCCCCCCCACCCCCACGAAAAAAAAACAATCACCATTTTGCGACTGTGCTGAGCTCTCCTTCACTGGAACAGGCACCTACCAATAGATTTACAGTGGACATATTTCTCCTGAGGAGATACAGGAAGTGTGGTTTCGCTGGACATTCATCTCGGAGTTCAAATGAGGCAAATCTGTATCTTAATAAAGCCAAATGTGGCATGCTGTAACAAAGCTGCTCTTTTGACAAGGTAATGTTATCCTTGATTTTTTTTTCAGGGAGGAACTAAACGACCGAAGTTTTAAAATGTTTGAATGGTAAGTAGAGGGCCATTTGTTTATACCCAACAGATAATGCCGCAGTCAGAAAGCTTTCAATGCCTCAAGAAAGACTTATAATCAAGGGAGCATGGACATGTCTACAGCTGGGCATTTCATTTCAGTTCGGGAGTTCTTTGACAGAATATCACTTGAAACTGAACGCTCACGCCTCCTTCTGCGCTTCTGACTAGTGTTCTTTTGGTGTCACGCATATTCTTTGTGCAAAGGGGTTCGTTTATTGGGATTTTTGCTCGTACTTTCGAACAAACTTTATACTTCTGGGAATTCTGTCATGTTCTAAGAGGATAGTTTGTTCGGGTATACTGTTTTCGGTTCGTTGTGTTTCATTCCGTATTCTTCAGAATTATTTCTGTTTGTTTAAACCTCGGCAGTCTGACCAGCTAATTCACTCTAGGAGTAGACACTGTACACTTACTTTCAACAAAAAGATAAGTTACGGCAAGGGCTACCAGATTAAAAATGTTTTCAGGCGTCCGGCCTGGTCCATAATACATTGTGGGTTCTATGCAGGATTTAGTTAGCGAGTGGTAAGTGTAAGTATCTTTTATTTCAGGTGTTCATTTGGTTGAGTAAAAATATCTTCGAACAGCAATGAATATTTCAGTCAGCAAGAACGTTCTGGAGGTGGAAGCAGTGACATTGGGGTTTTCACAAAAACCTCATAACACCAAGCTTCTGGAATTAGGAGACAAGCTGGAATTGAAGCTAATTCCGAATGTGAGGACAGGTTGGAGGTTTGCGGCAGTATCTCAGCTGTTAAATTTGCTGGAAATTCATCAGGATCTGTTGGGATGGCACAACCTCAAATGAAAATAGAGTAGCTTGAGCTAGACCCAGAAATAAAACATTTTGAATTCCTATGAAAATCAGAAGAGAAAGCAAGAGAACGGTTTTAGCAGAGGAAATAGTAAAACAACAAATTATTTAATTGAAGAAAAAGGAAAAAGAAAAACCGAGAGCGTTTAAGACAAAATCGCGCTCAGTTATATAACGTGAGGTGAGAACGTCCAGAAAGTTTTGAGAATTTGTGATAGGAGAACTGGACAAACTCTCAGCTCCGGGTATCTAATTTGTCCTTGTGAATGATATAGCTGATTGACCAGTTGGAATGCTGCCTACTGTGGTTGAACAGACAGTGGACACGCAGGAAACTGAAGCAAGGCAGGGCACTCATTCTGGAATCTTGCCTGATCGTGTTTTAACAAGGTCACAAATTCACCATTTGAAACAGGATAGAGAGGCTTCAGATAAGGAAGCTGAAGTCGCATCAGCAGACTCTGTGATCATCTATTTGAGACAAAACAGAAACAAACAGGTGACCATGTAACATTTTAACTCAACTAAACTAACTTAGTTACATGAGAAAGATGAACATTTAAAGCACTGGTATCAAAAAGCATATACAGTGTGGCGGGGGGAGGCACTGGATGTATCTCTGGGTGTTATCATTTGAAAAATCATGTCTTAGTTAGGAAATGCAGACAATCACATATTCAACCTGATGACAAATGGGCATGTATTCATTACATTATCTTGCCAGTGGGGTATGGAAGGGACGTGCTGTGAGTGGCGCATGTGCAACCACTTGGAGGTCATTTAGGAGTTCGGAAAACACAGGCTAAAGTACAAAGACAGTTTGACTGGCCTCGATTGCAGAAGGATGCAGTTGAATTTTGTCAGACATGCCATGCATGCCAGAGAATTGGAAAACCACTGGCGATAATAAAATCTGCACCTTTCGTACCGATTCCAGTATTTGAGGATCTTTTTATAAGAATCCTAATTGATTTCTTCGGTGCCCTAACTCACACGAAAAGATGGAATCACTATTTCCTAACCATAAGACATGTATTAATTGGTTTCGAGAGGCCATCATATTATGCACTATTGCAGCTCAAAGAATTATTGACAAATTACTCAAATTTGCAATTAGAAATGGACTATCAATAGTGAAACAGTCAGATCCAGGTTCAAACTTCACATCCCTAGTATTCAAAGTCCTTCTTGACAGCTTAGGTATAAAACAACTCAAATCTACATGCCACCCAGAATCTCATGGAGGGCTAGACAGGTGTCCTCAAACATTAAAGACGATTTTGAAGCATATTGTCAAGGCTGTCCCGTGAATTGAGATAAAGGAATTCCGTTTGTACCTTTTATGATCAGAGATGCACCAAATAAATTGTCCAAATTCAGTCCATTTGAATTAGTGTTTGTACATAAATTGAGAGGAACGTTAACATTTATAAAGGAGAAATTCGGAAGTCAGTATGCAGGGACCACAGAATTGGATATTGTGTCAAATTTTAAGCAGAGATTAAACAGAGCTGGGGAGTTTGCTCGACCGCATTTTAAACCATGACATCATGCAAATAGATAGCCAACGGGCAAGAAATCAAAAATTTGAAATTTTGTTCTCAGGATTAAGGTGATATTGTTACTTTAATTGATACGTGAATAGTAAAACTAAGTTTTTTGTGTACACGTTCAATTCTAAAGGAAATTGATGAGGTGAAGGTCTTGTTGGGAACTCCAGACAGAAAGAAATCTCACAGGGTGTATCATGTGAATAGGCACATACGGTATGTTGATTAGCAAGGAAAGCAATTGGAGAAGATGTTAATGATTCCAACACAGAAGGAAGAACGAAGTTCAAGCAAACCTGAATTGGACATTCGTCAATTTTAATTTGACAATGAGTAAATTGTGAAAACTTCGGAAAAATGATTGAGTTACATTCCTAAGAAAAATCAAAGTGACCTGAAAGAGTTATCACTAAAATATAGGTACATATGCAGAAACAAACTTGAAAACGCTCATATTATTGTTCTTGATGTAGACTGAGGCGATGCTGTTCCGAATAACCAACATCCTTACAGGCATAACCATCTAAGGTTGTCACAAATTCGGAAGGAGATTCAACGCATGTTCCAAGAGGAAATACTTGAAGTGAGTATGTAGTGACTCGAGCTCATTCAAAGTCATACTACCAAAGCCAGATGGTGACCAAGGTTCTTGTGTGTACTATGGAGAAGTCAATGCAGTTACAAAGACCGTTGCACATTCAATTTCGCGGTTGCAAGATTGTGTTGAAAAGGTAGGACAAACAACTTACATTTATAATTTGGACTTGCTCTGAGAATACTGGCTAGTAGTTATGTCAGAAATCAAAGGCAATTTCGGCTTTCATAACGCCAAATGGACTGAATCAGTTTGAAATCAAACTGTTTGGGATTAAAGACCCTCAGAACACAATAAAGTAATTGCCAGATTACCAAACTCTCTTGCATTGATGACGATGATTTTTCAAGCCTCATGGAAGGAATATTTGCAACATTTATGAGACGAATTCAATCTATTTCATTTTGATAAACCTGGCCATAGCTGAATTTGTCAAAGGCCAAGTCACCTTCCCGGGCCGTGTTATTGGACACGGCCAAACGGCCCCAGAGATGCGAAAACGAAGGTAATTGTGTAATTTCCCACTCCATCGTTAAAAAGAGTTGTACTAAGTCTCCTGGGATTGGTTGGATGTAATCGAATGTTTTTGTCGAACTTTAGGTATTTGTCTGCTCCACTCCCTGAGTTTCTCAAGAAAAGCAAGGAATTTCAATGGACAGGGGACTGACAAATGGAATTTGACAGTCTCAAAGCTGTGTTGACATCTGGCCTGGTGTTACACAAGGCCTCTCAGTGTGAGTGTGGATGCAAGTGACGTAGGTGTTGATGGTTATTTTTTCAGAAAGACTACAAGAAGATAGAAATACCTATCGGATATTTCTCCAGGATGTTGCACGTTCATCAGCAGAAATATTAAACAGCTGAGAAAGAGACTTTGTGCTTGGGGCTAACATTAGAACATTTCAATGTTTATACGGACCAGCAACGCATCCGAGATATTTTTATACATTATTCATAACTCATTAAATCTTGTGGAGGAATTGAAAAACAAAAATGTAAGATTGTTTAGGTGGAACCTGTTGTAACCGCCATTCAATTTGAAAACTGTGTAAGTGGCAGATCGTGAAAAAGTGTTTGCTGTCCCATAGTCGAGACCTGAATGAGTGATTAAGGCAGTAGGAGTGGTGGGAGTACGACAGTCTGAATCCGAAGTTCGTTGTACATATTTGCATATTTACAGTCAGTGAATATACGAGTGTTTTAGAGTACTAAACAAACATTGGGCGGTTTTGACGAATGAAGCGTTCTTTGGATATTGATGGTCAATTTTTTAGGGGGTGGGGAGTGTCGAAAAGCTGGGCCTTTTACAATGTTATGATGTCCTTGATTTTTTCAGAGATTTCCAAACCAACCCAAGTATCCAGCATGTCTGAAGTTTGAATGGATCATTGGGGCCCTTTTGTTTATACCAAGCGTATAATGTTTCATGCAAATGACTTAAACATGAACTGGTACAACCAAGCGAGTGTGGCCAGCACTCTGAGTGCGCAGGTAAGTTCAGTTCGGGGTTTAGTTGAGTCAGGGTCACAGTTGAAACTGGACGCTTTTCCCCTCCTTCTGTCCTTTTGACATCGTAACCTGTAATTTTTTGCCATTTTATTCTTTGTACTCAGTGGTTTGTTTTTTGGGAATGTTGTAAATAGTTTGGAACAGCATCGATAAGTCTCTGTAGCCTGTCAAGTTCGGATAGGATAAGTTATCCAGTATTGTATTTTGTGTTCTTTGTGTTTCATTCCATAATTTTGTAAATAAGTTCCGATCACTTAAAACTCGGCCGTCGGACCAGCTAATTCGCTCTGGGGATATCCATGATACACTTACCTTAAACAAATGGCGAAGTTATGGTCTGAGCTATTAGCTTTAAAATGCATGCAGGGGTCGGCCCTGCTCCATAACAACGTACTATAACCATCTTTATTAAAATTCAAGGATTGATGAGTCAGGAATAGAATGAATATGATATTGGCTAGCAGACAGAAAGGACTAGGCACAACTTCTTACTTAACACTGAACTGTTTGGTTTTCATAAACTAAAATGAAACATTTGCAGTGAAAAAAAGAAACATTTTAAAACGTATACAGACATTTCTAATATTATTATATTCCACCTTGCTTAAAAAATGGTAGTTTGAAAATAATCATGAATTATTTTTGGATATTTTGCTTGTTTTGCATGTTAATAAAACAAAATAGAAAACTAATCTTTTATAAATAGACTATAATATGTGTATTAACTGCAGTAAAACTATAATTAATATTTAACTATGTCTGCCATTCCAGGAGCAGCTGTAAGATCCATGCTGCTCTGCGAAGTTTTTTTTTCAAACTTTGCTTTCCATTACGAGCAACAGTGTGCATATGTTCAAATAATTTGCCTCCAATTCTGGTTATGCATGACGGTATGATTTGATCTCCTGCCATGTACCTATAATCTAGAATTAAAGAGAATCCTTATCCTCGTCACGCTGGCTCTTAGAAACAAAATGAGGTACTGAAATGGCAAGGTTATGGAAACCTGAATGACAGGTAAAATCGTGAGACTAGCAAAGAGGCAACAGAAGCGTACATACGCTAGAGGCGACTGAAGACAAACAAAGCTTTGGAAAAATATCGCAAATGTAGGACCAATCTGAAACAAAGGATTTCGGTGGTTAAAAGGGGTCATGAAATAAGTTCTGCAAGCAGGGTTAAGGAAAACTTTCTCCATTTTTTAAAATTCATAGATAAGGAGAAAGAGGTTAATCAGAGAAAGGGTTAGTCCATTAAAGACAAAGGAGGAAAGTTATGCGTGGAGTCAGAGAAAACCAGTGAGATTATTAACGAGTACTTTACCTCTGTATTCATCGAGGAGAACGGTATAACGGATGCTGACGGGAGGGATAGATGTTTGATTACTCTCGATCATAACGGAATCAGCAGGGAAGAAGTGGTGCATATTCTGAAAGGCATGTAAGTGGTAAAGTCCCCAAATCCGAATGGGATGCATCACAGTGTTCTGAGGGATGCAAGACAGGAAATAGTTGGGGTCTTATCAGATATCTTTGCAGTATCCTTGAAGATGGGTGGGGATACGGAAGACTGGAAAATTGTTAATTTTGTACCCTTGTTGAAGAATGCTAGCAGCGATAATCCAGGTAATTACATACCAGTGATCCTGACGTCAGTGGTAGTGAAGCTGCTGAAGAAGATAGTGACGGATAGGATATATTCCCACTTGGAATAAAAGGTATTAGCATTTACAGGTAACATGCTTTAGTGCTGGAAAAGTCACATCTTCCCAACTTCATAGAATTATTTAAGGAAGTGACAAAGTTGATGAATGAGGGAAGCGCCCTGGATGTCATTTCCATGGGTCTCAATAAAACATTTTGATTGGATTCTCATGGTAGGCTGATGGAGAAGATGAAGTCGCATGGGGTCCACGGTGTACTGTTGTGGGAGAATCACTCAATATTTCAACAAAAACCCCAGGACACACGGGATATCCTTAAAAAAAATTAAACTTTAATCTTGTGAAATCAAAGCTGTGATAGCTATAAAATCGCTTCCCTGTCTGCCCACGCGCATTTTGTTTTGTTGCACTTGAGACAGTTGTTTTTCCTGTGCTTATCTGATAGATCCTGCACATGCATTGCAACACTAACTTAGCGGTATAAATGCCAAATTACCATCCATGCATTTACCCCTTTGAGATCAAAAGCTCTCATGCAGAGAAAGAATAAAAGGAAATTGGACGCACATAGACCAAATCCATTCGCATAGTCGCAAAACCGGTCAAGAACAATTTCCAGGGAGTAGATTTCAAAGGAACCTTCCTCTGCACCTAGAAGCACAGGTCAAAAACTTGTCCCAAAATTACTGGCATAGTAAAAAAGACCCAAAGACCCCGCATAATCTAAATGCGCGTGAAGCACATGCAAGTCAGGTGTCTCCATCGGAAGAAGACTTCAGCACTGCACCAGATTTCAGATCATTGTGGTCAAACAGTGGATCCACAGTGGAAGACGGGCCGGGCCAGAGTCCACTGGTCTAAAGATAGATATAGAAATGGCAGATGGAACGTCATCTGTGCAAGTGGCAGCAGACGCACTTCAGGACGTTGATGCAAGAAGACAGTATGAAAACATATTATGACTCAGAGGACTATTGACACAGGATGGGCCTTTGTTGGAAGTCCGTAGCTCCTTGAAAGTGATTTTATCATCGCATAAGAAGGTAACAAAGGTGAACAACATGCTTACCTTCATCGGGTTGGGGCACTGAGTATAAAACTTGCTAAGTCATGTTGCAGCTCCATAATACTTCAGGAAGTTTGCAAACTGTTGCAATGAGTACAGTTGCAGTCACTACAGCAGAACAACGATCTGGTTGCTTTCAAGCGGGTGCAATCGAAGTTTCTTGGTCGTTTCTTGAAACGTAATGTAATATCTGAAAAGAGAAGTTTGAAAAATTTGAATTATCTTCGCTTGGAGTCGGAAGCTGACTGGAGAACTGACAACAGCCCCTACAATTATGAGACATCTATCGGGTGGACAATCACAATCTCTTGATCGAGACTTGAAGTGTCAAATGCAATGCTTAAGGTGGAAGGTGACACGTTTATAGGAGATATGAGAGAATCGATGTTTTTTTTCAACACAGGGGTTGGTAGTAGGCGTGGGCCTAGCTTCCAGGGGAGAGGTAGAAGCAGATATGGTCTCAGCATTTAAGGAGCATATCGGCAGACGCATGAACAATCGGTGGCGAGCGTGGGCGTGAACGTAGAGGGAAATGGGCAAAGTGCAGGACATTGTGATTAATTTGAACTGCACTATTGACGGCACGAACAGGATGGATTAAGCACCCTGTGTCTGCACTGTAACATTGTGTGTTCTGGAATACTGGAGGGTCGTGTTGTGAGGTATAAAGTACCGAAATTGATACTTGTCATACGTGATCCATCAAATTATTTACAAATGGAGGGAGACTGATGGAGAGAGGCACCACACACATTGAAGGACAGAGAGGTGCACTGACAGAGGGTAAAACAGAGAGGGAGAGAGGGGGCAACAGACAGATAGATGGAGAGTCAAGCAGCAACATACATGAAGAGAAGAGAAGACTGACATGCAAGTATTTTGCTGTCACAGAAAAGGCTAAGACTGAAAAGGGCACACAATGATGTGAAAGGGCAGATTTGAAAAATAGGAAAGGTATGTTACGTGTGATAGAGGGGAAGAGTTTTAAGAACGATGTAGCAAGGTCGTGCTATAGGAGCAGCCTCATTTCCAATAGGGAGGGCGTTCCAGGAGATAAACTCGATCACACTGCAGGAACCATGATATAATTCGAAGGCAGGGTTGTCCCCCTCTGATGAAATCACTTCCAAGGGGACTCGCAGCGCCACTTCCAGCCCAGATGTTGCTGGCCCCTAAGGCACTTCCACCCTCAGTGAAGTTAATCAATGCAGCCACCGCTGAAGACACCACGAACGTCATGTGTAAGGATACTTCCGTTGCCGTGGATGCCACTGAATGCAGCACTTCCGCCCTCCAATGAACATGGTTATTTGCACTTCTTTTGATGAAGTCTCAAACAATGCCATGATCACATTTGCTACCGAGACAGTCTCTGCCACAACTCTCAACTCTCACTCTGCACCAGGTCCTTGATGAGTCCTTTTTTAAACCATCCCTCACACCTCCCCCTTACTGAGCATGAACATTCAGTTCTCAGTAAATTTCTGACCTTCATTGCACTACATTCCGGGATACAAAAAATCAACAGGTGTTGCAACATCCCAATTTTTTCTTCTGCTTCTGACTACTCCCTTACTTTGTCCATCCAACCTCCGAGGATCCCTTCTTCGACCTTCAAAATACGGTATCCGCTGGATACACTGTGCTGGTCTGTTGCCCGTCCCAGCCCGCATCACCACAAACTGCCGCCATCACTTTGGTCACCTCAACTTGTCCACCCCTCGAACGCACTCTGACCTCTCACTCTCAAAATGCTCAGTTCTCACTTCCCTTCACTCCAAGCCAAAAGGTAGCATAAAACCATGTGACGGGACGTTGTGGGTGGGCTCTATTCATTTGATGTCCTGACTTCGAAACCACGGAAGCCAGGTGCTATCTCACCTCCTCCTATTCCCCCCAGCTATGACCTCGCCTTCCATCAACAAACTATGATCTCCCATACTATCCACAACCTCATCATCTCAGGGATGTCTCATGCACACCCTTTAGTCTCAGCGTCCTGAAAATTCACGGTGCGTGTTTCTATCTCTGAACCGAAATTCATAAACCTTACTGCCACTGCCGAAACACCGTCTCCGCCAACCCATGCCCCACAGAACCTATCTTTCCTTATCTTGCCAATGTCCTATCCCCCTTGGTCCAATACATTCCCATATAAATTGGTAATACAATCCACGCCTTCCACCTCCTCAAGGCTTTCCTTTCCATGGTGCTCACAATGCCTCATCTTCACCATGGACAATCACTCCATACTCATATCCTTACACCGTGGTGCAACCCTCTAAAACTACCATTTCCTCCTCTCCCGCTGATCCAAATATTATCCCTCCACCGACACGCTCATTCAAGATGCGAAAATGGTCTTCAGTCTCAGCAACCTCTCATTTGAATACTTCCATTTATTTTCAGACCAAAACAGCAGCCATGGTCAGACTGTGAGCCAAAGGTATGCCTGCTTCTTCATCGGATATGTGGATCAACCCACCTTCAGGAGTTAGCATTCGACCATTTCTGATTCATTTCCATTCGTTATCGAACATCGAACGTAGAAAAATACAGCGCAGTACAGGCCCTGTGGCCCTCGATGTTGCACTGATCCAAGCCCACCTAACCTACACTAGCCCACTATCCTCCATATGCCTATCCAATGCCCGTTTAAATGCCCATAAAGAGGGAGAATCCACCACTGCTACTGGCAGGGCATTCCATGAACTCACGACTCGCTGAGTAAAGAATCTACACCTAACATCTGTCCTATAACTACCACCCCTTAATGTAAAGCCATGCCCCCTCGTAATAGCTGACTCCATACATGGAAAAAGGTTCTCATGGTCAACCCGATCTAAACCCCTAATCATCTTGTACACCTCTATCAAGTCACCCCTAAACCTTCTTTTCTCCAAAGAAAACAGCCCCAACTGCCTCAGCCTTTCCTCATACGATCTTCCTGACCATACCAGGCAACATCCTGGTAAACCTCCTCTGCACCCGTTCCAGTGCCTCCATTAGGATAAATGCCATTAGGCCCAGGGGACTTATCTATTTTCACCCTTTCCAGAATTTCTAACAACTCTTCCCTACATACCTCAAAGCCATCCATTCTAATTAATTGTGACTCAATATTCACATCGGCAACAATGTCCTGTTCCTGAGTGAATACTGATGAAAAGTATTCATTCAGTGTCTCCCCAATCTCTTCAGCCTCCACACGCAACTTCCCACTACTATCCTTGACTGGACCTATTCCTTCCCTAGTCATTCTTTTATTGTTGACATACCTATAGAGGGCCTTAGGGTTTTCCCTAATCCTACCAATTAAGGAATTTTCATGTCCCCTCCTTGCTGCTCTTCTTTATGGCGACCTTATAACTTTCAATCGCCCCAATTGAACCTTCATGCCTCATCTATACATAGGCCGCCCTCTTCCATTTAACAAGGGATTCCAATTCCTTATTAAACCACGGCTCCCTCACACGACCCTTTCCTCCCTGCCTGACAGGTACATACTTATCAAGGACACTCAATAGTTGCTCCTTGAACAAGCTCCACATATCAATTGTGCCCATGCCTTGAAGCCTACTTTTCCAAGCCACGCATTCTAGGTCGTGCCTCACCGCATCATGATTTCCTTGCCCCCAGCTATAACTCTTGCCCTGTAGTGCACACTAATCCCTCTCCATCACTAGAGTAAAAGTCACTGAATTGTGGTCACTGTCCCCAAAGTGCCCACCTACCTCCAATTCTAACACCTGGCCTGGTTCGTTACCCAGAACCACCATGGCCTCACCTCTTGTTGGCCTGTCTACATATTGTGTCAGGAAACCCTCCTGCACACATTGGACAAACACCGACCCATCTAACGAACTCGAGCTATAGCTTTCCCAGTCAATATCTGGAAAGTTGAATTCCCCCATAACAATCACCCTATTACTTTCACTCTTCTCCTGAATCATCCTCGCAATCCTTTCTTCTACATCTCTAGGACTATTAGGAGGCCTGTAGAAAACTACTAACAGGGTGACCTCACCTTTCCTATTCCTAACCTCAGCCCAAACTACCTCAGATGGAGAGTCTTGATCCATCGTCCATTCCACCGCTGTAATACTATCGTTGACAAGCAATGCCACACCTCCCCATCTTTTACTCCCATCTCTGCACCTACTAAAGCATTTAAATGCTGGAACCTGCAACTCCAATCCTGTCTCTGTGCTACCAACGTATCTGTAATAGCCACAACATCGAAATTCCAGGTAACAACCCACGCTGCAAGTTCACCTACCTTATATCGTATACTTCTTGCCTTGAAGTATACACACTTCAAGCCACTTTGCTGTTTACAGGCACCCTCCTTTGAGATTGATACCATGTTCCTAACCTTCCTCCACTCCAGGTCCTGCACCCAAAGCTACAGTCTAGGTTCCCATGCCCCTGCAGAGTTAGTTTAACCCCCCCCCCCACCTCCAAGAGCTCTAGCAAACCTCCCGTCAAGGATACTGGTGCCCCCCAGGTTCAGGTGTAGACCATCCTATTTATACAGGTCCCATCTTCCCCAGAAAGAACCCCAGTTATCCAGATACCGAAATCTCTCCCTCCTGCACCATCCCTGTAGCCACGCATTTAACTCTTCTCTCTCCCTATTCCTCGACTCTCTATCACATGGCGCCGGTAACAAACCAGAGACAACAACTCTGTTTGTCCTAACTCTGAGCTTCCAACCGAGCTCCTTGAAAGCCTGACTAACATGCTCAGCCCTCCTCCTACCTGTGACGTTGGTGCCAATGTGGACCACGACTTCGGGCTGCTCCCCCTCCCCATGAAGGACCCGGAAAATACGATCAGAGACGTCACGGACCCTTGCACCTGGGAGGCAACATACCAAACGTGAGTCTCTCTCGCCCCCACAGAACCGCCTATCTGTGCCCCGAACTATCGATTCCCCAATAACTATTGCTCTGCTCTTCTCCACCCTTCCCTTCTGAGCAACGGGACAGGCTTCGTGCCAGAGGCCTGAACCCCATTGCTTATACCTGGTAAGTCTTCCCCCCATACAATTATCCAAAACGGTAGACTTGTCCTTGAGGGGAACGGCCGCAGGGGGTCCCTGCACTGGCTGCTTCCTCCCAGTCCCCCGCACTGTCACCCATCTGTCTGCAGATGACACTGTGGGCTACACCTTGTGCGAGCGTGAGGAAGTTTAACAGTTCATCAAGTTCACAGACATTCTCAGACAACTCCCTTCTCTTCCTGGACGTCTCCATTTCCATTTCTGGCAAACATCTCAACACGGACAACCATTCCCGCAGCTAACTGTGCTACAATTGTTCCCTGCCCGCCTCCTGTTAAAACGCTGTTCTTTAATCCCAAGTCCTCCGTCCGGCCATATTTGTATCCAGCAGGAGCAGTCCCACTCCAGATCACTCCAGATGGTTTCTTTTTCAGGAGAGCAACATCTCCTCCCACAGAGTCAGAATTCCTTCCAGCGGATCTTTTCCACTTCCCGACCCTCGCCCTTGAACGCCAACCCTCCAACCATAATAAGAATAGAACCCCACTGGACCTCACCTCCCCACCCCCAAACATACGGGTACAGCGCATTATCCTCTGCCATTCCCGCCACCAAAGGCACAACCAACCACCAGAGATATATTTCCCTCCCCACCATTCTCAGAATTCTGCAGAGATGATGCGATCCACGAATCCCTCGCTAAATCCACGCATTCCTCCAACTCATTGTCTGTTCACGGCAGCATTCTTTTGCCGCAGCAAGAGGTGTAACACCTGCGCTCATACCTGCCCCCCCCCCTCAAATTATCCAAGGTCGTAAACGATCCTTTTACAACCAGCAGAGATTTACCGGTACGTGCAATCACCTCATCTACTCTGTCCATTGGTGGTGATATGGCTTCATCTACTTTGTGGAGACAAGACGGCAACGCTTGGAATGCTTCAGTGAACATCTCGGAACACATGCAACAAACAGTCCCACTGCCCTGTCCCTGATCACTTCAACTTCCCTTCCCACTCCACTAAGGACATGCAAGTCCTGGACCTCCTCCACTGCCAAATACTTGACAGACAACGCCAGGAGGAAGAACACCTCACCATCCGCCTTGGTACCATCGAATGGCACACATCAATGTTGACTTCGCCAGTTTTCTTTTCTTCCCTCCCTCCACCTCATCCCTCATTCAAACCTTGAACGTGGTACTGCTCTCTTAACCAGTTCCACCTCGGCATGTTACTGCCCAGCTATCCGCATCACCCTCTGTTCCTACCTATCACATTAACCCCCCCGCAAAGCTGAATCTACCTATCGGCTACCCAGCTATCTTCACCGCAACACGACTGCTTCCCATTTATTTCTCAGCTCCTTTCCCAGCCACAATCCTGATTAAGGGCTAATGCCTGAAACGTCATTTCCGCTGCTCCTCGGATGCTGCCTGATTTGCTATGGCTTTCAAGCACCACACTCTTCGACTCACAAAACCACGATGACTATTTCTAGTCAAACTATGTTTTAACGAACAATCATAAATCCTAACTCTCAGAATCCTCTTCCATATTGTGCCCACCAATGAAAAAGACCGACTTGTCAATAATTCCCAGGGTTATTCCTGTTCCTCTTCTTGAGCAACGGAAGTGCACGCGCCAGCGTCCATCATCTGGCACTGCTCAAGTGGACTGAAAAGATCATAGCCGAAACAGTAATGTCTTCCCTCCCTTCTCGTGCAAACCCTGGATACGACCCGTCTCCCCAAGGGATTTATGCATTATCATGTTGAAACATTTTCTAGCGCATCCTCATTATTAAAATCGACCGTTCGATATTATCAGTCCCTTGCATACCTCTTCAGACAGAATCGCGGTACTCTCGAATCCCCAAGTGCAGCTCTGCCTCATGTAATTGTGTCTACATTCGGGGATACGAATAAAAAAACAAGTCGAAAGTGACTGAAGAGAACAGGCTAATTGTGTATCGAGATAAATATTTAACGCATTGCTTATGTATGCATATTTTTAACTACAAAAACAACAAAAAGAATTAAGGAAACAACGCAGAGCCGAATGTACGACACACTAAATGCCACATTCACACCGCAGGTTTCAACTCATAACTTGTCCATTCAAGGAATTCACCGCCTCATACTTGTCACTCAGTAAGACAATACCCCAGCTGATGACTGCGGTGATATGTAAACTTGCTTGCACATTGAGGATTACTCTGTCTTCGACATTGTTCCAGTGTTGTACTCAGCATATTTGAGCCAGGGGCAAGTCCACACTCGCTGTAAACGGTCAGAAGCTATGACTAATTTTACAATGCATTTGCATAGATACTTCAGAGTATAATTGAGCTCATTTCCGAATTGTTGCTGTGTTACAGTGCAATGGAAAATGTTAGCACATATGCTGATGAGCTGTATCATGGCAGATACACGTACTGTTATCATTCCGTGATATGAATCAGAGGGATAAAACTCAATGCTTTCAATTCGCACATACATATCATAAACAAGCCGAGTAGCCAATGAAAGCGTGAAAGATTCAGATATACTAAAGAGTAAAATAAGGTATCTCCTTCCCTTTACCATTTCTCGGTCTTTGTCATTCTCTCCAGTGGTGCAGTCTTGGTGCCCATGTAGTAGTCACTATGTTGCGAATGTAGTGAGCAGCAGAACAAGAGCGAACGGGAGCAATGAAACATGATAAATGCGGTCCATGACGTGTAACCAACACGTTTGTGTTTCAACCGGTATTTCCAGGGAATAATACCAATCATAAATAGAGCTTCTTTTGTAAAGCTTCGGGGAAGAGGTTCCAAACAGCCCAGTACGCTCACTGTTGTTAGAACCAAAATCACTGCTTACTTTTTTCAGTGCAGAGCTTTGTTTTAAGCTTTTCACAGCAAATGGCCAGAAAAAATAAATCAGAGGGGCAAACCACAGTGCGCCAGTGAAACAAGGGGGCTGCAAACAAAGTGGCCATGAGAGAACAAACAGGTGTGATGAGCAGGGATAAATCTAGGAAATAAATTGCAGCTATCCACCACAATATAACTCCCGTGAGAACGACCAGGCGATTGTGAAGGATGATTTTGAAGAACGAACAGTTGCTGCGGGGGAAAGGAAGACAACTGAAATGTAATTAATTGAAGGAGACTGAAAAATAATCTCAGAGTTTCCTTATCAGATACAAAGACAACGACGCAATTTATATGTCTAGACGAAATTCTGCACCACCAATGAGGAAAGTAAAATTTTGTTCTGTAATTCTGTTCAATTTCCTTTGGTGGAAATGGGAAAGCACTTCTCATTGAGGTATTTAATACTGGAAATGAGGAAGAAAAGCACGAGAAATATTTGAATAACCGAAGTCAGGTGCAGTGAAGTCAGGAAGAGATTAAATGTTTTATAAATCGGGCTATTCGACAGTATCAAAGCACACTTTCAGCAGGACATGAAAAGGATTAAACTGAGGTTAACCGAACGAGACACAATATGCTTGGATCGTAAGCAGAGTCAAAGTCGCAAATAACATTTCTAGGATGACTTTTTAAAATCGTTTTTCGCCATTTCTATTATGGACGATGATATTTTTTCTGTATTTCTGTCCAATTTGCTTTGATAAAAAACTTATCATTTATTTACTCAGTACCGTAATTTAATTTTTAAAAATACACGGGATCCACTTGAATTGCTGAAGTAAAATGCAGTGAAGTATGCAACTGGCAAAATGTTTTGTCAATCAGATTATCCAATGGTACAAGTTCGGATTTGTGTGATTTTTAACTTTGAAACGAACATTGGGTTTCTCAAGAGAGCAACGGTTATGAAACGCAAGTGAAGACAGCTTGACTGAGTTAGGTAGTTCGAAATACTTGAAGAAAACATGGAAATGTTCTATTAATAGTTCATGCATTGAATAGTATAATATGTAGTATTTTATCACTCGCCCACAACTGCATCAGGTCAGTTAACAATGAGGCATATTGCAGGAGTCACACTTGGTCCATCCTGAACATCACTCTCGCCTGCCTTAACATATTCGTTTCTATCTCGGATGCAATCGTCAGGTGGATGAGTATAAGAAAACCCACAGACTCTCATCGCTACCTGACTGACAACTTTTCCCTGCCAATAACCGTCAAGCAGTCCACAGCATTCACGCAGTTCTTCAGAATATACCGCATCTGCGTGGATGAGGAGTGTTTCCACTCTCAAGCGTCATAGATGTCCACCCATTTTGGTAAACATGTTGCTTTGCCCTGTCATCCAGAGAGCACTCGAGCGCACCTCCTACATTCCCCATTACACTGCTCTCAAAACCCGTTTGCCCACAGTAAAGATAATTTCAACCTTGTGCTCACCGAACAGCTGACCAGTCTCTGTATTCAACCGATCATCCTTAAACCCTTCTGACAACTCTATTTAGACCACAACACCAAGAATACCTTGCTCTCCCCACCTCTCCTGAGTACGTCAAGTATCGTTCCATTCCTCAAATGTTTGGAGACATTGCCCTAGAAATACTCCTGAACCCAAAGATACCTTCCCATACGACTGAAAGGCATGCAAAACGTAATGCTGAACCACCACTCAGTCACCTCCATCCCGGGCCACGAACAACCTTTCCAGGTGAAACCGATGTTCACCTGCCCCTCCTGCAAACTAGTTTACTGTATCCAGTGGTCCCGATGAGGTCTACTCGTCATCAATGAGAGCAAGCGTAAATCGAGTCCACGTTTCACTCAGCATCTCAGCCTGGCCTGCTGGAACCGACCTGACCTCCTAGTCGTTGTCTGTTGTAATTCCCCTTCCTACTCATTTTCCAACAAGACCATCCTTAGCCTCTTTCTTTGCCACAGCGAATCTGACTGCAAGTTCTGGGAAATGGCACCTCGCCCTCTGCTTTTGGACAATGTAGCCCGGACACGCAGCATTGCGTTCTTGAGCTTCAAATAGCTTCCTTTCCTATCCGCTAGCACCATTCCCAGCCCCTCCCCTCTCCCTATCTTCCATTCCTCTCATCAAGCATTTCCTCCAGAAATAAACAAATGTATTGTTCCAAAAAAACAAACAGACCGTGCCCTCTATTTTATTTCACCTGCCCTGAACACAACACACTGCCATCCTCAACCACTACCCCGATTAATCTGCGGATCCATTTGCACACAGCCCAATGACTGAAGGAAGGTTACACCCGAAACGTTGATATCTTCACCCCCTGATGCTACCTGACTTCCTTTGTTTTTCAAGCCTCCTGCTTGTCTGCCTTGGATTTCAGCATCTGCAGTTTGTTTTTCTCTTCTGATGTCGCACGTAGGCCGACTGATTTCCTCCACGAAATTAAACAAGGGAGAACATTTGCCAATTATGCGAGTTTATTTAATCATTAAATTCAAATGTATCTATTACGAACGGATTAGAATCGATGTGCCTACAGAGACGCTGAGATTATGATATCTGTGGTGCTCCCACAATTCCGCCACATTTGCTTATATTTCAACGCAATCAAAGCTCAGTGGCCTGATGGCTAAGCTGTGAGCACGGCTTCCTCACAGTACCAGAGAACCACGTTCAGTTGCAGCCTCGGGAGACAGCCTGTGTGGAGTTTGCACGTTCTTCCTACGTGTGAGTGTTTTTCCTCCCACATTCCGAAGATATGCACGTCAGGTGAATTGGCCAAGCGCAATTGTCCATAGTGTTCAGGGATGTGTAATTCAGGTCCATTCCTGAGGCTAAATTCAGAGTAATCGGGCCGGCGGTTGGATTTGAATGGGATACTCTTCGAAGGATCAATGTGGAATTGTTGGGCCAAGTGGCCTGTTTCCACAATGTAGGGATTCCATTTAAAAAAATAAGAAAAAGAAGAATTCTCCCTGTGTGTGCGGGTTTCCTCCGGGAGCTCCGTTTCCTCCTTAATCCAACGATATGCTGGTAAAGTGAATTGGAAATGATAAATTGCTCATAGTTTAAAGGGTATGTAGGTTAGTTCAAAAGTCAGGAGCAAAGCTTGAGTAATACAGCAATCTGTGGAGGATTAAAGTGCAGCAGTGCTTCTTTAACTAAACTAACAGTAAATGGTTCAAGAGCCGTATCAATCATTAATCCCTATGGCTTTTGATGTTAGTGACAGGTAAGCGAAGGGTGCAAACCTAGTTTATTAATTCCACGCGGCCGATTTTTATAGAATTAAATTGCTTTTCAGCCCATCAGGGTTGGACTGTTTCCGGTTTCTGTTGGAAAGGCCTTTTTATGTTCAGTTTCAAATCCTGTGTTATGAAGAATTGATCCGACATTGGACAGGAATGCGGTTTAGATTTTGGAATGGTAGCAGTTTTATGAAAGAGACTGTCATACTGAAAGGAACATAATTGTAGAAAGTAAGGCCAAATTGCAATATCACTCAATAAGACAGGATTCTGTCAAGAAACAAAAAAAAAAAACCCTTCTCACGTGAATTACTGTGCATGGTCTGTTAGTTTCACAGCTTCTCATATCTTTCTATCTCTTTCTATCCCTATAATTTACTCTACATCCCTCGCTGTCACTCTCTCTCAGACACTCCCAATTGCCGTTTTGCGCATGCAGCTCAACTCTGCAAAACATAGTCTCCTCTCAAACCAGCAGTTGCTTCCTCCTGTGTCTTTCTTCACTCTGTCTGTGTGATTTCTTCATCCTTTGATCTCTCCTAATCTGTTACCGATCATTCTAGCTCCACCCAGATTCATACCTGTACTGACTTCTTCCTGATCAAATTCTGTGCCTGCATGTACTCGACGTTATTCTCTTTCTTACTTACCTTAATCTCTCATCTTTGTTTCAACTTATTTGAAATCTTATGCCAATCTGTTTTAGGCTTAGTTATGCACAATATTATTAAACATCAGATTGATAGTCAATATTGTTAAATCTTAATACACATAAGCCTCTGATTAAGGTGAGACGATTTCCAGCTTCCTCTGCGTAACTTTGGGACGGGAAAGCACAGATTTCTTCCTGAAAGTATTTATATTAAACGATTTTTCTTGTCAGTGTCTCAGTGGTTAACACAGCAGTTTCACTGTGCCAGAAACTTCGGTTTAATTTCATCCCCAGGCGACCACGCGAAGTTAGTACATTCTCTCTGTGTCTGCATGGATTTCCTTTGTGAGCTCCGATTTCCTCTCACAGTGCAAGGATGTGCACAGAACGTGGGTTACACTTGGTAAATAGCCCAGAATATCCAGGGATGTGCAGTGTCAGCCATGTGCAATCTGTGTTACAGGTTTTGGGTAGCTAGGTTGGATATTCTTTGAAGGATTGGTGTGGATTCCGTGAACCAAATGGCCTGCTTCCATACGAAAGGTATTTGATCATTCTTATTCTGATCGCCAGGCTCACAAGTAAAAAGTAGAAAGAATTCATGACTCTGCGCTCCCTGACACTTGACCAGAAGCCATTTCTAAACACAAACATTCAAGGAAAATCACATTTCATTAACCATTTGAAGATACAACCAAAAATACATAAGTTGATCATTTTTCCCTTCGAGCCTCCTTTGCTATTCAATAATTTCATAACTCACACACGTTTATCCTCATCGCGACCTTCCTGAATATTTCTGAATATCTCTGCTTTTCTTTCACTTCATTGGTCATCAAGAAACTAGCACTGCCTTCCTGATTTATTCTCATAAAAAAGAATCATTTATTATTTGATGCCCAGAATTCTGACGAGTCACAACCACCCCCGAGAGAACAAGAACTAGCACATTTTTGAAAGAAGTATGCCCCCTTTTGTTAAACGAGGACTGAATGCTAGAAACTAACAAAGCAAACTCGTTGCTGATACAACACAATCTAAAGCGATGTAACATTGTGGACAGAATAACTCATTTTGCTCAATTGTTATGGACAACAAGGAGTTGTGCAATAAATCAATTAGAACTGCGGACAGGAACGTACAGAGCTCACAGCGATTTTCAAGATCAGCAAATAAAAAGGAGCGTACCGGGGACCCGAACAGCTGCCAGATTCGAATAGTGAGTGTTTTCTAACTCACCAATTATTGCATGTTCTATTTCTTGAATAAGCAGCTGTTTTAATTCGACTGGAGGTGATGGTTTCACAAGATCCTCTGAACGGATCCAATCAAGTGGGTCCTGGAATGCTATTGATATACATCCTCACTAATATGGCTGTGCATCTCATCGTTGATATTCGCTGCATTTACTTGACCAAAAACATTATATCAGCTGCAATGATACTGTTTTCAAAAACATGTTATAACTGCTCAAGAAATAAAAACACAAATTGACGACAAAACTTCCCGATCAAAACACACATAGCGGAGTTCGTTAAGGAGTGATCCCTCAACAATGGTGGGTAGCTTCATGGTACCAACTTATCTCAATGACGTTTCTGATGAAGAGTCACTGGACTCGATACGTTGCCTCTGCTTTGTCTCCACAGATGGTGCCAGAATTGCCGAGTTTCTCTAACAGATTTTGTTTATTTTTTTTATATTTTACAGACAGTACACATCTTTTGTACTTCTTTTAAAAATGTTACTGTTGTAGTTGCCAAATGTAGAGAAGTCACTCACAGAGTGAGACCGATTCCATTGTCTTCCTGCATTTTCTCATTCTGATTTTCAATCTTTCCTCTGATGCATATTTGATTTAATTTAAACTTCAGAATCTAGTCCAGTGATATCTGTGGGAAGTATAACGAATTGGACAAGCTCCGTTCAAAACTTATCACGAAGATACCCTAGACACTGACCTGTATTGATTTAAAGGCATGCAAAAAGTGTAGTGCTCCAGATGTGTATGATTTCTTCAAGCTACTTGGCTTTAAGCAAAATACACATTAATCTTTTTTAAAAAAGTTAACATCCAACAAAGAATGTAAAATTGGCATCACTTCCAATCCATTAAAAGGTTGACCAAACGTACATTTTGTTCAACTACAAATCCTCAACTGTTAAAATGCAACAGCATCACCAAAAACTATGAGTTCTGATGAAGTGTAACTGGACACGCAACTTTAACTCTGGTTACTCTCCAGAGATGCTGCCAAACCTGCTGTGTTTTCCAACATTTTTTTGTTTTTGTTCCCATAAGCACAGATTCTTTTTTTTAACCGGTTATCTTCAGTCATGGAGAAAGAAAAAATGCAAAAAAAAAACAACTCTACAACAGCAGAGAGAGTATGACAGTTATTTTTCAGCAAAATGGACAGATCTGTGTCTATCTGCTTCAATCTTTCTCCAATACCCACCCCAACTTAAACTGCCGGGACATCTAAAAACCTGTCACCCGGTGAGCCTGAGTCCACCCACATGTGCTGCTTTTGTTTAATTCAACAAAACACAACAATTCAAGGTACTCAATGCTGTTTAGCCACTATTTCTGAGCCAGACATTGCAACAACATTCTAGCAAAGTAATTTTCGCAAGAGAACCATAGATTCCCGACCGCGTGAAACTTCGGTCCAACTAGTCCACACCAATAGTCCAAATCATAACCCACCCAGCCCCACTCCCCTACCATATAATTACGCCTGACTAACGCACCTAACATGGTGATCAATTTAGCAAGGCCAAATCACCTGACCACCACATCTTTGGACTGTCGGAGGAATTAAAAAACTCAGGCAAACCCTTGCAGACACGGAGAGAATGCACATTGTCCACAAAGACAGTCACCCGGAGATGGAATCCAACTATCAGCAAAGCATAATCAACAAAACGTACTAGTTGGAATGCTTCCTCAATAATGCTCAAGACGTCTGATGGCATCCCTGGCAAAGTAGCTGTCGTCTTTGGAAACACTTAAAATTCCTTTTCCTTGAACGCCAGCGCACAAGTCGCAGCCATGTATAAGTTAGAGAATAATTAATATTGTTCAGACAGCGTCTTCCAAACTCATACTCTCTATTGTCTACAACAGCAACGACAGTAGACATTTCAGAACATTATCATCAGGATCCGCACTAAGCCTTACATCAATCACATTTGCCGAAACAAATCTGTTCCATAACCATCACTGAATGGGGCGATGCTATGGCTTTGACAGGTACATTTTATGCTGTCTTTTTACTGAAAGAAATGGATGTGGAGACAGAATTGGCGAGATCACTACCTGAAGCCTACAAAATCAAAACGTTTATGAAGCCTTGTATTTATTTTGATGCAAAAGAAGAAACCAGATTTGTGACGCATCCCACAACATCACAGTTTTAGTTTCAGCTTTCTGTAGCTGTTGTGGTTGTGCAAGTGACAAATCTCTCTCTCTCTCTCTTTCTCTCTCTCTCTCTCTCTCTCTCTGTCTATCGCTCCCGCACCCATATCTCTCTCTGTCTTACTGTTTATTCCACTTAAAAGTTGAGTTCTTCTTCCTGCTGCCACAATTGCAAGTGAGGCAATCAATGCAACTGAATTAGCTTTTTTTTCCACGTGTGATGCTTATGAGGTATTTCTATGTTTGAATAGCTAATGGTAATTGTTTTGTAGGGATGAAAACAAGGTCAGCCATGTGTAATTCGTAGAGGATGATTTGATCTGATTCATACAGTGATTATTGGCTGGCAGGTCCAATTAAAGTGTGGGAGATTCTTTCCTCTCTGAGAGCTGGCTCTGAGGAAGACGAACTTATGTCAAATGTTGCGTACTTGTCATGAGGATTGTCTGAGTAATAGGATGCTGGCCTCTATGGAGTAATTTCAGTCTACAGAAATTGAAAACAAAAAATGTGATTGAAACATTGGCACGCAACTGTACACCTTGAGTTGGAGTAAACATTACAGGCATCCAGCCAATATTTGGAAAACTGAATACATTTCGTCCAAAGGTTTAAAAACTGGCCAAGCATGTCGAAAAATAGGTTCTTGTTTCTGGCACAGTTTTGCTAGTTTCAAAGTCATCCTGAGTTTGGACGACGCTATGTCATTTTAAAACGTACCTTTCTATATCTGCTCTCAACGACTCTCAGAGACACATTGTCAAACACGAACACATCTTAAGATGAATAAACGTTTGTCCATTCCACGAGGGAAACGAAATGGCAGCTTTTCCAACAGAATGAGGGGCTGTTGGGGTGGGGGAGATCTGAACGCATTTGATGTGATCCTTGTGAATGTAAATTTACGCAGTAACATCTTCCATGAAAATTTTCGCCTTGTCCTCTAGATCTCATTACTAGTTAGAAAATTAATTCACTTGCTGAATAAACTTTTGCAAACAAACGACATTGCACATGGATAGGGTCATCGAAACATCTGTTCGCAATTCTGTTCGATACTTTGCTCAATTTTCTGCTCCTCATGCGAATGACTTCACGCTGAGTGAGAGGTTTCTTCCTGCAGTGCCTCACTAGGCCATTCACGGTGAGTGCTGCTGCATTGCCCATGTCCACATGTGGACCCAAACCACCGCAGCTAACGCCAGCTGCACTGCTCCAGGAAAGAGTCTCACTCAGAAAGAGACTTGCACGCAACGATTCTCATCATTTCAGATCCAGCTAGACTTAGACCAAAGGTAATGGCCTCTATTTCTCCAGATCGTCGGACAGACACTTACTAAACAGCAGTGAACTGCTAAACTCACATTATAAATGGCATTGTTAACCACAGTCCTCATTAAACCAGAGGATTATAAGTTGGAACTCTTCAGAGCTGCTTTGAGCGTTTTAAAAAGTGAACTGTCCAGTTTTCTATGGAATACGGTCGTTTTGCTTTCCCGCGGCCCATTCTTACCAGGTTTGCTCACACGGTGCACACTGCCATTCTAGCTAAACAGTCCTTGTATATGCCTGGGTGAATAACCAACACACAGCCCCACGACCCCAATGATCTCAGTCCCTGCCCATTTGTCATGCCTCCAGTGTGGATTGATTCCTTCACTGCAAGAAATGGTGTCCATCATCACAGCCTCGTCCACTCCACTCTTTCTCTTTGGCCATATCTTTGCCCGATATACCTTTCTGTTTCTACACTAATGGGCAGGTAGCACTGCACATCATCCTAAGAGCAGCATAACATACAGGTGCATTTGTCAAAAAATACCACAGTCTGCTTTAAACACTGGATTTTTCTGCAGGTCACATTTTTAATCAACCTGTTCAGACGTGTCATGACACACTTGTGAAGCCGGTGGTGCTTGAGAATCCAGACCTTCTTTGTCAGACTGGAGTTACAAAGGGTCGAGAGTGTGGTGCCGGAAAGGCAGAGCAGGTCATGCAGCATTCAAGGAGCAGGAGTGTCGACGTTTCCGGCATCCGAACTTCATAAGCAGTCAGGGCACATGGCCAAAACATCACTCTCCTGCTCCTCGGACGCTGCCTGACATCCCACGCTTTTCCATGCATCAACCTCTCTCCTCTGATTTCCAACATTTGCAGTCCACACTTTCCCTTTGGCGATCCTTTGGGTCGGCTCTTGGCCCAACCATCTTCACCTGCTTTGTCAATGACTTTCCCTTCAGAGGTGGAAATGTTGGTTGACGGCTTGACAACATTCAGCATCATTTTCAACTGCTCAGATACTGAAGTCGCTCATATGCATATGTTCAGGTTGTACGTTTGCTAGCTGAGCTGGTAGATGTGTCCTAATTGAGAACAACTTTTCAACCGGAGACTCAACATGCGCTAAAAAAACTTCCCAAAATCATATATTAATTTGTAACAACACCTACATATCAAACAAAATCTGCACAAGTGGCAAGTAACAGTCAGATCACATATATGCCTGGCAATGTCCATCTTCATCAAGATACAATCTGAGTTTCCCGTTTTGACATTCAACACCAAATTTATTCTGGAATCCTCCATGAACAACATTCTGGGGTGTACTATTGAGTAGAAACCTTCCAGATAGATTCCATATATCCTGTCAAGGTCCTGTCTGCAGCTGAACCCCTCTCAGACATGTGGATCCGACTCCCACCCCACTGCTAAACTAGTTTAAACCCATCCGAATCGCACGAGCAAATATCCCACCCATGACATTTGTACCCCTAGAGTTCAGGTGCAACCCGTCCTTCATGTACAGGTCCCACCTTCCCCAGAAGTATCCCAATGGTCCAGGTATCTGAAGCCGTCCCTCCTGCACCAGCCTCGCAGCCACGTGTTAAGTTCCATTCGCCAACTGTTCCTCATCTCACTATCTCGTGGCAGGAGTAGGAAACCTAAGAACACTACTCTCCTCCTCCTGCTCTTCGGCTTCCAACCTAACTCTCTGTAGTCACTTTTCAGATCCTCAGTCCCTTTCCTGTCGATATAATTGGTGCCAATATGTACTATGATTTCTGGATGCTCACCCTCCAACTTCAGAATCTTGCAAACTCGATTGGTGACATCCCGGACCGTGGCACCAGGGAGGGAACATACCTTCCAGGATTCCCTTTCCTGACCACAATATCTCCTGTCAATTCGCCAAACTATTGAATTCCCTACCTCTAGCGCTTTTCTATTCCCCCGCTTCCCTTCTGAGCCACAGTGCCAGAGACCTGACAACTGTGGCTTTCCTCTGGTAGGCTGTTCCCACCAGCAGTACACAAAACGATGTACTTTTTTCTGAGGGGATTGAGCACAGGTGATCCCTGCTTTGACCATCGGTTCCCTTTACTCCCCCGGACAGTAACCAAGCTGTCCTTATCCTGTGTCTGGGGAGTGACCACCTCCCTGTACATCTTCTCAATTCCCCCCTCAGCCTCCCGGATCCGAAGTTCATCCACCTCCAGCTCCAGTTCCCTAATTCGGTTGTCAAGGAGCGAGAATTGGCTGCACCTCCCGCAGATGTAGTCGACGGGAACATATGGAGAGTCTCTCACTTGCCACATTCTGCAGGAGGAACATGCAACTGCCCTGACATCCATATTCCGCGAGTATGAAAATCCGCACAGATCTAAACAAAGAAAGAGAAGAGGGAAAAAAAAATCAGAAACCTGAAAACGTACCTAGTTTACAGAATCTTCGTAAGGTTCGAGGAGGTAAGTAGGAGGGTGGCCTGACGGTGAAAGACCTCGGGTTTAGATGTCACACACTTAAATACTCCCCAGAATTCATTCGCTCCTCCCTCACACCTCTCGGCAAATGGAGGCCCCGATGCCTGAACTCAGGTTGTTAAAATGTTAGACTCACCTTCCCAAAGTCCTTCGCTTCTTCCTCGCACCTCTCGGCAAATGGAGGCCTCGAAGCCTGATCTAAGGTTTTTTAAAACGGTAGATTCACCTTCCCAGAAGTCCTTTGCTCTTCCCTTGCAACTCTCGGCAAATGGTAATCCCGATGCCTGATCAAAGGTTTTCATAACGTTCGACTCACCTTCCCAAACGTCCTTCGCACCTTCCTCGCACCTGTCGTCAAATAGAGGCCCCGACACCGAACCTAAGGTTTTTAAACCGTCACACTCAACTTCGCAGAGGTCTTTCACTCCTACCTTGCAACTCTCGGCAAATGGAGGCCCCGGTGCCTGATCTAAGGTTTTTAAACCGTTAGACTCACCTTCCCAAAATTCCTTCACACCTCCCTCGCACCTCTCGGCAAATGGAGACCCGTCGCCTGAACGAAGGTTTTTAAACGTTTCGACTCACCTTCACAGAAGTCTTTCGCACCTCCTTCGCACCTCTCGGCAAATGGAGGTGCCGACGCCTGAACTAAGGTTTCTAAAAGGTCAGACTCACCGTCCCAGCAGTCCTTCGCTCCTGCCTCACACATCTGGTCAAATGGAGGCCCCGACGCCTGAACTAAGGATTTTTAACCGTTGTACTCACCTTCCCAGAAGTCCTTCGCTCCTTCCTCGCACCTCTCGGCAAATACCGAGATTGAAAGAAATGAAGTTGAATGAGTCAAATCAAGCATGATATACTGATCCAAGATCCAACGGATCATTAAATTCAGCAGGCCATGAAGGCTATATATTTATCTTGTATGTCTGTGGGAAAAGATTTCAAATGACAGTGTGATTGTAAAACGCCAACACACACACACACACAAACACACGCCAATACAGACACACACATGCAAACAGACACATGCAAACACACACACACTCACACACTCTACATTGTGAGTGTTCCAGTGCAATGACTGTAGAAATTATTTCACATAATCCAATTAACATTCTTTAAAAGATCTGAAGAGAAGCCTTACCTTTGTTATGTTTAAAGGCAAGGATTCAACAGATCATCGATCGGACTTGGAGATACATAAGGAGATCAGCAAAATGGAAATTTATGGATTGTGGGAAGGATTACAGCTGCTCAGAGCAGTTGGAAGCTCAGTGACACAGACATTCTGAGGATACACTGTTCACGTGCTCCATGTGTGGAAAGGGATTTGCTCTGTCATTCAGCCTCACGTGACATCTGTGGGTTTAAATTGATCAGAGACCTTTCCTCTGGTTGTGGGAAAAAATCTTTAAGATTTTCTCAGATCTGAAATTCAGAGGTTTGTATTCAACATCAAGTTATTCCCATGGGCGAGAACTCGTTCAGCTGTTCCGTGAGTGGGCAAATTTTCGCTAGGGGATCCAGCCTAATGTCGCACATATGTCTTCGTCACTGGGAAAGAAGCTTTTCCGCTCCGTTTGGGCAGTGATAACCTCCACAATCCACTCTAATGTCAACCAGTCGAATTGAAACTAGAGCGTGTACATCCTTCTGCTCTGTGCTTGAGAAGAGGTGTATTAAATCAGTAAAGTTTCAGACGCACAAACTTGATAAACACTGTATGGAGACCATACACCTCCACTGAGTGTTGGAAGAGATTCACGTGGTCATCTGTACTCAGTGAGCACAGATTATTCACATTAGTGACAAACACTTGCCCCTTGTGTGGAAAGGCATTCACTTGGTTCTCCAGTCTCAACAGATATGGGCTTGTTCATACCATTGCGAGAAAAAAGTAAATGCTCTGACTGTGAGAAGAGCTTCAGGAGTAACAATGCTTTGATGATGCAACAGTAAACGCTTTGTGGGTAGAGGCCGTTCACCGATACTATGTGTAGCAATGGATTCAATAATTCAACCGCACATGTGACACACCAGTAAGGAGGTATTCGTTTAGCTCAGTTGGCTGGGTTGCTTGTTTGTAAAGCTATCAGATGCGGACAGCATGGGTCCCGTTCCCATCAACGTGTTGAGAATACCATAAGCAACTGTTCTCTCAACCTCTTCCGTTGCTGGAGTCTTGGAGCCTACTGGTTAAATCACCACCAATCACTTCTGTCTCTAATGCAGAAAGCAGCTCCTATGGTCTGCATATCGACGGTGGCACACGCATTCCAGTGAGGTCAAATGTGATTGTATGTTGCTGTTATTGCATCCAGAAATGAACTGTGTTCATTCTATCAGCTGGCGTTTACTTCATTGGATGTGAATAGCCTCTTTAATTGAACTGGGTTTTAATTGCTCAAGTATCAGTCACATCAAATATACAGTTTTCCCCAATTACTCTCAAATGGGAAGAATTTGGTGGATATGCATTTGCACTCTGTTCTTTGGCATTTTCTTCGTTGTTCAAGCTTGATGTGTATTAAAAATTTATTTGATACATTCAGAATTATTGACTGTGTTTCACTGCAATGGAAGTTCTTGAGAAGTGTAATCACTGCTTGAGGAGATGCAGCAGGTAAATTGTGTCGATCCACAGTGGGAAGTCAGTCTCACAGTGAGAGCACGTGAATGGTTTCTCATCAATGTGAACACGTTGATTGGAGTTCAGTTCCTGGGAACATATAAAGCACTTCCCATTCTCTGGACATTTAAACGGTTTCTTTTCACTTGTAACCCATTGGTGTATTAGCAGAATGGAAGATTTAAGTGCATCCTTTCCCAGAAATGCTACATTTAAATGCTCCCTTGCCAATGTTAATTCGCTGGTATCACCGCAAGTGTGTTAATGGAGTGTGAACTCGCTTGTATTTCAGCAGGTTTCTTCCCTGGCACAACAGACAAATGGTTTCTTCTCTGTGTGAAACTATTGGTATCTCAGCGGACCGAATGCTTGACTGAATCCTTCCTCACACTAAGAGCAGGTGTACGGTCTCTCTTCAGTGAGTTCCCAGATGAAAAGTGAGATCAGATGACAGGCTGACCCAATTTCCACTGGGAGCATACTTGAATGATTTATCATCGGGTATGAACACATTGGTAATACCTCAGTTTTCGAGAACTTTTTTGAAAGCATTTCCCACATTCTGAAAAAATAAACTGTCTCTCCTCAGTGTGAATGCATGTGTGCAGCACCAGGTTAGATAACTGCACAAATCGCTTCCCACACTCAGAACAGGTGAAATGCTTTTTCCCAGTATAGCCGGATGAATTGTCATGGTAGGCGAATAATTGAGTACTTTCCAAAGTCAGCACATTTCCAAAGGTTCTCTTCAGTGTCCCTCCATTTATATCTTGGCAGTCCAGATGATTGGCTGAAGCCCCGCCCATAGACAGCACACGTGAATGGCTTCACTCGACCCGCAATGTTGTTTTCACGTTCATTTTCAAATGCCAACGAGTTCGGGCTACTTTAAACTGAACAACTCCATCAGACACCGATGTGATGTGTCGTTTCAGTTTCCAATGATAATCCTCATCTTGAATAATTCTGAAATTAAAACAGAAATAGCTTAGTAAGAGCTCGCTTTATAAAAAAAACAACAAAGCATTTAATTGTCATTCTTCTTTCGGATGTGTATTTTCAAGACAGGGTCAGCATGCATTGCTCATTCCTAATTTGACTAGACAAGGTGATGATGAACAGCCTTCTGTAACCCTTGTTGTCCATGGGCTATCAGTACATCCACATTGTAAGGGAAGGAATTCCAGAATGTTGACGAAGTGACAGGAGAGGAATGGCAAAATATTTCCAGATCAGTATGGCAACTGTTTTTATGGGTTGTCCTAACCACCTGTCGTCCATTACCTTTGAGATGGACGTGATTGTGAATGTGAAAGGTACGGTTTAAGGAGACGTGAGGAATTTCTGCACTTAATCTTGTGGATGGTACAACCTGCATGTCTGAGTGTTTGGCGATGGAGGAAGTGGATCTGTGTCGATGTTGTTTCTTTCATGCGGTGCTGATCAATTTGGCTGTTCTGTTCTGGGTGGTGTTGGGTGATGCATTACTGTTGGAACAGCACTGAGCAGTCCTCAAGGAGGTTCTGACTGAAATGTATCTTCCGACTTGGATGCTGCCTTATCTGCTGTGCTTCTCCTGCAACATGCTTTTCAATACTGCACTTATTCAGGCAAGTAAGGAGCATTCAGTTATGTTTCTTATTTCTGGCTTGTAAAGGAATAAACGACAGGTGGGGAAAGAACCCAAAGAAGGAGAAGAACAGTTGGACGATGGAATGGATAACGATCTGGCTAGGAGAGAGAAAATCGGTTAATGGAGTTTTTAGTTGCTATTCGTAGGTGGTGTGTAATGGCAGCCAATCTGATAGATAGGCATCAAGGAATAAAGAATTGCATTACTTGCTGAAGAAGTCCCTGATTCTGATTGATCTTGTGGCCACAAAAGGCTGGTTCAATTAATTTCTCATAGAGACTGGGACTTTCACAGCAAGGAGAGAGGCCTTTTGGCCCTTCTTGCCAATGTCAGGCATCAAGCGCCTATCCACTGTCATCCCATTTTCCAGAACTTGTTCTGTAGCTTTATGCGCTGTGGTGCTTCAAGTGATCATCGATTGCTTTTTGAAATTCCACCAGCTCCAGCAAAATGCCATCACCGCACACATATTCCTCTCACCTCCCTTCTCTGCCTTCCGGATGTAACCTTCCATCTGGGACACACTGGTGCATTCTGCCTTCAGTCCCAACACCTCCCCACATGGCACTGTGGAATCTTCCGTTGCAATTGCTGAAGATGTTAAACATGCAGTTATGAAATATCAGAAATAGGAGCAGGTGTAAGCCCTCCAGCCCTTCGAGCCTGCTCCGCCATTCAATACGTTCATGGCTGATCATTTCGTGCGCTCAGATCCATTTACCCGTCCTCTCACTGTATCCCTTACTTCCTTTATTGTTCAAAAATAAGATCATGGCCAAAAAAAACGTTTACTGAAGTGGTGTCAAGTACTTCACTGTGCAAAGAATTCTAATTTTGAAAGTGAAGACTACACATGTTGGAGATTACAGGTAAGAGTGTGGTGCTGCAAATCGCGTAGCAGGTGAGACAGCATCTGATAAGCAGGAAAATTGACCTTTCATGCAAAAATTCTTCATCAGGAATCGAAGATTCCAAAGAGTAACAATCCTTTGGTTAAAAAGTTCCTTATCAATTCTGTGCTGAACCTGCTCCGTCTAATCTTGAGGCTGTGCTCTCTTTTCCAAATTTCACCCGCCAGTGGAACCATCCTTTCTACTTCTATCTTACATATTCCCTTCACAATTGTACATATTTCTATAAGGTCTCTCCTAATTCTTCTGAATTCCAATGAATATAATCCCAATCTACTCAGTCTCTCCTCATAACCCTGTCCCCTCAACTCCAGCATTATCCCAGTGTACCCCTTCTGCACCCCTTCCAGTGCCAGTCCATCCTTTCTCAAGTAATGAGACCAAACCTGCTCACAGTACTCTAAGAATGTCCTCACCAGCACCGTGTACAGCGGCAACAGAACCTCTCTTCTTTTAACCTCACCCCCTTTAGTAATGAAAGACAACATTCCATTTGGCTACCTAATTACTTGTTGTACCTGCAGACCCGACCTTTGTGATTCATGCACAAGGACACCCAATTCCACCTGTACAACAGCATGCTTCAACATTTTATTCGACAAGTAATAACCCTGTCTCCTGTAACTTCTAACAAAATGGATGACTTCACGTTTCTTCAGCCAAACCTTTGCCCATTTAGTCAATGTAACTATTTTCCTCTACAAAGTTTCACATTCCTCTGCACACTGTCTTCTGCCATTCATTTTCGTGTCATCTGTAAAGTTGGACGTGCAACACATTGTGCCCAACTACAAATTATCTATATAAATTGTAAATAATTGCAGTTCCAAAACCCATCACTGAGGCTCACTACTACTCACTGTGTGCCAGCCAGAATAGTACACATTTATCGTCACTTTGTGCTTCCTGTTAGCTAATTATTCTTATATCCATGGTTATACTCGCCCACTAACACCATGCATCCTTACCTTATGCATCCGCCTCTTGTGTGCACCTTGTCGAAGATCTTTTGGAAATCTAGGTGCACCACATTCGCTGAGTCCCCGTTGTCCACCATACTCGTCATGTCTTCATAGAATCCCAATATATTTGTAAAGCATGACCTGCCCTACATGAATCCTGTGTCTTTTCAATCTCTATCGCAGTGATCTCTTATTCCTTACTTGATAGTAGACTCAAGCACCTTCTCTACTACAGAAGTTAAGCTAGTGGGTCTATAACCCCCTCTCTTGTCTTCCTTCCATTTTTTTTCAAACACAGTGGCGCCAGATTTACTGTTTTCCAATCTGCTCGAATTGCCCCAGAGTCCAGCGAATTTGCAAGATTAACGCCAGGATACCTGTTATTTGCCCCGCCAACTCTTTTAGCACCTTGCGATGCATTCCATCAGGGATAGGGGACTGTCTATTCTTAGCTGCATTAGTTTGCCCAACACTAGCTTTTACGAAATAAGGATTGTTTCCAGGTCCTCACCGACATCCATCTCTTTTCAATTACTGGCATGTATTAGTGTCTTTCACTGTGAAGAACGATGCAAAATAACTGTTCAATGCCTCAGCCATTTCATTACATCCCATAACTAAACGCCTAAAGGACCAATGTTCACTTTAACCACTCTTTTTCGTTTTTTTGTTGAAACTTCTGCGAAACATCCCTATAATCTGTGCGAGTTTCTTTTTTCTCATGTTCTTTCTTGCGGTTATTTTCAGCACTGTTGTGGCATTCTGTGGACCGAGAAAGCTGTCCGAATCTTCCAATTTCATGCTGATTTTAACCACTTTGTATGCCTTCTCCTTCAATTTGATAATCTCCCTTATTTCTTGAGACAACGATGCTAGATTATAGTTTTTCTGACTGTCCTTCCTTTACATTGGAATATAATTTTGATCATCACTTTGAAAAATCTAATTGAAATCTCTGCTCATCGGCTGACCCACCATATTTATTTTTGTTTTGAGTCTACTTTAGCCAGGCATTCCCCGTTCTATTGTAGAGCCCCTTGTACAGACACAGGAATCTGGCATTGTTTTTTAACTTCACACTCTCCATCTGCATTCTCAATTCGACCATACTGTGATCACTCCTTCCAAGCGGATCCTTAACGATGAGGTATTTGATTATTCCTGTCTCACGACACAGGACCAGATCGACAATAGCTTGCTACCTCGCCGTTTCTTTGACACACTGTTCAGGAAAACCATCACGATTAAATCCAACATTGTCCTCCTCAAGGCAACACAGACTGATCTAGTTCGAGCAATCAAAAAGTCGATTAAAATCTCCAAAGTTAATATCCGGCCCATTTTGACCAGCATTACTTATTTCTTTGTGTATTCACCTCCCCAATGTAATCGTTTATTTGGTGGTCTTATTTCTCTTCTCAGATGCTGCCAAACCGGCTTAGCTGTTCCAGCACCTTCTGCTTTTGAACATGTTCCTTGGCACACATCTCTATCTCAGGCCATCTGACACTGTGAATGATCGAGGAATAAAGGTCTTGCGTGTGCCCTTTTGGTAGCCTGAGATCGTCCGTGCTGAATGATCCTCTGCACCGAAGACAGTACTCTGTTCCTTTTGAAAACTTCTCTTGTCGATTCTTTCTATTGCAATGTGAGCCATAGGCATCAAACTTCTTAGGTCTATTAATCCAGCAATCATGTGTATGGGATTTGTACAGCAGTTCTATTTTCAATGCGATCAACAACAGAGAGAGAAAAAAAAAACTCATGCCAAATCTGAACAGACTGGAGTTTCTGCAGGAGGTGGAACTTAGTGACTTTTTCTTCAGATAGATAACACTAAGACCCCTTTTCACTGTGACAATGTGCCATGAGTTATCGAAGCTGAAGCATTTATAGGCGCAAAGGATGAAACAGTTTTTTTCCCACTTATAATACCTGAATGATCTCCCTCCCGTTTGATAGTACAGTTGTGTCAGTAAATGGGATAACTGAGTGAATCAGCTTACATATGCAGCCGGGGAACAGTCCTTATGTGGTAATATATGGGTACAGAATGCAGGGACGAGGGACTGAGAGTTTTTTGAGCCGTTTCACATGGTGACAGAGATGGCATTGGAGGTTTTGACAGGCTAAAATTGGGCAAATGCCCAGATCGGGATGGGGTTGTGTCTCACGTTGCTTTGTGAGACTAGAGAGAAAATTACGCGTGTTCTGACCAATGTTTTACCTTCCTTTTTAGCCACCTGGGAGTGGTTATTGGATTTCAGGACTACTAACGTGGTTCCAGTTTTCAATAAGGCTGGCGGAGATAATGCAGCAAGTTACAGAGCAGTGAGTCGAACATCACATGTAGGGAAACTTTTGGAGAAGCCTCTTAAGGAGAGAATTAATTGCAACTTCTTCGGAGCAAGTTTGACCAGCGAGAGTCAGCATGCTTTTGTCAGAGGAATTCATTCCTGATAGATCAGATTACATTTTTTTGAGGAAGTGATTAGATGTGTCAACAGGGATAGTGAAATGGATTTAATTTATGAGGATTTTAGAAAGCCTGAGACAAGTTCCCCCAACGGAGACTGGTACCAGGGTTAATATAAAAGGGATACGGGGTCACGTGGTAAGTTTGTTCCAAACTTATTTGGGTGGTTGCAGACAAAGGAAAGTGCTGTTTCTGAGACGTGGAACTGGTATTCAGTGGTGTCCCACAAGGATCAATGCTGTGTCCCTTAATGTTTGTGATTGCACATAAACAATACAGAAATAATGTTGGGGAAATGATAAGAAAATTTGAGGAGGATATTAAGATTGGCAAAGTGGTGAACAGTGAGGAAGAAGATCTTAGGTTCCAGGATTTCAGACCTGGATTTGTCAAATGGGCAGATAGGGGAGCTGAAAATAACAATAAAAACATCAGATGATGCATTTTGTAAGTAACACGTCATGGGAGTACTCAAAGAACGGTAGGGCACTGGGAAACCCAAAGGAACAAAGTGACTTTGCATGTGGGTCCACAGATTTGTGAAGGCAGCAGAATATAGTAGTTAAGAAGACAGGCACGACTTTATAAGTCAAGGCAAAGATTACGAGAGCACGAAAATAGGTGTCACATGTAGAAAAGTTCGTGAAGAAAGCATTTGGCACGCTTGCCTTCATTAGTCAGAACATTGATTATTGAAGTTCACGTCATGTTCTGGCTGTACAGAACATTAGTGGAGCCACATTTAGAATACTGCTGACAACTCCGATCACCTTCAACCGGAAAGATATTGTAAAACTTGAAAGAGTGCAGAATAGATTTACAAGGATGTTACAGTGTCGAGAGGGCTTGAGTGGTAAGTCGGGAGTGTTTGAGCAGGGGCTTTTCCCGGCAGTGTTCCAGGCTGGTGTGTAAACTTCTAGACATTGATAAAATCATGATTGGGGTTGGATCGGTGACTGGCCTAGGCCATGGTTTTACCCAGGATGGTGGAATTCAAAACGAGAGGGCACAAATTTAACGTGTTTTACACGGACACACTAAACAAGGGACAAAGTGTGATAGAGCGATATTTGGATTTCCAACAGACATCATTTCAGCTTAGTCTTCGACTTAATAAAAATGGGCATGTACTTGGGAAAATAGTTTGAAAGGTAAACCATGAAGAGAACGTAAAGGATATAAAAATTGAGTGATGTCGAGATGAGGAAGTTTGTGAGTAAAATATTGACCAATGCAGTATGAAGTTGAGAATGAGATGTTCGCAGGAACATTCAATAATGACCCTTTTATTTAAATTAGATATTGCAGGACTCTGAAATACAGAGGGACCTGGCTGTCCTGCTTTGTGGATCACATTAACATGGTCTGCCGGGGTAGCAACTGACTAGGAACGCAATAAGTCTTTTTATTCATTTGTTCAGCAATGACTGGGCCAACATTTATTTCCTCACTCCTATCAGTATTTGAGACGGTGAGTGTCTAGTCGAAACACTGCATTTCATGATGTCATTTTTTGGAGAAACGAAGTGTTGCAGTTATCAAATTGCAGCTTTTTCTTTTCCTGTTCACATATTAATGTTCAACTATTCAGTTGATATCAGAGAATGCAGAGTTTCTCCAGCAAGTATGCTTGTGTTTCAGATTTCCTGCATCCACAGTTTATTTTTATTTAGTAATTTGGATGATCTGAGTTTTATGAGGAATGGAATGTTGCAAGCTGTCAAACATGTGACAGAAGATTCAAACTGAATGCTGGCACGTTCATCATCAATTTTGCGAAGCAGATCAGCTGAGGTGGGAATAGAGTCAAAAAGTGTGGTGCTGGTCCAGCAGCATGCGAGGAGCAGAAAATTCGATGTTTCGCGTACAAGATATTCGTCAGGAATGCTTGAATCGTCGATTCCCCGCTCCTCAAATGTTGCCTTACAGGCTGTGATTTCCAAGTGCTACACTTGTTGACTTTGATCTCCAGCATCTAAAGTTGTCACTTTCTGCTGAGGTGCGGTACAGTCAGGTACTGTTCCAGAGATGTAATAACGTGGTCGTGATGTCAGAGTGAATTTGTAGTTGAAAACTTATCCGTGAATCAAAATTATTTTCCCGCTCCCACTCTGCCAACGACAGGCTGTTTCGATGGAGCTTGTTGTTACAGCCAGTCAATCTGACAGTTGTGCATTTGGCAGGTCGCGAAAACGTGAATTCCCAACGCGTTGTCCAGACTCGAATACGATACGGAGACGTTCGGTCTTGGGTCTGCCACGGCCTAAATTTGAAAGTGGGTTTGCATGTGCATAGTCGTTGTAGTGTATATTTGTGTCTGAGAGTGTAACCAGTTTTATTTTCAGATGGATTTTAAAAATGAAGCGATCAACAGGATGTTGATTTTCATGTTACTTTGATAATGTAAATCTGAACCAAAAATATGAATTGTTGGAGAAACTCAACAGACCTGACAGCATCTGTGGAGAGAAACTGAGTTAAAGTTTTAGATCGACAGAAACACGTTACTTATACATTTCTATATAATAATGCTGGTAAAATTATCAGTCTTATCTGTTGAATCAGGATTTTTATCAAAATATCTCAATGACAGACAACCGTCACCTTTCCAAATTCAAAGGACTTTATTGACTGTAATGCTGTTTCCGTTGCTCTCAGCTGGTGAAAGGCTGTGCGTAAATGATTGCCTTCTTTCGTTTCCTTTCTCTCAGTTTGCAACAATGTCGAATAGAGATTTGGTCATTTCAGTGTCTAACTCAGCATGTGTCTCCATATGACTCTCTTTGTCTCTGTGCATCCACCTCTCCCTCTTCCTGTTACAAATTCTCCGACACTCTGCCTGTCCATACAGCTCTTTACCTATTTCGGCTCTATGAAAAGTCTGACATTTCAAGACAATTTGAGTGTGCAGCTGCTGAGAGGTTTTTTGCCCACTGACTGGAGTGCGTTGAATTGGGCTCACATTCTCCGGATAATGTGTCTGTCACTTCAAACAAGGCAAGGCGACACTTCGTCCTCAACCAATTATGACTGTTCCGAATTCAAAATAGAATTCCTAATCCACAAGAAAAAAATGCAATTACACTACAAATAAAGAAGCACAACGATGTGTATATTGTTGGTTTAAATGTATGAACGGTGACATCAGAGAATGAGAGTGATCAGCTAGTGGTATCTCTGCCATTACCACAAAATTCCCCGGCAAATCTGCAGCGTCTCCTGCCTCATCTCGTTGTTCCGACCTAACTGGGAATGAAGGATGGGGAATAAAAGAGAAGGAGAAGCAGAAGTGCTTGTGGAATAATGGAAAGAAACCACAGACATAAGTAATAGTTCGGAATATTTTAAAAAATGGCATTCACTGTTGGAACTTAACCTGGATCACCAAATCATAACAGGGTGAAAGTCCAAAAAGATGCTCAGTTATTTTCACGAAGACTTGAAACACCAAGCCCATGTATGAACGTGACAAGTAGGCACCGCTGGGTGTTGAACCCAGGATCTCTTAGTTTACTAGACAAGCGCTTTAACCAACTAAGCCACGGCACCACAGCAGCTATCCCCTCACTCATCCATATGTGGAGTTGCTTAACCACTTCCTCACAGTCCTTGGACATGTGTTTTCGCATGAATGTTGCTCACAGAGAATTGTATTCAATCCTCGAATTTTCAAATACAAACAGTTTATAGCTGAAAATTCTCCACTGAAAAGGCACAGAAAAAACATAATCTATTCTTGGATACATTTAAAACTGGTATTTTCACCTGGTTAAAGTGACAGGAGAAAGAGGATGTGTTCATTCTATCGGGGCCCATGAACCACGTTAATACACACAGAGGGGACCTCACATCAAGAGGAACAAGGTCATTGCGGTGAATTGACTAGCTGTAATGTGTAAGCAAGTATAAATATTGGGCAGTAAAAGCTGACCCAATGGCACCGACATTGAGTTTTGCACCATCAGTCCCGCGCTCACTTCCTGTCTTATGCCTCCCAGGCATCATTGTCTATCACTTTATTTCACTGTCTTCGTCCACGTCTCAACTTATTTCAAACGATTGCAGATGTCTGATAGAAACCTTTAAATTTTCGAAACGGATTCCTGGAGTATAGTCGTCACTCAATGGGAAAGGATTCACTGCATTTCCAGAATTACCACAGTGATGGAGGGGATGAATTACTTTCCTGAAGCTTTCAACGCCTCAGCACAGACATGCAGCCATGATACCGCTCGTGGGGAATTTCCAGGATTTACACTCAGCGACACTGAAGGATCAGCGAGATACATCCAACTCGGAAAGATGATATGATTAGAGGGGCATTTGCGGTGGTCGTTTCCCGTGTATCTGCTGCCTTTGTCGTTACATACGGATGGAAACAATTACTGAGCGTTTCTGGCAGGATCTAGATGTGCGCTCTGTATGCAAGCAAGATTTGTTTTCATTCTAATAATTCACAAAAAGAGAAATTAATCTTCATTACCTGAGTGGGAATTATATCCAGGTCTGTGCGATGCAAACTCGTACTACTGAACAGGGACCTCCTGTGATGCTGACTGTAAAATTAAAACCTGACTTGTAGACACTCTTGTGTCTGTCGTTGACTCCATAACAAACTTCAGCTGCAAAGTCGCTCACTCCAAGTTTCGAAAAAGTTCAAATTATCTCACTGGATTTCAATATGAAGAAAGAGGAGCTGTGATAATATGATGTTGTTCAGCAGATGTTCTGCAGGAAGGCACAGAACAGGCTGGTGGTCACAGGGCCTCATTTTGATGTGCTGGTATCCGGTGAGCAGGCAGCACCAATAAGGGTGTCGTGATACTTGTCTGATTCCACACCCCGGGCTAGAAATGACCAGAGTTTTCTCGCTGAACTTGTTTAGGGTCTTGAAAGGAAAAGGCAATGACTCAGATTATGAAAGTACATTTCACTGGAGTGGATCATGTAATAGCGTAGTGACTGTGAATACAGCAGTGGAAACGTCCAGCAGACATGCAGGCAACACTGAAGGAGGCACGTGAAGACGAATGTGTTCAAGTTGCCAGTGAAAGGCACTGCTTCACAAAGTGTGACGTATTGAATTAAAGCAGTGACGCTAATTATCTTTGCTGGTTCTTCACTTTGGTAATCTTGTATCCCCCCCCCCCGATATAAATCTCGCCATTATACATGGAAAAGGTGAAAGGAAGTCGACGGTGGGTCGGCCCTGTGGTGTAATGGATAACACGTCTTAATTTGAATCGGTCTATTGTAGTTTTGAGTTCTACCTAGCTCAATTGCAGCATGCTGCTTTGTTGAAGTCAGTCATAACTGGTTTTATAAATTCATTAAGGCCAAAGAGGAGTCTGCGAAGAGTACCGGGACACCATAAAATTAAATAAGCCCATCTCTGTTTGGTGCAGCTCTAGATGGGGGAGATATGAAACTTGTGCTTTGTATGAATGCTTACTGTGGGGAAGGACATAGAACACAGAACATAGAAAAATACAGCGCTGAACAGGCCCTTCGGCCCTCAATGTTGCGCCGACCTTTGAACTATTCTCAGCGCATCCCCTTCCAAAATACTATCATCACCCATGTGCTTCTCCAAGGATTGTTTAGATCTCCCTAATGTGGCTGAGTTAACTGCACTGACAGGCAGGGTATCCCGCGCCCTTACCACTGTCTCATGAAAGAACCTGCCTCTGAAATCTGTCTCAAATCTATCACATCTCAATTTGTAGTTATGTACCTTCATACAAACTGACGCCATCATCCTAGGAAAATGACTTTCATGTCTACTTATCTAATTCACTGATCATCTTGTGTGTATCTATCAAATCCCCTCTGAGCCTTTTTCTTTCCGATGAGAACAAACCCACGTTTCTCAGCCTTTACTCATTAGGCCTTCCCTCCAGACCAGGCATCATGCTGGCTCACTGGTGAGCACTGATGCCTCATAGCGCCAGGGACCCGGTTAAAATTCCAGATTCAGGCAACTGTTTATGTGGAGTTTGCATATTCTCCCTGTGTCTGCGTGGGTTTGCTCCGGTTTCCTCCCACAGTTCCAAAATATGCAATTCAGGTGAATTGGCAATGCTCAATTGCCCGTATTGCCAGGTGCATTAGCTGGGCTAAATATAGGAGAATGGGTCTGGGTGGGTTTATGTTGGGAGGGTCGATGTGGACTTGTTGGGCCGAAGGGTCTGTTTCCACACTGTAGGGAATCTAATCTAAATCTCCTCTGCACTTTTTTCCAATGCTTTCACATTCTTCCCGACATACATCCCCACGAGCGTATTGTGTATTTGCAGCATGATAAAGCGGCTCCGGAACTCAATCCCTCTACAAATGAAACCTAACACACTGCATGCCTTCCTAACAGCACTCTCAACCTGGATGGCAACTTTCAAGGATCTATGCACATGGACTGCAATATCCCTCTTCAGATCCACACGACCAACAATCTTTCCATTGACCCAACACTCTGCCTTCCTGTTATTCTTCCCCAAGTGCATCCACTCACATTTAGCTGCATTGAACTCCATTTGCCACCTCTCAACCCAATTCTGCAGTCCATCCAAGTCGCCCTGCAACCTGTAACATATTTCCAAACTGCCCACTACTCCACCGACTTCAGTGTCATCTGCAAATTGACTCATACATACACCTATGATGCGTCTAAGTTATTTATAAAAATAACAAACAGCAGTGGCATCAGAACAGATCCTTGTGACACACCACCAGTAGCTGGACTCCAGGTTGTATATTTTCCATCAATTACCACTTGCTGCCTTCTTTCAGGAAGCCAGTTTCTAATCTAAATATCTAAATCACCCTCACTCCCATGTATCTGCATTTTCTCAAACAGCCTATCACATGGAACCTTAACAGAGGATTGTCTGAAATCCATGTATACCACGACAACTGCTCTACCCTCATCTACATGCTTGGGCACATTATCAAAAAATACTCAATGAGGTTTGTGAGACACTGCCTACTCTTGACGAAACCATGTTGACTATCTGAAATCAAATTATTGCTTTCCAGATGATTATACATCTTACCTTTTATAATCCTTTCCAAAACCTTTCCTACATCAGAAATATGGCTCACTGATATATAATTACCTTGGTCATCTCTGCTGTCAAGGGCACAACGTTTGCAATCCTCTAGTCCTCTAATACTAAACCTGTAGACAATGACGACTCAAATATAAAAGCCAAATGCTCTGCTATCTCCTCCCTCGGTTCCCAGAGAATCCTCGGACAAATCACAACCAGCACAGGGGACTAGTCTACTTTCACTCCTTCTGGAATTGATAACATCTCTTCATAACTAACATCGATCCTTTCTATTCTAATATCTCTTATCTCATTCTTCACCCCGACATTATTCTCCTTTACCTGAGTGGACACCGATGCGAAATGTTCGTTTAGTACTTCTCCCATCTCCACAGGGTCCCCAATCAACATCCTACTTCTGTCTTTGACTGGCCCTATTCCTACCCTAGTCATCATTTTAATCCTCACATACCTACAGAAGGCTTTAGATTTCTCCTTTATTCTATTTGCTGAAGATTGCTCGTCTTCTGAAAAATCTCTTTAAATCCGTCCCAGCTAATTGGTAACACTCCATCGCATCATCTGAACCACCTTGTCTCTCAACACATAAGCCTCAATCTTCTTCTTAACAAAAGATGCAATTTCTGTAGTAAACCATGGTTCCCTTACCTTTTCAATTCTTCCCTGTCTGACCGAGACATGCCTATCGAGGAAACGCAATATCTGTTCCTTAAACCAGCTCCACATTTCCATTGTCTGCATCCCGCGCATTTTGCTACCCTGTTCTATGCATCTTAAGTTTGCCTAATCGCATTATAATTGCCCTTGCCCCATCGATAACGTTTCAACTGTGGCATGAAAGATGTAGTCTGTGGGGAAATGAATGTTGTTATCTGCAGTAAAAGAACTGTAACAGAAGAGGAAGCGCCGGATGTATTGGACCGGCTAAAAGTTAATAAATCCCTGTGACGTGATCAGGTCACACCACAGAACTCTGTGAAAAGTGAGACAAGTGATTTATGGATCACTTGCTGAAAATTGTGTCATCGATCATCACAGGTGAGGTGCCATAAGACTAGGCTGGCTAACATGACACCGCTAATTAAGAAAGGAGGAAAGGAAAAGCCAGGCAACGACAGACCTGTGAGTCTGACGTCGGCGCTGGGTAAATTGCGGAGGGAATCGTGAGGGACAGGATTTAATGTATTTGGAAATGCAAGACTGATTATGGATGGTCAGCAATGGCGTGATGCGTGGGAAATTATGTCTCCTTAAATTGAATGAGTTCTTTTTTGAATAATTAACAAAGAGGATTGATGAGGGCAGACTCGTTTACGGGATCTCTGTGGACTTCTATAAGGGAGGTCGACAATATTCCCCATGGGAGACTGGTTAGCAAAGTG